>NW_024037059.1:8913269-9267133 GCF_015706575.1 Patiria miniata | reverse complement strand
CACCCACATCTTGTTTGTTATGATTCAAAAAATTGATTTAGCATGGATGCCAGCCATTACCCAAAAAAATGCCGTGAAAATTACTCTCCAGATTGACTTTTCCACATTTGGCTAGCTACAATTTTTTATGTTGACCACTTGTTTAGTTGTTCTGTGTATGAGCTGTTTATAAATTATTCATTGAATTCACACATCTTGTTAATGAAAATCAGCATATAATCTTAAAGAAATGTTTTTCACTACTGATTAGAATATTTATTGAATATTTTTCATCATTTTGTCGGTCTTTTTATGTTTTTTTGCCCATAACTTTTTTATGTAGTTTACATTCAACATCAATTAACCTATTTCTGTGACGTCACACTATTGTTAAAAGTGTAGATTATTTTCTCGAATCTACACTTTACTGTAGATTATTTTGAGAATCTACACCTAACTGTAGATTATTTTAAGAATCCACAGTTTTTGTTGTGAACAATTCCATGTATATTCCGGCACTAACAATTTCTTTTTTTTTTAAGTTTCAGTCCATTATAATGAAAAGAAAAAGAAATGTCAATGGTACTCAACAATTTTCGAAAGAATTTGACGTGTACCTGATTTTGATAAATACCCTACATGTACTACTTTAATTTTTTTAAATTTTTACACAAAATGTTCTCGTTTGACTTTTAATTTGCCGTGCCGATATTTTTAATAAATTATAAATTTTAACCTAAAGCGCAGTGTAAAATATTCCTTTTTTATGTTATTTGCAGTTCCCTTTATTTTTATCTTAAGTCTTATTTTTGTATTTTTATATTATTATCTATATGTTAATGCTGAAATTTTATTGATGCTAAAAATTCAATTTTTATTTTTTTGTCTTCAAATTTGCATTATAAGAAAATCAGTGGATACCCTTCAGTTAAAGAATATGTGCACATCTTTTGTTATCAAAATGACAATCATAAATAGAATGGACGATTAACTAACGAAATCAAATGAAACTCATAAACGTCTCAGAGTATATTCCAATGTAACGTATTTTCCAAGCAAAATTGGTGAGTGAGATGGTGAGTGAGATGGGCATATTCCGATGTGTAGCCTACTCCACAAATATCATGATATCAAGGTAAAGAAATGTGGTTCCCATTGAATGGCCAATGACATATGGTTCCACAAATCAAAAAGCTCTATGCACAAATGAGTTGCTTCCCAACTTTTTCTTGTGCCTGGTGATTGAACTCCTCACATCAATCCCGTAAAAAAACAGCATCAAAGAATTTTCCGGTATAATCCTCAAGCTGTAACATACAAGTGCGAAATCTCCATTTGGCTTTGGGAGTAAGGAAAGACAGTGTATTCGCACTAAACACTTCTGATCGTGAATGTGTGTGTGACTTACCATGAGGACAAATGTACTGTGCAATTGATGAATGGAACAAAAGATGTGCACCCATCCGAAGGGTTAACAATAGGACCTTGTTAGGATGCAAGCGCAGGGCCAGGCAAAGTTGACTAGATTGTATGAATACACTTATTCACAAGTGTGGTAAACCAGGGATCTTATTTGCATAAACTGTTGTTGTTTTAAGAAATAGGTTAAGTCAGAGAATAGACTCGGAACTGAAGATTCGTTCAGTTCCTCGTCCATTCTCTATAACAGAAAAACATGTCATTAATCAAAAAGCCAAAATTATATTTACCGTTTTCATATTTTAATAATAAACAGCTGTCAAACCATATCTTCCACCTGAAAAAAAGGATGTTTATGTTTTGCTATAACAAGAAAAGACCTGAAGGCTTGTAAGTAGAACCTAACCTTCATTCTTCAGGCACCCTTGTGAATCTACAAAATCTCACACCACCAAAGTTTGAGGTAGAATTACATTGTATGTAAGACACCTAACAGTTTACATTGACCATCAGTGTTTCATGTTTTACCGTTACAGCTACCCACAGCTACCTGAAAGACACAACACTGTTAGTCTCATTGGTGGTGGCTGTCGGTGGGTGTTGGTTCGCCTACGTCCAGCATAGATATTCTCAGTCCCACATCAAGCAGATGCTGGGGGACATGGAAGGGCTTCAGAAGGCTGAGGATGCACTCAGTGAAATGCAGGAAAAGTAAGACCTTGCTCTTGTCGATGTGAATAGTCATTTAATTAGATGATATTTTATACCACATATTTTGACAATGTTAAACCATCCCCGTCCCGCCCCAAAAGCCACCCTAAAACATCTGCCTTATCTGTGTTTTTTTATGTTTTGGGTATCAGGGTAAAGATAAGAGCTTTTTCATTCAAATACTGCAAAAAAAATCATGAAAATAGCACTTTGGGTTGCTGAGAAAATGTCATTTATATAAAAGTAGTCATTTTTCACCAACTACTTCAAACAGTGAAACATTTAACTTTAAGCCTACTGTGGAATTATCATTCTTTAAATTTCTTTAGTATTTTGACGTATTCATGATGCTGAAAGTGTTTAGAATAGGACTAAAAGAAGGACAAGATACGGTACCTGTTCAGGTGGAAAATAAAAGGTATATCCATCAAATTCATTTGTATAGTTAACTATAGCAATATTGTGTGCCGTGTTGTTTGAAAGGATTAGGACATGCACGATTAGGTACAGTGACAATCCTTACTGTGACAATCCCTTACTGTGACAATCCCTTACTGTGACAATCCCTTACTGTGGGAATTGGTGTGTGTACAGGATGAAAAATGACTACTTTTACATAATTGGCATTTTCTCAGCAACCCAAAGTGCTGTTTTCATGATTTTTTTTTCAGTATTTAAAAGAAAAAGCTCTCAGTTTAATCTGATACCGAAAACATGAAAAATTAACTGATCCTTTTTTATTTTTAAGGGCAAGTGTTTTGGATTGCGTTTGTCTGGGGGGTCAAGCTGTATATTCCCCTCTGTCATGAGATTCACATGTTTGGTCATGCATGTATAACATTTGCCACATAAGTACTTAAAGGTACAGTCCATCCGTCATTTTTAATATGTGTATTATGTAAGTTTGAAGCAACAAAAGTGCTGAAAATCTAAAAAGAGTGCCAAACTACTTTGCTGAATTAAAAACGAACCTATTTTACAAGAAATTTCCAGCAACCACTGTTTTCTTCAAAATGATAGCTTACCAAAAAGAATAATTTCACAGGGAGTTTAGGCCCATTATTATCTTTAAACCAAGTATGCTTTTCAACAAAAGTTACATCAGTTACTTTTTGGAGAGCTGCAGATGGTCGATCGACTGTCGCTTTCACTTGCAGGATGATGCAGTGCATATAAACTTTAGGGGTAATTGACAGTCTCTTTCTAATTATCGTGTATCCATAATTTAAGGGCAAATAAGTAACAATGTCTGTCTTAATTTCCAATCTGTACTGATGCAAAAATAAAGGAACACCTTAATAAAAGATATATATATATATCAATAAAAGACAAATATATCTATACATTTTGGGTTAATCGTCCTTCACACTGGCAGCAGAAGCTGAATTGCGAAGGACGCAACGACAACATGGTCGAACCAAAGACATGTACATTGTAACTAAGGGTGCCTTAGTCTGCCACCATATGACCCCATGACTTACCACAGAGCACAGCCAGATCAAAGGGATGATTTTTACAAAAAGTGGAAAACCAGAGAAGCCAGAGAGAAATCCTTGCGACACAGGAAAAAATTCATGAAATCCCAGCTGGAAATCAAACTGGGCCACAGCACTTACAGGCAAGTGCTTTATGCATTGCACCCTTATCCTTCATGAACTTCATCGGCTTCCAGTTCACCTTCTATCACCGCGACAGCCGACTGCGTAAACTACAAGACTCAACAACACTTACACAACAACATAGTAGTGTATGAACAAGTGATGTCATGATGACGTCATCATGGCTCACGTGACGTCATTTTAAAAGTTGATATTTCAAAGCCCAATATCTACAGAACGGTAAGTCTGATTGGGTTGAAACTTTGTACGTAGGTAGACCGGGACGTGTTATAGATAAAAATTGAGGTAACGTCATCATGACATCATCTTGTGATTTTATAAATATTTTTGAAGTTTTGAAAGAGTTTTACCATATCTCACTGACACAATAGGCTAGATTCAAAATTCTTTTTGTATTAGGTTTGTTAAGCAATAGGTATATGCACAAAATTTGGAAAAATGTGTGACGTCATGATGACATCATCAAAAATGCGATTTTGTAAAGCACATAAGGGAATGTCCGATTGTCATGAAACTTAGTGGGTGGGTAGATAATAGTACTAGTGCACAAAGTCTGGAATGACGTCACAATGACATCATCGGTAGATTTTTTAATATTATTTTTTCTTTAATATTTACAATTTTATTCTGCTTACAAAATTTAACATTTTGATTCATCCGATTGGCTTCAAACTTGGTACTAAGGATGTGAATCTACGTTTAATTTAATAAACATTTTGGAAAATTTTTCGGTAGCGTTTAAACGTTTAGCCAACACTTTAAAAGGACTGCCGCCTGTGTCCCAGTATATGTGCGGTAACTGCAGTCATCTGTGTTTGTAGTTTTGTATATACACTTGTACACACTTTAACCACCATTTTTTCTATGTTCTTTTTAAGTCTGTTGGCTTAATAGACAAAGAAGAAATGAATCGTCTGCAAGTGTTGTTGAATCAAGTGTTACTTCACGAAATGTCAAGGCCTGAAGAAGATCGGCGCTGTTCAGCTGCTGCCATGTCTGCAAAACTATACTCGTCTGAATTTCATTATTTTATTTTTTTTTGGTCGCTGTTCTTGCTGTTTTATCTTTCCTGTAACTGTTTTGCTGGATGAGCTAACGGCCCTACATATTCTGGAGCAGCAAATTGATCTTCAAAAACGAGGTAAAATGAGGTAAAACTGCCACATCTTGCTCTCGATAACAAGCCTCTTTTACTACTGAAGATAAAGGTGGTATTTCCGACACTTGCGTTCTATGATATAACTGTGCATTTTTATCGGGGAAACAGTTTGTAGTAACGGCTCTGTTGGAAGACTTCATTATGACAGAACATCCATACTTCGCCTTAAACCCACCTCATCTACCCTGAGGAGATTGCCTAGTCATTCTCTTGAGATTCTTCAAAACCTTGGGCTCCTTAAGCCAAGGCGTGGCCGCCGTGGGGGCTGCCACATACGTTGACAGATCCCACTTGTTTGCTCTGCAAGCAGGGAATATGTCCTGCATGCCAACTCCACCCGTTCAGAGCATAACCTGGTTAAGCTTCGAGCCTCACCAAACCCACAAAAGACTCTAACTCTAGAGCAACCCTTGTTGCTTCGCATGCTCCTTACTAATGCACAATCATTCAACAACAAGATGGAGGAACTTGAACTGGTTCTGCACTCCAACAAGGTGGACATTGCAATTGCAACAGAGAAATGGTTCACCGATGCAACTATCCAGGTAGCTAACATTCCTACATTTACTACCATCAGTAAATCTCGTCCGCACAAGCGAGGAGGTGGTGTTGCTATTTTTGCCAAGGATCATCTATCTGTGCATACATTGTCCGACCATGTCTGCGAGTTTGAATGTATGTGGCTGAAACTCGACGTAAAAAAGGCTAGATGCTCGGTGGCAAGTTTGTACATAGGTGTCATCTACTATCCACCTAATTCAACATATGAATGTGAGATTCTGGATCACATACATGTATGCAACACTGTAGATCACATTCGTGCGTCAGACATGTCAGCAATAATCACCCTCTTCGGTGACTTCAATGGCTTGAAATGTGACCCTATCGAGGCTAACTTGAGTATGACACAACTGATTTCATTCCCTATTGGTGGTAATGCTACCCTGGACAATATTTTCACCACCTCTGGGAGCTAGTGATCATTGCTGTGTCCTCCTCTCGGCGGTCTGTGAACTCCCTCAACAAAAAAAGGGCGCAACAAGCTTTCGACCCTACAGAGATTCTTCGGTGCGTTCGTTTGGGCAGTGGATAGTCGACTACGACTGGAGCAGTGCACTCACTGACTCATGTACTGACTCAGTGGGAAACTTCTTGACTACAGTTACAGATGCCTACAATTTCCATTTTCCCCTGGTAACCTCTGCACTGCAGAACAATGACAAACCTTGGATGACACATCGCTTGGAACGACAACACGCCTTCAGAAGTGTTAACATGGACAAATGGAGTTCACTTCGTAGCAAGATACGGTGGGAAATTAGGATTGCCAAGTGTGAGTTACACAAGCACACTGTCCAACATCTGAAGTGTAGCCAGCCTGGCAAATGGCACAGACAAATTCAAAAACTTTGCCAGATTAAATCCAAACGTACCATGATCCCTGGTGCTGACGTCGACCCAGAAACTACTTCTGAAACCATCAATGGCCACTTCGCTGATATATGCAATCAGTTGCCTGCCCTTGATCTCCAAGGGTTACCTTCATATCTACCAGCCAAGTCACCACCCCCTCTTATATACAGGGGCCAAGTGCTTAAGACCCTCAAGGGTCTGAAGCCAACCAAAGCTGGCCACCCCTCCGATTTGCCAGTACGACTGATCAGTGAGTTTTCTCATGAATTGGCTGACCCTCTCACCGACTTGTACAACGCCTGCCTACTTGAAGGAAAATTTCCCTCCATTTGGAAGACAGCAACTATTGTGCCCATTCCTAAGGAGAGGAATATCGAGCCTTGACCAGCTTCGGACAATCTCCCTCACACCGATTTCCGCAAGAGTGTTTAAAACCTTTCCTGCAAAGAGGATCCGCGAAGACATTTCTTCAAAGCTGGATGTCAATCAGTATGGCAACGTCAAAGGCAGCTCCACCGTGCACTATCTCGTGGATATGCTTAACTTTGTGCATGAGGGACTTGATAAGCCTGGTCATTTTGCTAACCTTTGTGCCATAGATTTTACGAAGGCTTTTGATCGGGTGAACCATAACATTGTCATTCGAAAGCTCATTGAACTTGGAGTTAGACATTCTATCATTCCCACTGTCTGCAGTTTCCTCACTGAGCGTACCCATAATACTAAGCTCTGCAGCCACTTGTCAAAGACTCAGGGTATTTCTTGTGGGGTTCCCCAAGGCACCAAATTGGGTCCAATTCTGTTTCTGATTTTGGTTAATGACGCATCAGCTGAAAACTGCAGACATTGGAAATATGCTGATGATTTAACTATAGGTGAAGTAGTGAAGCATGGCCCACCATCTCACATGCAAAGCTATCTTGATGACTTGTCAAGTTGGTGTTTGACAACAATGTACTTCCAAAGCCATCTAAATGTCAGACCATGACAGTAAGTTTTTTGAAGCGTGACACTCCTCGGTCCTTATTTAAACTTGATGCCACAGCATTGAATTCTGTGACCTCTATGAAGTTACTTGGTGTTACTGTACAAAACGACCTGAAATGGGACATCCATACCACAGATATTGTCTCTCGGGCATCCCGTAGGTTGTTCACTTTGGGTATTTTTAAGAAGGCTAATATACCCACCTCTCACATGGTTGCTGTGTACACTGGCTACATAAGGCCCATTTTAGAGTATGCAAGTCAGGTTTGGCACAGTTCTATAAGTGTCCGCCAAAGTGATGCCATTGAAAGCATACAGAAACGTGCAGTGCGTATCATTCTTGGCCATGGCTATGACTCCTACACCGCAGTACTCAGCGTGCTTGGTTGCCTACCCTTAAATCTAGGAGGGAGGATCTGTTGATTAAGTTTGGTAACAAACTGCTTAACTCTAATAGATTTAGAGGCATGCTGCACAAACGTGAAACATTCATTATTTGTTTTATATAACACCTGAAAAAAATCCTTGTCGTCTGATTGATTGACTTTTAATAGCCAATTTATTCAGGTTAAAAACTGTTTAAAAGTTCGACAAGTTCATCATACATGTATTTATATTAATGCAAACTGTTCAACAGGTTGAGAACAATCATTTTAAGGCCCTATATTACAGAACCGGAAGTCCGAATTGGTTCAAACTCAATCTGCATGTATTCCAGAACGTGTTAATGACAAAAATTGCAGTGACGTCATCATGTGATGTCATCGTGTGATTTTATACGAATTATTGAATTTTTTGACCTTTTAGTCATATTTCATCTACGGAACATGATAAATTCTTTTTGTAATAGGTTTCACAAACAAAAATTTAACAAAAATTTCGAAAAATGTGTGACGTGTCATCATGACGTCATAAAAATACGTATTTTTTTTAACACATATAAGGGTATGTCCAATCGTTATGAAACTTGCTGGGTAGGTAGATATTGATAAAAGTGTTCAAAATCTGAAGTGGCGTTGTCATGACGTGATCATCTTATTTTTTATTAATTTAAAATTTTTAATATTTTCTTCTTATTACAAAAAATTACATAAAATACATCAAGGAGTAGGCACAGACCGAGACCTTTAGCTTGTATTGTTTCTAAACAAGTTATGTCGTGATTTGACGTCATGTACATTTTGCTAATTTATAACACCAAATTCACTTCTACACAGCCCCATATTTTTAGAAGAATACACATGTACATGTGCATTCGAATTGGATGAAACTCCTACATGGCAGTGGTTGCTAAAACGGTAGAAACAGCTCTGTGTTTGTCCACAAACACATGTCTAGTTTATACTTTCTCCAGCCATTCATTCTAGCAAAGTTCATGGTTTCTATTCTCCTATTTTGTCTTCTGTTTGTTGTCTCTACAATTTGAGTGAGTTTTTGTAACATTTGGTTGGTTCGTGATTTCTTGGTCGTTATTGGTAAATTTGGGAGCGAGGCCTTCGCACAGCACAGGTTGCTGGTCGCTCACTTCCATACACGGCATTTACAAGGCTGTGTCCCTTAGGCTTCAGGTTGCAAGTAACTCACACCGTACCCAACTAGCGAGGCTTGGCACTGGTTGCAAGCTACTTGCGTTCTACGTTTATAGGACCATTATTTAACATGAGACTCTGCACAGGCTGCAAGTAGCTCACGCGGTACTGAGCCAGTGAGGCTTTGCACAGGCTGCAAGTTACTCACTATATGCTCATACTATACAACTGCTGGCATGAGGTTTTACATAGACTGAAAGTCACCAACGCTGTACCCAACAAGTGAGGCTTTGCATGGGGGAGCGTCGCACAAACTGCAAGCCGCTCACTCCCTACGCACGCTACAAATTACCGACCCATTCATGTGATATTTCACTACGTAGCAAATCCCTCATGCTGCACCGAATATTTGTAACTTTCACCTTCAAAACAAACACCTGTTATTTAACTGGCACTTTTGTTATCTCACAGCCGTGCTGACCAATGGGCGAGACTTCCTATTGACTGCAAGTTGTTTACTCCTATAACACATGTCACAGTTACCCCTTTATTTTAAGGACTGTGACTGGAAAGATAAAGGATCAGACTGCAAACACCAAATAATCACAGCACTTGATCAGAAACCTTTTCTCACGCAATGGCCGTCCGGGGGCGAGTTCCGGCGGTCTGTTTTTGACGCGAGTATTTTCATTGTTCTCACACGCGAACAGCGGGAACACGACCCACGAAGACTGCACTCCGAACAGGATCTCACACCACCAACCCATCAGGGTTTGCAAACATGATATACCCGTGTCAAGAAAAAGACCCGCCCGAACTCGGCCAATGAGTGCTTGCCAGTTGCCAGATGATACTTCTTTCATATTATATTCTAGATTTTTTTGTTCTTTCTCTCCGGGATGCCAAAATATTTTTGTTACATTTTATCTCTTATTTTAAGGTAACATGTTTTCAATAATAATCGAAGTACACGCGTACCATCTGGTGGAGCATCTGAACTTCTGAAACATGTTTTGCCCGAAATAAAAAAAGAAAGTAATACAAATTTGATGCAGCCTCAAAAAGGAAGCAGGTGGGCCATTGAGGGTTATTGGTGGTTTTCACGGAATGGATGGAGCAACAACAAAACTTGAATCAGTTCTTAAAACAATATTCAGAATAATGAAAATGGTTAGACGGTTTCAGCTGAAACAAATTGCAGTTGTAATGCTGACACTCAAAACTTCCAAATAGGGGAATATAAATTATTTTTCTCTTCTTACAAAAGTTTGCAAACAGAAAGTCCTTCAATTTGATGAGACTTTCGATGCATGTTACAACAATTATGTAATCGGCCTGTGATGTATACAGGTGCTTAGCTCGTTTTGTCACGTGAAAATAAACGAGTAACTTCATAAATAAATAAATGAAATAAAACTATATTACATTAAATAAATTGTTATTTCTTTTGGTGATTATTTAGAACACATTGCGCCTGGAATATAGAAAACTTACCAAAACAGTATTTGCAGTTATTGCCGTCTTTATTTTGTGAGTCTTTTTTTTTTTTTTAATAAAAGTGTAATCAAAAATATAATCAACCTAAAGTACATGTAGGTATGAGAACGCTTCAACTTATCTGATACAATCCCTTATTCAAATTCTGCGTCACTGCTATTGAAGGGGGGAGGGGGAGTCTGTTTAAAAAAAAAGTTCACTTATGACAACTTTTCTTTAAGACGAACTGAAAGATGTGATGAACCATGAGATTCTCATCTGGAGTACGGTTTCATTATATTTTAATGAAGTTAATAACATTTGATCTTAAAACTTGATTTTTTCAAGTTGGACAAACTGTAATGAAAAGGTTTTGACATCCTGATGAGAAATAATGACAAAAATATAGAATATGCTTGTAATATGAAGCTTGAAAGAAGTATTATCTGGCAAAACTCCTTGCGTTTTGTCCTGTTTGCAGAGCGGGGGGGGGGGGGTACAAGTGAATCATTGCGTATGAAAAGGTTTTTGACTGTGTCAATAGAGGGCGCTGTTTCTAATGTTTTTTCTCATGCAGAATTTTCAGAGATTTTACAGATTTTCTCATTCCCAAACAAACTGTGGATCGGGGAACAAAGTTTTTTAGATATGGTACATCATAGTCTACATGTCTGGGAAGTTTTATAAAATTCGGTGGACCAGATCGCCTATCTTGAAAACTAAAGCGTTTCGGCCTTTTGTCCCAAGGACTATAAGAACTGGACTACATGTAATTATTATTCACGTGGAGTGAATAATATACATAAGATGTGACCACAAAAAAAGGAAAATGAAAAATCTCCCCTTTTTTCCAATCACAGATTAGACAAAGCCCAGGAAGAGCATCAAACTGCAATCAGGGAGAAGCAGACCATAGAAGCTAAGCTGACTGATCAGATATCAAGGGCCATGCAGGAGGCAGAGAGGTTGAGAGAAGCAAGGAAAGCAGACGTGAAGGATGGAGGCTGCAACACGCAAGTTGAGCTGGAAGAGAAACTAAGACTAGCTGAAGAGGAATTAACACAGGTAATCAGTTGACTGAGGCAAGTATCTTCACCCACTGTAGCCTCTTCAGCGTGGGAAGTTTATAGCCCTCTTCACACGATGCCAAAAAACTGCAATGATGGAGAGATTTTTGCAATGATTGAGAAATATTACAAAATGGCCATCGTGTGAAGGAAAATCAATGCTTGAGAGTGACCAGCTTTCCTTGTGAATTCCTCTCAAATATTGAGATATTTTGGTGGAGGTCCCGACCTGCGACAAATCTTCCACTAGCGGAAGTTTTCGCACGGAATGCATGCTAATCCTTCATGTGCAACCAAACCCTTGTCAATTGAACAATGTCCCTTGCGAAAGGCTGTCCAGTGCGCATGCGTGGTGACGTACCTCTGCACACACGTGCATGCATGCTGTATACGTGTGCAAATAAGGATGGCAAAGTTCAGTATGCAGGCGATCATGTATGTACGGGCCCGCTTCCAAAATCCACTTTTGAATTATTTGACCAACCAAACTAGTTGGCGACATTAAGAACATGCATGTATGTCATAGATAAAGCGCAGGGTTTTGAATTTTTTAGGGCCATTTGGAGGGGAATTGACGATGACAAGGACAAAATGCACCACGAAAATAAAAATGGGAATTACTGCGCGATGTACCTGAGCACGCAGGTTCTGCTACACGGCACCAACCGGCCCATAAACCACATAGGAAAATCTTAATTTCTATTCCAAGAAACTGTTCATTCAAAAATTACCAAAAAAAGTGTAATTACATTCAAAGATATCTGCTTTAGGTTGGCAGCGTCATTTTTTAGGAATAAAAAACATTTTTGATTCTAATTTGATCGAAACAAAACAGGGGCCCTACACTACACAATCGCCAGTATGTGACAGTGCATGCTGTTCTGATACATTTCTTAAGCTCATTACATCACCGCAAACAAAAGAGACAGCTGAAAATTCAGCGAGAATAATAGGCTTCCTTCCTGGAGATGGTATTGCCATGCATTTCGTCTTCTTTTCTGTCGAAATCTCCTTGGCATTGCTCTTTGTGGGCCACTTCATCCCCAATTTTTCTGTGTTTCTACAGTCGGTTTAATATTTGCAACTGCAAGGATAAAAATTCGCGCTACTGCACTGGTACTAGTACCATTTATCATTGCAAGTCCCATAGTGTAGTGGCAATCAGCGAATTGCACAATGTCCTCTCAAAGATCGATCTCGGCGTTGTGTTCGTTTTCATGTGAAGCCTTGCGAATGAAGTGGAGCGTGTAATGATAAGATAAACAATCTGCGCTCGTAAAATGAGTCTCAAACATTGTGAGTTTTTTCGTTGTCGTGTGAAGAGGGCTTAGTACCAGCTTTTTTTATGGCATTTCATAGCCATAACCTATGTGCATTGGCATTGTACCTACCGGGTATCGGATCAGGGCTCAAATTTCATGAAAAATAAGTACTAGCCACATGGGCGTCGCCAGGATTTTTTCTAGAGGGTTGCAAAAAAAAATTTTGGCCAAAAAATGCTTGTATTTCTCAACACATTCTCGATTTATCAGTTTTAGAGGGAGGCAGGGACATTTTGCGCCCCCCCCAACTCATTAAATTGACACCACTTTGTCTTCGCGCCTCTTTCTTTTCTTTTATCTTTCTTCCTTTTTGTTGTTGTTTTGTTTGTTTGTTTTTGCTTTTCCGGGGGGGGGGGCAAGTGCCCCCCCTTGCCCCCCTCGCGACGCCCATGACTAGACAGCAGGTCTAGTAACTGAAGAATCTTACTGGACCTGAACTATTTTATAAGACCTGTGTCATAAATAAGAAAAAACAACATTTTGCACTAGATGTATGTGACAGGAATACAACAAAATGCTATTTACGAGTCACCCATTTCGTGTGTGCACTTGGCTAGTTCCCCTGGAAAATTAGTCTAATTCTCTTGCTAGCGGGCAGAGGAGTCCTTCATTTGAAGAAAATCCAGGAGCCGAGCTATAAATCGCTCTCCTCAAATCCTTGAGGAGAGCAAATGGATTTTAAAATCCATGGATAAACAGCGGTGAAACGACAGTAAACATTGTTTTTGTTTTGTTTTGAATATCAGGATTTATTCAAGGGCTGCATTTTTATTAGTTTTTGCATAATAATATGCTCAGTTGGCGTAACTTCTTTTGTTTTTGTAATTGTAAGACAAGGTAAAATTTATATAAAAAAAGTAACTAAATGGAGATTAATAAAAGGTTTGACTTCTGCTTACGCTTTCATTTTTTAATACAGTTGTCAGTTGGTTCATCACTTAATTATACTTGGAAAATGGAGTTAATAAACGGCAGACAAACATGATATTAACAGCAACTGAATATTTGTTTTCAGATTCGTTAAAATTATATGAAAATTTTCAGCCTGAACTATTTCCATTGCACTACGAAAGCTATATATAAAGGGCCTCAAATATGACAAAAACTTGCCTTAAGTGTTATCGAAAATATTTGCCGTCAATAATCTTAAAAATAATGGAAAATGCAGGTCAATTATACCATATGCAAAATGCAAGACACGACGAGAAACTGGCTAACAATGTCTGAACTTCACTTGGTACAAGCGTGCGATGATGCACTGTGTGTTGTGGACTGGCAATGGGCCGGCAATGAGCTTCGTTTTACAGTATGAGATTTTGGTGAAACACGCTGCATCGTTTCACTTCATATACCAGTAGTACTTCCTCAAAATAAATTCATGAACACGGGAAATACAAGCACAGACAGGAAAGACCAAGTTCTGTGAATATAAGCTTGCAAAGATCGTCTTTCACCATCGATGTTTTCTTGGCATTTTTACGATGTCTATTCCGTCCGGCCTGCATGCAAAACACTGTACTGCAGTGTGCATGCACCGTGTGCGACTATTGCATTCACTGGTTACCGCATTTCCATCATGCCTTCTTTGGCCCTTAGTGCACGGCACGACGGGAACCAGTCACTGCTGCACTAGCACGTATGGGCCCAAGTGTTTTCATATATCGATGCAGCTCTGTATGTACGTTCACATCTGCAACTACCGTACCGCTAAAAAATACGGGCACTTTTCGCAATCGATTTAGCGCGAATATCTCATCGCGAACGCTGTGCCAAAAACTTAGGGGGGTCGCTGTAGCCGGGACGTGCTTCGTGAGATTGTGCGAGAAACACTGTGTAATGCAAGAGATTATGCGAGATTTGATTTGCCATTCGCAAATGCTTCGCGTGCGTTCATGTTCGTGGCCACCATTATTGTTACCGGTACTCCCTTAAAGATGTCGAACGTTTGCGGAATGTTATCATACACTTCCCAGTATGATGCTGATATAAATATTCTCCTGCATCACAGATTTGTTACAAACACTTCGTGGATGGTACCGTAATTTCCTAGAATACATGCGAGCTCACGGTAATGCCGATAAGCAATGTCACTTGTCGCGGCAATCTTGTTGTTTAGTCTGTTCATAAATCAAAACCTGGCCCTCTTTCCACAAAAGATGTTTGTGCAAGTAAAGGCATAAACCTATTTGTACAAGCCACGATAAAACCAAAACAACCGAACCAAAATTGTATCAATGTGAGTACGTCTGGAATTGTATACAATGGGAAAGGCGCAGGCGCGCCTGTCTGGAAATGTAGCAATTTGGGAATGCGCACCCTTTGTGATCTCCAGCGCTCAGCGTGGGAACGTGCGCTGGCTAGCCCACAATTGTCACGTGACAAGCGGTGAACAACCGCTAGTAAACAATCGGCCACTTGTTCCAAGAAGTTTCTCCCTGTTCGTACGCTCACCCAACCCGCCCTCCCCAAGGTTGGAGGTTGACGGGAATACAAGTAGTTAACTTACAATAGCCAAGCGCACGTGAAGGTTATTGGATATCAGTTGGTTTGGGCTTGACACGTAATTTTACTTGGTATAAATAATGGTTGGTTGGTTTGGGCTTGACACATTTTCCGAATGGGTCCCAGTTAGTGGAACATTGGTTGGTTGGTTTGGGCTTGATACACGTACATGAATGCATTTCCACACTAGGACCAAACGGAAAGAATAATGGTTGGTTGGTTTGGGGCTTGACACATCATTTCCCCGAATGGGGCTGTAGTTGGTTGAATATTGGTTGGTTGGTTTGGGCTTAATAGTCAACTACATGCTATATTAGGACCAAGAGGGAAGAATACAGGTTGGTTGGTTTGGGCTTGACACATCATTTCCCCGAATGCGGTCCTTAGTTGGCTGAATATTGGTTGGTTGGTTTGGGCTTGATACATAACTACATTCTATCTTAGGACCAAGAGGGAATGATATTGGTTGGTTGGTTTGGGCTTGACACATCATTTCCCCGAATGTGGTCCGTATAGTTGGCTGAATATTGGTTGGTTGGTTTGGGCTTGATACATAACTACATTCTATCCTAGGACCAATAGGGAAGAATTTTTATTGGTTGGCTTGGGCTTGACACATCATCTCCCCGAATGGGTCCTACTCAGTTGAATATTGGTTGTTTGGTTTGGGCTTGATATATCGATACCCTTCCAAACTAGGACCAAAAAGGAGAAAAATTGGCTGGTTGGCTTGGGCTTAACATAATTGCCCTGACGAGGTCCTATATATTGGAACATTGGTTAGTTGTAGACATGTACTTTTCTTTCTACAACCACCCAGATAATTTAAGTTGAGTAATAGGATTATGTTAAGTAAACCCTTGCACACATAACGGGGTTGTTTTTTCCTCTGTGCCAGGGCTTGGTCAGGTGGTCACGAAAGTTGACCAGTTACCTTCGCCAGGCCTTGTCACGGGGTGCCCCGGGACGCCGGGGGAGGCATCGAGACCACGGGGCTCTCGGCCTCGGCGGAGTAACCATCCGCCGAATGGGGCGGCTGACCCAACCTCTCTCAGTCCCGGGAATAACCAGGATAATACTCGGGGGAACTAGTTTTGCATGGGTTCATATATAATAAGCCCCCTAGTTGGGGGAAAAGACCTGTTTGTTGCTTGAATTTACAAGTTTGCAGTTTACTCCTTTTGAGTTCGAGACCAGTTATATATATATGTGTTTAGAACAAGCTACTTGCTTGACAAGCATTATAATGAGAGATATGCTATCTAATTTGTGATCATGATTTAGGATGTAAGTTGCTAATGATTATGAACAAATTGATTGGATGGACATGATCATAATTTAGGATGTACATGTAAGTTGATAATGATTATGGACAAAATAATTGGATGTACAATTAAGGCGTCCGACAGGGAGAAATAAAGAGCTTGGAGGCAAGGGCAAAGAATTCTTGGATCGTGTGTCTTTGTACAATTAAAATTTTTCTTACTGATTTGTTGGATGATTTCAAACACATACAGTGACTTCCGTTCCCTGTGTGTTCTACAAACCCTTTAGGAGTGGTAAAAACGAATTTTAAACACATGCAGATAATTTTTTTTTATTGAATACGTGTATAATAAGAGATTTTGTCACAATGCATGTATTTTGACAAAATCCTTTATACTTGGCAAACACAGGTCTGCTATTTCTCATGGTTAAAAGTTAGATATTTTTCAAGTTACACTGTCCTGTGTAGTGATTTTTGCTGTCTCCAACAGCTTTCATAATTGTTGGCATATTTGCTCTGTTTTTACATTCAATTAGCCCCCCTCTGTGGCAATTAAACACTTAAAAAATTGGGCTATTGCAAAAGTTGGGATCCTGAGCAGGATCCTAGCACTAATTATTCATAGATTGGACCAATCACAGCCAAGAGTTTTGACCAATCACAGCCAAGAGTGTTGACCAATCAGCAGATACATTGAAGCACTAATGATATGCAACAGTGAAACAATGCATGCACATGTACTGCATATACTGTGTGGGTCATTCTGTCACAGCACTTTGAGCAAGTTGGATCAATTTGTTTGTGAAACAGCAGGAGTGTTCTTAGTGGTTCAGTTTCAGGATTTGTGGAATTATAACCTTGGATGTCTCCAATTCCCAAGTCCAGTGGAATTAATTGGCAATCATCAATTGAGTGGATTGATAATCTTGGAACTTTGACCTTGGATTGATGTTGGTGTCTCAGATTTCTTCAAATCCAATGAAACTATTTGACAGTTACTGAGTTAGGCGTTCTCTAGCCCAAGGACATGGCCAAAGTCATCAACTGCAAGTTCTCCTGCTGTTCTTCAGGCAGTTTGTGGGCACTTCACTGTCTGTCAATTGCCCCTGCTTCAATGCCAGTAATGAACCCATAGACTGCAACTTTTGTGCAAGTCTTAGAAATACACACGATGCTTAGAAAATGTGGGCCGATCCCAGTCATCAGCCTTCATCGTACATGGGACAAGTTAATGTTGCTTCAGCATGTCAGGCCTGCGCAACAAGGCCAATCTTCAAGGGTGGAATTCAAGGTGAGATAATTCCAATAATACATGTAGGCCTAGCCAGTGTTTGGGGAAAGCCTGTTCAGTACCACTTGGTTATAAAGTCTATAGAGTGTAGTTTGGATCCTGTTCAAATGATTTGGCTAGAGGCTTGGCATAATGTTAGGCAACAACTTGAGAATAAATACTGTGCAGTAATTAACTCACAGTGTTTAGGCCCTCTGCTTAAGCTTTAGCTAGAACAGGTTCTGTATTCATGCACAGTAACGTAGGCATGTGGATATATTCTGTGGATAGGCCTGTAGTAATCAAGCATGGGAACATCTTTCAGTTGATACACATTTTGACTCGGCATGCTTGAGGGGCTACGTCATGCTGCCGTAGGTAATCAACAGTATGGAACAGCTAGACTACTGTAGAGTTTATTCATTATTTTTCCTGGCAAATGGACATTAGTGTGTAAGTGCAATGTAACAAAGAAGTTCCAAATGCGCTCGCAGTGGGTACGTAAAGCCCAATTTGTTCATGGCAAACGGACATTATAATTTAACGTGCCACTTAAGCGCACGTTTATCATGAAGGCATAAAAATGACAATAACTTCTGGAGTAATATTAAAAAAAAAAATTTTAAAAAGGGGGGAAAACCAATACACATTGGGAATGTTCGTTTTTGCAGCAAACCTTCAGCATCATGTGTAGGACAATGTTATTCTGTAAGAAACATGTTTAAGGGCGCTATAAACGGGCACTTCGTCCTTAAATCCTCAAAAATATTTTGTTTGGATTGTTTACTTATCCTATTTCAAACATCTGGGTGAAGGGAAACCATCCTAATGCCCTACCGTTAAAAAAAAAAAAAAAAAAAAACGTTTAAATACATCGGACACAACGGAGTACGAATGCGTTTTTTCTTGTTTTTGAGTCAGTTAGCAATCTATGCACGTCGTTATTACTAGTACTACTATGCACGCAACCATGCTCGTGAACAACGGTGACAGTCACCAATGCAAAAGGCGTGGTTTCTTACACGTCCGCAAAAGGCGAGCCTATTACGGGTGACATCACAACTAACGGTAGTACCCAAAAAGCATGGTTTTGTGGGGGTCGCAAGTGGACCCCGAAAGTTGTTCTCGCACGCATAATACAGGAATAACACAAAATGCACAGTTTTCAACAAGAATAGTGTGTGGATGTTTATATCCTACTTTTCAATAATGTACTTTCCGATTTACATAATTTCATTCAGAGCATGTTCTGTGGCCCAATTGGGCTGTTCTAGGACGTATGCAGTGTCCATGTAATTTTCTTGGCGCCGGGTGTTTTTGTTTGTCCCATTTAGGTTGAACACATGAATGTTGTGACTTTTTTGGTAAACACTTGTTCACGAAACATTGGTACTGGTAAAATGCACTCGTGTACATGTACATTAAATACTACTTACTAGTGTTGCACATATTAACTATTATCAACACTGTTTGAGAGCCTCCCATACTGTAATTCAGAGCACTGTGTTCAGATCATGTTCGTGGCCAGTTACTATGGCTACTTCGTGGGGCTGTTTCTTGTACATTGCATTTATTTCCGAATTGTCTCAGTGTCACCTTATGACAGGTCGCGGAGCTCTATTCTTGTCAAACTGTAGATATCTTCAGGCTAGAATGATTGCGGCAACATGCTAAATAGGTCTGGTCTATATGTGGGCACTGCACCACATTGTCTTAGGAGAGTCTCCTGTCATTTTGCCTTTAGTATTATTCAATCACATTTGAGGATTAATTGAAAGGTGACCTTACACCATAGTTCATAAATGTGTTTTTACTTTGTTTGAATTCTGTACCGCCTGTTTGTGATTACAAACATTTGCTCATGGTTTGTTGAGTTCCCTTGAGAAGTTGTTTTCAGACTAGAACATGACGCCATAAGATGACAATGAATCAATATATTAAAAAAAAAAAGGAAAATGGAATCACAATGACAAGATAATGAAACAATCAATTCACACAAAAAACAACAACAACAACAACAATAACATTTAAATAATCCATACATCACAAATGGACAGCTGCTGCTTTGAGTATTTTTCTCTGTTTGCAGGATCACAGGATGCAAAGGTTAAATGGATCAAACGCATCAGAAGTTGGTTCTCTGAAGACAGGAACTCAGTACTGTGGAAGCATGAAGGCAGGCAGGCAGGTATTGGCCAGGTCTGCACTATATTGGATGTATGTATGCTGCAGCATCACTGAGAAACGTTGATCAGCTCTTCAACATGAACACTGTTAATAACTCAACAGCCAAAATGGTTCTGTTTAATTTAATGATCGCCTGGTATTACTGCAAACATGGCATATTGTAAATTGCACTCGCTGTTGATAGTTTTTATGGCTTTTTAGTGTGCTTGTTATTATTTATGACAAGATTTGAGTGGCATAGTTCCCACTGTTTATAAGGCCACGGGAGCAAGCGAAAGGTGATGTGGCCCATATATTTCACGCTTATCATGATGCTATTTGATTGTTTCTAGAGTCCATCAGAAACTTGGTCGCCTATTTAGGGGCCAGAGAGGAGTTTTCCTAATTTTTTTCCCCAAAATGTTTTTTATTGGGTTTTTCGCCTCTCCTAGAAGCAATTATAACTTGAAGATGTTTTCTTTTCAGGTTGTGAGTGACTCTCACCTTTAATTTCAGGCTGTATAAAACTGGTGTTGATTGCACATTGGCACATGGGCCTGCGTACAGTATATGGTTATCACCAGCATTTGCTCCCGTGGAATGGATCATTGCGATGATCGGATGCTGAATTAAATTTTGATCAATTTTTGGGAGTATCGAGGAATGCATTTGACTTTGCAGGGCTGTAGACCTGTATGTTTTGAGACATTCTTTCCCATTGGGTGTGACAGAAGTAGGCGTGTCATTATATGCCATTCAATGGTCTGCTTGCTTTTGTTATGCATACACCTACGCATGCCAATTTAAAATTAAATTCCCTCTCATGTCAAGTGGGATCAGGGTAACAGGTGCAATATGGCTGACATAAGTTGGAGCACTTCTCATCATCTTTCTGTGCCGGTTGTAACTCTTGAGATATTTATGAAGTAATATTGACTTTTAAAATTCAAAATACTTGTATCTTGTCCTGATGGAGGACACCAAGTTGCTGTATGGCAGCATAGAGCTGTATACTCCTGCCCAGGGAGCTGAGATATGGACCCAATGAGCAAGGGTAATAATGAGGTAGCGCTCAGATATGTGTGCTTCCTGTGACACGAAGTGTTTCATTAACACGTGATTTTCATTAAGAATCAAGTTTGGTGAATAGTTGGATTGCTGTTTTGTGGTGGCTTTTCTTCTTCCTGTTGGGGCGTGCTTTGCACGTGTGGCGTTTTAACAGGATTCGAAGACAGCCATCTCCTAATACGTACATGATTGGACATGTATCATTATTGTTGTGGTTATTGTCACCAGTTGATATTGTTACGGATATTGATGAGTGTTATTATACACTGTGATGTGAACTTTGTAAGGGGTCAGCCACTCTCTCTTATGTACCCATGGGGTTTGGGTGTGCTGTATCTTCCATGGCACAACCATGGCTGTCCCCAAAATGTTGACCAGATAATTTGGTTCTGACATGATTACTCCTGGGCGTGGGTACCCATGCATTCATTAATAATTGGCCTGGGTGCCAAATGGTAATTGATGTTCATGTACATTGGACCTGGGTGTCCATTAATAACCCTTACTCTCTGAGGGTAGTTTACTGCATGTCAGTTGGTTATGCCAATGCCCTCCAGCTGCAGTTAATTGGAGGATACAGTCGGCTCCCGTTATAGCGAAAACGGCTAGAACGAAATTCCGGTTATTACAAACAAATACCTTCGGTCCCGGCAAAATTGTGCACATGTCTATGGGGAAAATTTCGGTTAAGACGAAAACGGACAGTACGAAATTCCTGTTAAAGCGAAAGGTTTTGGCGACCCGGTTGCGTAAAAATGCATTGTTAGCGACCCATTTATAACGAAAGGTAATCCTGGCTCACGGCTTTTTTCGTTCAATTTGAAAGCAGTACAATGTATTAGTAATCAGCAGGTGTCCGTCTTGTGTGAGTAGTTTCATGTTGCCGACGTAGATGTATTCAGATGGAGGTGCTAATCGGTTTGCCGGCGCACAGTCAAGTTAATCCCGCGCTGCGGTTAGGCCGGTCATCGCAGTGTTGCAAAGACGCGTGCCAGTCACCCGAGCCACTTGCACATCGCCATTGTGCCATTAATCAAAGACGTACTTCGACCTTTGTGAATGGGCTTTCCCAATGTGTACCTAATTCTGCCGCGGTTAACAACAAAGGCCCATCATCAAAGGGTTCCGATGACGAGTGCCAGTCACCCGCACCACTTGCACATCGCCATTGTGACATTCATCCAAGACGTGACCTTCGTGAATGGAGCCGCCAACGGAGGAACAACGGCCAAGAAATGTCACCGACTGCCTGAGCCTAATGCACCAGGGACTATCTCTGCAGCCAGCCCGACATGGACGACGATGTCTATGATCACGCTGCTGCAATCCTGCAGTACCTCTCCAGTAGGCAGCAAGACAAGATGTCACAGCGGAAGATAACGGACTTCTTCAAGGTGTAACATCACCTTCCAGATAAATCAAACCAAACGGCTCTTTTCAGAGCCACCACATTTTCAACAAAGGGGTATGAATCCCGACTCAAATAAAAATAATGAACCCCCACCCTATTACCCGGAGCAAATAAAAATAATCCCCCTCCCCCAAATAGAACCCCTTATAAAAAATTGGAAATTAAATAAAACATAATTTACCCTCTCCCTCCCCGGCACAGATTGATATGATTTAAAAACAAAAAAATGTAAGGTTAAACAAAAATTACAAAGCACCCCATTTCAAATCCAAAATAAAATAAACAATCTTAGACTATCCCAAATTCTCCAAAATGTAGTTTCATTCAAAATTATTCACGACCTCTCGTAAATTACTCCCCCACTCCCAAAAAAAATATTTTCTTAAATTATTTATTAAATTATAACCAAAATTGTCTTATTAAAAAACTTATTCATTTGAGCACCAGGACAAAATACGTTAAGCTATTTCGTAACTTTTAAAAAAGGAAACCTGCTGGGACGATACGAAACTGATCACCATCAACGCTGTACATTATGCATACATATGCAAAGCTATGAATAAATGAACTAGTGCACGCCAATGAGCTCGTCCGCTTGCGTGACGTTGAAATCGTCAGACGTTAATATCCAATCACGATGTAAGATTATGACATCATCACTCATTAGGACACTGACTCATGAGGGCGCTCTACCAAGTTGTAAAATCTACTCAGATCACGGACGGACCGGAAAATCTGGAACGTAAATGACAAAGGTTTCTCGGCCATGTGCTTGAAAACGCTTATCACATTGTCACATTGAAATCTGCAAGACGAAAGGACAATACAATTTAAATGTCTCTCCATGACACAATTTGTGCTGGGGAGATTACTTACTTTGAACATCGAAGTGATCCAGGTCATCCGCCGTTGACTTCTTCCTCATCGATGATCAAGCAATGAAACGTCAGATCTTCGTAATGTTTATTTTATTTTCGTTTCGTACATTAAACATTTTTTTTTCACTTGACACAATGATACATTTTAAACATTATTTTTTATTTGACAAATCACATCATAGAGAGCATGTTTTTAATTGCTTTCAAACAGAAAAAGTCATTGGGTACATTACGTACGTTCACAAGCGTGCACAATAGGGCCAATTCAAGGTGAACCATGGACGGGAAACATTGTATCGGATAATACGAAATTCGGATACAACGAACATTTTGGCCGGTCCCGTGGTTTTCGCTATAACGGGAGCCGACTGTACTTTGATGTAGCAGTGAAGGCTCCAATTGGCAGGAGTTGGAGGCCCTGGAGGGTGCCTGATACTGACCAGCTGGGGGCACTTGATTGTTATCAGAGGACTCTCATTGTTCTCTGTGGCATGTATTGGAGTGCCTGTCCAGTTACCCTTGAAATGACATGGCAGATATTGGAGGGCCATGCAAAAAACATAGGAGATTTTCTTGAGGCACATATTGGCATGCGTTGGAGGGTCTAGTAGGGTAAGGGTTAATTAATGTGGTTGATATGTTTGGGCCTGGTAGCCCATTGGACCTGGGTGTCCATTAATTAATGTGGTTGATATGTTTGGGCCTGGTAGCCCATTGGACCTGGGTGTCCATTGATTGTGTGGTTGATATGTTTGGGCCTGGTAGCCCATTGGACCTGGGTGTCCATTGATTGTGTGTTGATATGTTTGGGCCTGGTAGCCCATTGGACCTGGGTGTCCATTAATTAATGTGGTTGATATGTTTGGGCCTGGTAGCCCATTGGACCTGGGTGTCCATTAATTGTGTGGTTGATATGTTTGGGCCTGGTAGCCCATTGGACCTGGGTGTCCATTGATTGTGTGGTTCATATGTTTGCGCCTGGTAGCCCATTAATTTGACCTGGGTGTCCATTGATTGTGTGGTTGATATGTTTGGGTCTGGTAGCCCATTGTACCTGTGTGTCCATTGATTGTGTGGTTGATATGTTTGGGCCTGGTTGCCCATTGGACCTGGGTGTCCATTAATTAATGTGGTTGATATGTTTGGGCCTGGTAGCCCATTGGACCTGGGTGTCCATTGATTAATGTGGTTGATATGTTTGGGCCTGGTAGCCCATTGGACCTGGGTGTCCATTGATTGTGTGGTTGATATGTTTGGGCCTGGTAGCCCATTGGACCTGGGTGTCCATTGATTAATGTGGTTGATATGTTTGGGCCTGGTAGCCCATTGGACCTGGGTGTCCATTGATTGTGTGGTTGATATGTTTGGGCCTGGTAGCCCATTGGACCTGGGTGTCCATTGATTAATGTGGTTGATATGTTTGGGCCTGGTAGCCCATTGGACCTGGGTGTCCATTGATTGTGTGGTTGATATGTTTGCGTCTGGTAGCCCATTGGACCTGGGTGTCCATTGATTGTGTGGTTGATATGTTTGGGCCTGGTAGCCCATTGGACCTGGGTGTCCATTGATTGTGTGGTTGATATGTTTGGGCCTGGTAGCCCACTGGACCTGGGTGTCCATTAATTAATGTGGTTGATATGTTTGGGCCTGGTAGCCCATTGGACCTGGGTGTCCATTAATTAATGTGGTTGATATGTTTGGGCCTGGTAGCCCATTGGACCTGGGTGTCCATTGATTGTGTGGTTGATATGTTTGGGCCTGGTAGCCCATTGGACCTGGGTGTCCATTGATTAATGTGGTTGATATGTTTGGGCCTGGTAGCCCATTGTACCTGTGTGTCCATTGATTGTGTGGTTGATATGCTTGGGCCTGGTAGCCCATTGGACCTGGGTATCCATTGATTGTGTGGTTGATATGCTTGGGCCTGGTAGCCCATTGTACCTGTGTGTCCATTGATTGTGTGGTTGATATGTTTGGGCCTGGTAGCCCATTGTACCTGTGTGTCCATTGATTGTGTGGTTGATATGTTTGGGCCAGGTAGCCCATTGGACCTGGGTGTCCATTGATTAATGTGGTTGATATGTTTGGGCCTTGTAGCCCATTGTACCTGTGTGTCCATTGATTGTGTGGTTGATATGCTTGGGCCTGGTAGCCCATTGTACCTGTGTGTCCATTGATTGTGTGGTTGATATGTTTGGGCCAGGTAGCCCATTGGACCTGGGTGTCCATTGATTAATGTGGTTGATATGTTTGGGCCTTGTAGCCCATTGTACCTGTGTGTCCATTGATTGTGTGGTTGATATGCTTGGGCCTGGTAGCCCATATATATTATTCCTGAGGCCAGCTTGCCCAAACAAATTCGGTTTCTGGCAAATAGGTTTCAATAAATTGCTTAAAGCTGTGGCAAGACACACAAATAATTATGTTTTGGGTTTCATTTATTAGGAGTCTGTGTATAAGTAAATCCTAAATCGTAATTCTGAGATGCGGACAATATTGAATTATTTATATCGTTATCGAGTCGCCCACACATTACAGCATCCGTGCCCGCAAATGATTCACGCACAGGCAGTTCGCTGCCACCATTTAACGATACACTGTAATAATAATGATGCCGATGATGATGGTACACACTTATATGATAAAAATGCTTATTATTTATCATCCATATTCTGCAGTTTGTTGCGACTTTGCAAATGGTAATTCCCAAGACTATACGGAGACAAATACAACGGCGATCTAGTGTCTTGCGGTAAAGGAATTTCCTGTAAACAGTTTCGGGCATTTAGTACTTAGACCGATTTTTTTTACTGAATAAACGAAACCGAACACAGTTTTAGACTTTAACGTTGTAAGCATTTGACCTTCATGGACAAATAATTTTGTACCCAGAATGTCGTCGTCTGCACATGAGTCGAAACTATATGTGATCATAATTCGGGCACGAACAGTAAAGTTAACAGTGTAGATCGCCGTTAAATCAAGGATAAGTTTATGAGCAGAAATTTGGTCTGCGGAGTGAACTAAGTTTTATTTACCATCCGAAATTTGACGTAGGCCTATGTGTCCGAGCCAAGAAAGTTGGTTGTGTGAAGTTAAGTCAGCGCGAATTTGGGGCACTCCATGATAACTTTGTTTGCGGGTGGTACAGCCGTTTTATATACCGGCGTGTTTGTGCCGTCGTGCTGCAGACGAAACTTTCAAAAACATTTACGCACATTCTATTAGAAAATACTGGAATTATCTGAAATTATCTGATTTTTCTCATGTTGTTATTTTTTTATGCACGAAGCAGTATTTTACCCGACGCGCGATCCGGAATTAGTTAAACGGATCAGGACCTATAGGAATAGGCATCGGCACTTCTGACGTTGCACGTTCAAAATTAAAAGAGCTTAAATTTGGAAAATAATTTTGAAGTATCTCCATCACTCAAGTATCTCCATCACCCATTCCATTTCACTTGAATTTGCGGGTTAGTTGCTGAAAGCTGAAAGCAGCCTGAATACTGTTCGCGATCAGAATCTGGGAAAACGACTGTGATTGTATAGTTCAGGTTAGGCATATTACAACTCCCCGCGGTAAAATCAAAACAGCTCTTTCCACTTTAATAATTAAGCTATATTCAACATGGTATATCAATAGCGAACTATGATTCGGAACACAGAGACTTTTTTGTATCATACTGTGCTCCATCTGAACGGGGTCCTTACCTTGCAATCGCTTCACGAAAATATCCGCATTTTTTGCAATGTTTGTATTGTAATACAATGTATAGGTCCGCCCGATCTTTTTTTTAGATGCATGTTACAAAAAAAACTGCCCCACGTATTCAGTATTATTAAGCTGAAGGTTTATCGCAGAAATGGGCGACCATAATGCGTTACATAATACATAGAGCAAGCACGTGCTGTCCAATATTTTGATGCGCCGCTTAACGTTAAAAGCCCCATCAGAAATCATTTGAAATGATCTAAAGGCCCTGTGACACTGTGAAATTCTGGCATGGAGTTCGTACCACGACCAATAAACTCTAATGTACAATATATGGTGCTTTTCAGGACGATACATGCGCGAAATTCAATAAAAGGCACCAGGAACGGCAGATGGGACAAAAAAAAGGGCACAACATTTTTTACAAAAGGGCACTTGTTCAGAAAGAAAGGGCACTTTGTGAAAAAGGGCACTCTTTACAAAATATTGGGGGGGGAGGGTAAGTGCCGGTGAAAAAAAGGGCATTTGAATGGAAAAGGGCAGTCGTTGCAAAATATTGGTGGGGGGGGTAAATACCCCCCTTAACCCCCCCCCCCCCCCTGCTTCCAGTGTTGGAGTCTTGCCACATCCCTGGATGTTGTGAAGGAGTGGACATGGCTGAGGAAGCTTTTCTTAGCTTCAGCATGTTGTGCCGAAGCTTGCCGTCCCTGGAGGAAGCGACACTCGTCATTTAGCAAGATTTGGACATCTTAGCTTGGCTGGAAACTTCCCTTCAGAAATCCGAAGAGGAAATGCCAGCAAGGAGGTGCAAAATACATGTGTTGGTGGGTTTCAAGCATCCAGTGATCAAACTGCATGTTGTTTAAAGCTGGGTCAGGTTTCATGGTATTGGCTGACCTCTCTCAGACAGGGCACGCATACTCTGCTGAAGAATGAAGAATGGCACGGAGCCAAAACGGTTAATCTTAGGGTGTGTGGTTTGGCTCCCCTTTCGGAGGTTGTTCTATTTCTTTTATGATGTTGTTACGGGGAACTAAATTTGGATGACTTGAATGACAGGATACGATGGAGGGTCACCCTATTAAAGGTAGACAGGAAGGGACCAAGGGGCCAATGGTGTTCCGGACCATTTGATGATAAGGGGTCGGTTGGCTTCGCGGTTAACGTTCATGAGATGGAACGAGCAGACTTGGTCTTAGCGAGATTGGTACGGAGGTGGTTGCGCTCATAGTATAGAGACGGCTAAGTGCTGAGGTAAGTTTTGCTTCTATGGCTTCGAACGGAATCTTTTGAGATGTAACGGAAAGATCGTCTGCGCAGATCAGGGATGTGATTTCTCCGTTTTTTTTCCGGAAATCCGTTTTTTGGGGCCTCGAAAGTCCACCAACGTGAATCGTGTGAATCCGTTGAGAAAATAGGGGGGGGGGGTAGAATGTGCTAATTAATTATTCATAGTGAGTTTTGCTTGCCGAAATATCCGAAATTTACTTACGGACATTACTTCGTTGATCGATATATCTTTTAACGCACGCACATATTGGATACCCAATGTGAAAACAAAGTTGAAGACTATGTGTTGCCCTTAGTGCGATCATGTGATCATGTGATCTAATATTACTGAGCATGCGCAATGGCATACAGTACGGTACAATGTGGATTATGCACGTTGTTGCGTTGTTTTACGTGCGTCGGCCTTGAGTGTTTGTGTACGTATGCTTCCATCATGGCTGCGCCCAACAAGTCGATACTTTCGCAAGGAGATTTATCAGTGCGACTGCGAGAGCTTGATAAAGAAGTGAAAAATAAGTTCCGGTAGGAATGGGTTCGGGACTCCGTTATTATTGACAGGCATCAGCATGACTTTCAAGAGTGTTTCGATAAAATAGCAACCCGGCGCTGGCAAGGTTTTTTGCAATGTTTGCAACGACATTATCAACTAAGCGTCGAGTGGATAGAAATCGCTCGAGTCGTATCCCATGTGAAACACTCAAAGCACACCAAAGCATGGCAAATACGGCGAGGTAACATGAAAATGCATAGTTCTCAAATTTGAGTACAGAAGAAACTTTATAAGAACAAGAGTACATTTTAACAAATGAAGGAAAATTCTTCTTAAGATTCTTCTTAAGAAAACAAATTCTGCTCCAAAATTTCAGAGGAAAGTGCTCAGTAATCCCCTCAGATTGCACCACAGAGCATCAAAAATCAAAAAAATTTCGCGCCCCGGACCACACGCCGTAATGGCTTCGCACTCGCCAGAGTTTGCACTTCATGCATAACATTTTCAGGCTTTTTGTCACAGACCAATCACATCCCTGGCAGATGAAATGCTCAGTGTCCTGGTCTAAATTAAATTGTGATATTTTTGTGTAGACGTTATACAGCAACGGAGCTAGCACAGTGCCTTGAGGTAGGCCATTTTCTTGCCGTCGACAGCGTTTTTGTTTTGTTCTGAACAACAAAGAAGCATCTGTCTTTGAGAAGGGCTCCGATATGATCTGTAAATGCGAGGTATTGGGTCAACTCCAAGATCTTTTTCAAGAGGCGGCAGTGGTTTACAGTATTATATGTGACCAAAAGATCCACAAAAATAGGTCCACTTATTTGTCGTTTTGAAACTCATCGTCAGCGTGCTGTGCCAGATTAAGAGTTGGCTTGTTGTTGACTTGCAATGTCGCAATCCAGGTTGCTGAGGGATAAGGGATGTTTCACCAATGGGGACAAGCCTGTTTAGGATCAGGCACTCGAACATGAACAAAAACAGTAATGGTTTCCTGTCTGGACCATGTTTCCTGTGGCCTCCAAAGCCTGCAGTGAACTAGTTCATGTGGCTTCAGGAATCAAAGTGTATGCGGTGCAAGACGTGCATGCAGCACCTTGAGAATTTGGGCGAGCACTTTTAAACTGTAAACTTTTGTGAGTGATGACATTTATTCTCACATAATAATGTTTTACTTATACTTCAAAAGTAAAATCCAAGATGGCCACCGCAATGTATGTGGACAAATTAACCATTTAGCACTAACCCAAATGGTTCAGTTGCGTTCTTTGACCCTGAAAATATATGTGTAGACACTAAGATTTCAATGTTAAGTGGCTTAAAGATACAATACATGTAGTTTTCAATGCCGGCGGACATCTTCCAAAATACGATGGCACCAATACTGTATCTAGACAAACAAACCATTTGATATTATCCCAAATGGTACAGTTGCATTCCTTGACCCTGAAAATGTATGTTTAGACACCAAAACTTTACTCCTAAGTGGCTTAGAAGATGAGATATGGGTAAAAATAGGTTTTCCATGGCAGCCATCTTTAAAATCCAAGATGGCCGCCATATTGTTATTGGATATTATTACAGGATAAGTTGGTTCCTATCAAAAATTGAAAGCTAAGGCAATAAGGAGCATGTATGGGACATTTGGCGCTTTTGTCCGGAATGTCCACATCCATTCCAAAAGCTGGCCTGAGCTGCCTGACTAGATGCTTTATTTGAGGTAAGGATTGTAGCAATGATGTTTTTCTTCAATGATTTACTTCTAATATCTCGGGTTGGAATCACCGCTTGGGACAAATTTTTGTTTGTTTTGGATTTCCATTTTTGTTGGACGTATACGACAACAAAAGTCAAGAAGCACAATTTTTCATAAATAAAAATACACAAAACAGCTGTTTGCCCAATTAATTTGGACTTCCCCTCAGTGTGCAATCTTCGATGGTCATACAACAGTCAGTTCCCAGGCTACCTTTACAATTAATTCAAGGCTGAATGAAGTAACTGGTGATGTGAAAGGGGCCTATTTTTTTGTGCCTGCATGGTAGTACGTGAAGTAGCTTGCACACCACGACGATTTGGAGCTCCTTCTTACAAGTGATTGAAATTTTACTTCAGGTTGTCCAGCAAATGAACTTTAGGGTGCTGCTTGTTTGTGTTCCTGACACTGTTCCTTCCTTCATCAGGCTCAGGCATAGCTCCATGATGTACATGCTGATGATCTGGCAGATTTTAAAGGGCATTCTGTTGTTTTTTATTTGGGGGGGTTGAACTTTCAGAATAAAAAACATATCTTGGAAGAAAAAGGTATAATCAGTCATGATCCATCCCGGCCCAAAAATAGCAGAATCACAGGATTGAATGAAACAGTCCGGACAGTTGGCTTGCATGATGTACATGATGTACCAGTCAAGGTCACGGGCGATTGTACAGCTGAGCATCGGAGTGGCCTGGCCCTGTGCCGGTCGACGTGTACATGTCGACAGTGGGTACAGTAAATAGCCGTCGGCAACTGGACATGATGTTTTGGGCGCGTACAGTGTAACAAGTTTGGCTTTTCGCCAAGTAAGGACTGTCATACGAGCGGACCATGAGACCACCCACATCACATAGATTTATATGCATGTAGTTTGCACGTAGGTTTCACAAAATACAAAGTGAATAACCATAGTTAACTCTATTGCCAAGGAAACATCGTGACGTGCAGTGTAGGCTTCGTAAATATTCATGATTCAGTTTCACCCAATGTTTACCGAAGATCTGCCCGTGCTTTGGAAAAATATATATACTGAAGTTACAATTTTTTCAAACGGAAAAAACAATCTATTAAGGAAGTTTCAAGCCCTCTGAAAATGTGCTTGGACTGATTTTATTGTGGGCTGTTTTTGCGCCCAAGCACAAAAACATGAATTTGTGTTTAGCCACAAGTAATTCAAAATCTGTAACTAAAAATAATAACCATCTCATCATAAAACCAATCAACATTGATTTTTAGGTTTTCATCACTCAACATAGAAAAAAATAGGTCTACAGGGGAATTTATATTTTACATTTTATAAATTGCACTTCTTAACATTTCCTATTTACCCGTAAACTAGACCTGGAAAGAGTGATACGCGTACGAGATAAATCAGTCATTCATTGCAAACAAATAGGCCCGTTCTCGCTACATTTAATATATATTACTATAACTAATTTTCTGTAATAGCTTAGGGAACTCTGCCCATCCCCCCCCCAAAAAAAATCGCTTTGAATAATAAAGCAAGAAATTTAATCTGCAATTCAGATATAAGTGTTCTCTGGAAATTGAGCATGAAGTTGGCCGAGTATTCCCCAACGAGGGAAACTTAAAACAAAATGGCTGAAATTCCAGATGGAAAATTAAAATATTAATTTCAGTCAAAAACTTCTGATAGACCATTTATTATTATCGACACTGACATATCCAACTAGGCAAATCATAACATTCGGTGTTTTGGGGTAGTTTTTTTTTTTTTGGTGTTTTATAAAAAGATTTCCTGCGCACCTAAAAAATGGGGGAGGGGTGGGTGAAGTACGAGTCAGGTTGGTGTAGTGATACTTCCTCGCCTTAGCTTTCACCGCAGCTGACCGTGGCGGGCTAGAATTTCGCCTGCGTCAATATGTTGATTGGGTTTTCAGTCCCGTCCCGATTCCGTGGGTTTCCCTAAAGTTCTGGGGTTTTCCTCCCACCTCTAAAACTGTAATGTCTTCTCACTGTCTTCTGCAGGTTTATGAGCTACAGTATCTAGGGTGCTTTTGAGCAGGAATCCTTGGTTTGATACCAAAAATTATCACTAATGTACATGTAGGCCTATGTCATACATTCTCACCACAATAGGACTTCTACATGATGTAAACACAGCATCGGTGACGTTCTCCTTATACTTTTTTTTCTTTACGAAGTGCATGCACTCTGGACTGCACATTACAACAGGCAAACACCCGGTTTGTGAAGAGAACGAGTCGTTGTGTTTTATTAATAAATATTTATTCGCGAAGCATTCGCAACAACGTGGACGGCAGTGTCTGTGCTATTAAGCGCTGTGTGGATATGCTGTGCACGCTGCGAATGCATACATGTATACATGTACATTGGCTAAAATGAAGTTGCACTTCTATTACAAGTACAGGCTTGAAAAATAATGTTGTGTCGCATGCACTAGATGTCATGACTAAGTGCAGCCAAGCTTTTGGCAATTTTGCTGTGTAACTACAGCAAAACAGTTAAAAGGATGTACACATTTCGCTTTTGATATTTAGAGACGCGTCATGGCTGCATGAAATTTTCAAAGATCATTTACTTTCGCCGTTTTCCATGTTCATGTATGTATTTTAAATGAAATACTATTCTCAGTTAATTCTGTTTAAACTCAAGTTGGGGGTAAGTTCCGGTTAAATAAAAAAAAGGCAGTCTTTCAAAATATTGGGGGGTAAATACCCCCCCCCCCCCCTTGATGCAAGATTGTACCGGTGAATCATAAATATTTAGGACTCTATGAAATACGTACTGATTGGTAGTATTGCGCATGTCAAGGTGAGGATAATAAGCGAGTTACTGGTCACGAGAGAGGGTTAAATCAATGATAAGATAATGACTGCCACGAGTCCAATTTCCATCTGACACCGGCATTGTGACTCAAAGTAGGCTTCTAAACATGAATGTATTCTCTTGACAAATTTTGTTTGGAAGAACTTTTTGAAGGATTTTTTTTTTTATTAGTTTGAATTTATATTTTCGACTAAGCTTAGTTATCGGTATTCGCATAAGTTCATCCAGGAAACATCTATCAACACCCCACAGTGAAAGTACAAAGTGGACTTGGCCAAAACAAAATTTGTTTCCCTCCCTAAGTTGAGGCATCATCGTCGTGCTGCTCTGCCGACATGAGCGCATCACAACAAAATGTGTTGAACAAGGTGAAGATCGGTAGTACATGTATAAAGAAATGAATATGATATTAAACTCAAAACGTGATACTCGACAAGGTCGACACAGTAAACATGGGTTAGAGTTAAACAATGGTAAAACTCAAAATCAGCGAATTCAAGCAACAAGAAACAAGTCCGTGGAACGAGAGCCCGAAAACGCTTTAGTTTTCGAGATACGCAACCTGGTCCGCCGAATCTTATAAACCTTTCCTGACATGTAGATTATGGTGTACCATATCGAAAACACTTTGTTCCCCGATCCACAGTTTGTTTGGAAATGAGAAAATTGGGGATAAAAACGCCGAAAATTCTGCATAAGAAAAACATAAGAAACAGCGTCCTCTATTGACACAGTCAGAAACATTTTCGCACACAATGAGCGCTTGCCAGATAATACATCTTTCAAGTTCCCTTTGAAGATCATTACAGATCAAATTCGTCTAAGCTGTTGCCCAATGGCAGCATTCAGAAATCGAATTCGTTGATAATAGACGATTATAATTTCTTGACTAAAAAGGTTTGGCGTAGACTAGACGAAATCGATACTCCAGTACGAAAAGGTGCACTTGTTGTTTGAATTGCTTGAACGGAATTTTATACTGTCTCACAAAAGACGAAATTAAACGTTGGCATTGCACTTAATTGACGTTGATGGGCGAATATGAATATTAGAAACGGTGAATTCGAATGATAAACGTTTTAAAATAGCCGGGAAAACCTATATAATCTAATTTATTCCACTCATTTATTTATTTATTCTTTTTGTGAGGGGGGGGGGATGTAAACCTGCACAGTTGTTACCCACACGTACACAAGAAGAATGGTATTTAGATTACATAGGTTTGTCCAATCTGTACTGAATGAGCATTACTTTATTATTTTTAACTTAGGGGTATTCAAAGATTATTTAGAAGCAAAATTACATAAATCATGGGTATGACAGGGAGGTTTCTTTTCAGTTGCCGTCGTAGCACGACAAACGGGTTGAACCACGTGCGTTGCGTTGCTGATTTTCATGATTTTGCACCCGTTTCCACACAAATTTCGGCATCGAATTTGTCCTTAATACGCATCAAATTCACACCTTTTTTTTGTGAATTCGCATGGGTTATTTTTGTTTTGGAAAAAGCTGCGTCCGAACTGCAAACCTTGAATTCATGTATCGTTCACAAATTATCCGTTACTTGTTCTGCGCATGGGTTGAGTAGTAGCTGTTGCGCATCGTTCGCGAATGGATTTTCGCCATTTTGTGTGTGCGAATATGGGCGGCAGCACAACACAATTACATTAAAGCTATTGTCCATCATTTGCAGCCATCCGAAAAAGTAACTGGCGTATTATTGTTGAAAAACATACTTGGTTGAAAGATAGTAAGTGGACTAAACTCCCTGTGAAATTAATCTTTCTGGCAAGCTATCATTTTGAAGTAATCAACGAAATAAGGCCTTTCCAACGGTGCGTCTTAAGACACACCATAGGAAAATTTAAATTAGTAGTTCGTTTTGTTATTCGGCGCAGCGCGCGCAAGCATTGGCACGACGCACAGGCGCGCGCGGTTGCCATAATTCGTTGGATCAGTGCGCGACATCGCGTATTGCTGCAATTCAAAACAATTCAAAACATGATTCAGCAACTTTGCAATTGAGATCCTAGAATGCTGTTTTTCTCGGAATATACAGCTGAAGCTGAGCTGAAACTTCATCAGGTTAGTTGTTCAGTACCCTTCTTTAGATTTTGAGCACTTTTGTTGCTTCAAACGAACAAAATGCACAAATTACAAATGATGGACTTAATCTTTAAAACGCTAATATTACATCAAAAACCTGTTACATACATCAAAATACTACATGCATCTTAGTAATAAAGAAGGAAAATCAGGTGAAACGAATTTTGTTTTTTACAGTTTATACTTACGATTTACTTATTATACACGTAGGCCTATTCTATAAAAGCCAGTAACATTTAATTTTGTGGAAAGAGGGCAGGGTTTTGACTTATGAACGGACGAAACAACACGATTGCCGTGACTAGTGACATTGCCTACCACAGGGCTGCCAACTTTGAGTGAGAGGTGAGAGTGAGAATTTGGCGACGGAACCTGCGAGCGCGAAGCGCGAAGGCCTAACGGCGTGGGTTTCGGGGCCCGCTTAAGAGCCCCAACAAAATTTGGATTCTAAATGCCCTGTGGTGCGATCTGAGGCAATTTCTGACCACTTTAATCATTATTTTTTGGAGCAAAAGATCATCAATACCTGGGTGTGGCGATATTTTAGGAATACGAAATCGCTCGGAAAATATGTGGGGTTCCATTTTGCTATGACACCGCTGCTGAGTATTAATTGCGCACGCGCGCTGAAGGATTTTCCCTGATGAGAAATAATTTTATGTGTAGAGCACGGTGAGAAATTTGCACACTGTATGCCGCCAATGTGATGACAGCCAATGCAATCGTTCGTCCCGCGACCAGAAAACCCTGCACACACGCTGGGACAGGAATAATTGTGTTATAAAGTTTTGAGATTCTTAAAAACTTAATTGTTTATTTTTTACTTTTATTTATTTTTTTTACGTAAAAAATCCTGTGTGGGCGTGAGAGCGTGAGAATAACCTGAAATGCAAGACTCTCAGGCACAATGCGAGAGAGTTGGCAGCCCTGCTACCGGCATTACCGCAAGATTGCGGCGTATTCTCGGGAATTACGGTACCATTCGCGAAGTGTTTGCAACAAATCTGTGATGCAGGAGACTATTAATAATAAGTATCATACCGATAAGTGTATGATAACGTTCCGCAAACCTTCGATATCTTTAACGAAGTACTGGTAGCATTAATGGCGGTCGCGGACATGTACGCACGCGAAGCGTTCGCGAACGGCAAATCAAACTCTCGCGCATTCACAGTGTTTCACGCAGAATCTCACGAAGCACTTCCGGGCTACAGCGACTCCCTAAGTTTATGGATTTCAGTTTTTGGTGCAGCGTTCGCGAAGAGATTTTCGTGCTAAATCGATTGCGAAGAGTGCCCGTATTTTTGAGCGGTGGGGTAGCATGACTGGCGCGTTGGCCAGGCAGCTTCGTTAATTCGGCACAGCACAGGGACTTTTTTGGTCGGTAATTTTATTCAATCAAGTAAAATGAACTCAAAGCACGCTATTATTAATCAGACCTCAACCGCTAGTATACTTGGGCGTCATTTTGTTTATATAGTGCAAGACAAAAACACTAGATAGCCGGACTAGTGCAGTCATACACAGCACTAGACCGACACCGAAATCACTAGACACAGTCCACGGTCCAGTGGGTATTTCGAGCCCTGGGTATCGGCCTAAGTTGTTAGTTCAACAGACATCTGAAACAAAACTCTTGCTACCAGGAACCAATTTCATGGAACTGCTTAAAAAGCATTGTAGTAAGGCATAAGATGTTAATTCCTATGGCAACAGCAAAACAGCTAAAACAATTTTGTCCCACACAAGTACCCTATGAATGGAGGCGGTGGGATGGAGGTCGTCAATTTAAAAGTTGTTTATACCCATTGTGCATCACACAAAGGGCTGTGACAAAGTGAGCCTAAAGTTACACTTTAAGTGAGCCTAAAGTTACACTTTCTTTTTTCACCAAAGCCAACCAGTCATATAAGAAGCTGCCCCATTGGCTGAAAGTTTGATGTAACATAAGTTCTCATCGGTCTTATCCTTCTGTTTTAATTGGCTGACACAGTATGCATAAATTAGTACAGGTTCCTGTTTATACTCCTGTGTTTTTATAAAAAGTAAAATGGCATTTTTAGCAAGAAATCCTAAACCAATTCTGTACTTACATTCATGGACAGAAAGCTGTTCAAAAGTACTGTGCATACATGAAGAACAGTTTCCCTCTTGAGGAGCTGATACTGTGCAGAATCTTCTATTTTCCATTTAATTTCTAATGCCGTTTGTGAAAGTCAACACATTTACCCATCCTCCAGGTGTGGATCTATGGGGGATTTGGGGGTCAAACAACACCCCCCCCCCCCCCAACTCTGTAAAAAATGTGTTTTTTTCCATAGAAATTTATGAATTAAAATGCAACTGTATACAATTATAATGGACAAGACGTGTATGACTTAGGCTCTCCAAATTTTCTGTCAGAAATTGACCCTAGAATACAGACAATCGTCCTCGAACTGAAGAGTTCACCGTCTGTCTCTGTAGAGACACCCCTCTGCAGTGATTTTGCCATTGATGAACTGTTAGAAGCTAGGAAAGTGATATTCGAGTCTGCGAAGAAGAAGTACTGTGACGAAATCCAGCAAGATGGCGCAGAGACATCGAGTGACTCCACGACACAAAAGCTAAGTACCATTTCCAGTTGTAATTTCACCCCCAAATCCCATAGGTATCCCCATACAGCAGCCGAGGACATCAAGGAGTTATGCCTCTACATGTTTGGCCACCGTAATAGTTTCCCCAAGTCTTGCCTTAGCTCATTTTCCCAGCCCAAACCCCAAAAGCCGAACCAAGTCCCCATTACAGGTTCCACTACGACAGACGCCAGCAGGACCCCGGATCCCGTCCCATCAGAACCCATCACCCTAAACGTCATTTTCCAGGCTATTTCACAGGTTCAGGCTGATATTAAGTTGCTTGATCGTAAATTTTCCGACCAAATTTCAACACTTTCTGGCCAGATTTCTGTTTCTTCTTTTTCCTAAAGGGAAACAATAGATGGGCTGAAGAAGAAATGCGACGCTCTCCGCTCTACCTCTGATATGCTGATGAGCCCTTCTTCTCGTGGTGCCGATGTCCATTCAAAGCCCCCGCCCTGTCCTCTGATCCGGAACCATCCATGTGCCACCACGAGCCAAGCCAGTCCAACTGTGCCAACAGCCGGTCCAGCGGTGTTAACAGCCAACCGGTTTGCTGCACTAGCTACGGCAGATGTCGATCCCGTCACCATCGACGACAGCATCAACGATCCACGGACTGAGGCCGAGTTGCTGATCGACTCCTACTACGAGGCCTTGATGCCCAGTGTCCAACCTGGCAAGAAACAGGAATGTTCTCCACTCCCCAACCGGCCTGACCCCTCAACAACCAAGACCTCTTTCCACGAGCAGCTGGTCCAGTATCGCAAAAAGCACAAAGAACGGAACACTGCAAAGACCAAACCACCTACTCCCAACCCAGCCACCACAGCAGATGTCTTGGTCATCGGTGACTCCATGATCAAGCGACTACAACCTAGAAAACTGAGTACGAAAAAGAAAGTCATCTGCCATACCATGCGCGGTGCAAAGATCGAGGACATCGCTCTGAACGCCAAACACCTGTCAGGTAAGCACAATGTTTCTGACATAATTCTTCATGTTGGAACCAACAACACCTACAACAACACGTAAGAAGGTCGATGATTCAAATGATTTGCTGAAATCCATCGCACAGCGCAACAACTGGGACTTTATTGACAACAGAAACATAACTTCGAACCATCTTGTCTCAGACGGCATCCATCTCAACACCACAGGAGTACGCCTTTTGGCCAAAAACCTTCTACAGCACATAGCCGGACCATCAGAGAACACATATCGACGTGCACCATCGACTGAATACACGCCGCAGAGAACACCTTTTGGTGCATTGTCGTACTCTGATGCCCTCAAGAAACCGATCGGAGCTAGCCCGGATGTTTCGACGGTTTTCCGGCCATCCAACCAGTACTACCCTCAACGACAGCCGAAACGACGTCAGCCAATCCACTACCAACCACTACCCAAGCTGACTCAATCCGCGACACACAAAGCCCATCATCGACTCCAAGACCAAGAATGGAACCGATACCTGGAGAAAGTCGGAGAACTACTCAACCCACAGAGCATGTGATATTGATAATGGTACTTACTTAGACCCTGTAATTTCATGCTTTAATATGTTTCAAATGACGCAACTTATTCATGATCCTACCCGCGTCACTGAATTTACTGAAACAATCATTGATCTAATTTTTAGCTCTCATCCTGAACTTGTAAGTGAAAGTGGTGTCCTACCTGTCCTGATTAGTGATCATTATCTTGTTTACGGTCTTCATAATTGGAAAACTCCCAAAAAAGAAGGATGTTCAATTAACTTCAGATGTTTTAAAGATATCGATAATGACGCTTTTCAAGAGGACCTCCTTAATGCCCCATGGGAACATTGTCATGATGTAAATGAAGCATGGTCCATATGGCACTCTTTGTTTATGAGTATTATTAACCACCATGCACCAATGAAATCAAAGCGTATTCGTGGTGCATCGTTGCCATGGCTCGATGGGGAAATTCTAAAACTTATGCGACAGCGAGATCATGCAAACAAAGTGGCTAGATGTTCAGGCTCACAGAATGATTGGAACGCATACAAAAAGCTGCGAAACATGACCACTGATTAAATCCGCAGCAAGAAAAGCGAACACTTTCAATCAATCATCGAGGAAAATAAAGGCAACTCTTCCGTTCTATGGAAAAAACTAAAAGAGGTTCTCCCCAATAAACAGAAAAGTATTCCAAGGTCTATTTTTTCCCAGAATGGGGAATTCGTTGACGATCTCACCGACATTGCTGATACTTTTAACGAACATTTCTCAACGATCGGAACACGTATGGCCAGTAATGCCCCTCCATGTGAACTCGAAGTGGACAACAATATCCACTCTTTTGATACAGATTCACTTGATGAAAAGTGCTTACTGCCTGAGATAACTGAAGACTATGTTCAAAAGCAAATATCATCAATGTTGGTCGGAAAAGCAACAGGTTCAGATGGAATAAGTGTGAAAATGATTAAAATAGCGTCTCCGTACATAACTAAATCCTTAACGCACATCTTTAATCTCTCGATAAGATGCGAACAATACCCCAATGAGTGGAAACACGCCTTGGTTACGCCTATTCACAAGGGTGGAGACAAGTGTAACACAACTAACTATCGGCTATACTGCCGATTATCTCTAAGATTCTGGAAAGATGGATACACTCAGCAGTGTACTCTTACCTTGATGAAAGTGGTCTGATTCCTTGTTGTCAGTCAGGGTTTAGGCCCTCACACTCAACTGAAACTACCTTATATGATTTAACAAACAAGTATTTTGAGGCTATGGAGCGTGGGGAAATAACAGGCACTGTTTTTATAGATCTAAGTAAAGCATTTGACTCTGTTGATCATGCCACTCTCTTAGATAATCTTGAAAGGGTTAATATGTCAACCTCTGTTATCAACTGGTTTAAGTCATATCTCAGTGAACGTAGTCAATCTGTGAACATTGAGGGCAACATATCTAAAGCCCTACCACTTAACACCGGCGTACCGCAGGGATCAATTTTAGGTCCACTGTTATTTATTATTTATACAAGTGACCTACCGCTTTGTATCCATAGTGAGTGTAATTTGTTCATGTATGCCGACGACTCCACATTAACGTGTAGTTCTACCAGTGTTGATGAAGTAGAAAACAACTTGAATACAGCCCTAGCGAGAATTTACGACTGGTGTGTCAGAAACAAACTTACAATAAACACCAGCAAAACCAAATCCATGCTTATTGGAACTAAAATAAAAGTCTGCAGTACTGACCTTAATGTCAGTATTGCTGGTAGTCCAATTGTAAAGATGAACTCTTGTAAGTGTCTAGGTGTTATTATTGATGACACTTTAAGTTGGGGCCCACACGTTGAATACGTGAAGAAAACAGTTTCCTCTAAACTAGGTATTCTAAATAGAATCCGCGACTATGTTCCCCAAAGCAGTCTGCACTCTCTTTTTGTTAGCTTAGTTTTGCCATCTTTAGATTATTGTAGTACTGTATGGGGAGGAAGGTACACATCACACGACAATATTTTTAATAAATGTTTGAAAAGAGCCGCGCGGATAATCCTGAAGTGTGCATTCTTAACTCCTTCAGCCGATATGTTTGCTAGTCTTAATTGGATGTCATTTGCTGAAAGAGTAGAGTATAAAAAGGCTATTCTTGTTTACAAATGTATGAACAAAATTACTCCTTTGTATATGACAAATATGTTTACACCACTTATTCAGATTCGTGAAATGAGACAATCCACTGATATGGCACTGAGGATTCCTTTTGCAAAAACAAATGTTATGCCTCAAGCTTTGCTGTAACTGGTACAATCATCTGGAATAATTTACATGTGCAGTTGAGAACCATGACTTCACTAGCCTCATTCAAATCTGAACTACGTAAAATGTTCAGTCAGTAATAATATTTCTGCAAATAATTATTTGTGTATTTGCCGCTGTCTTCTCTGATTATACAAATCTAGATATGTGCTGATCTACGGAGTTAACAAACTTGGTTGCCATAATAAGAAGAAGATAATAAGGAGCCGGATGGGAATTTTCCTGTGTTTTCTCCCAAAAAAGGGTTTTCGCCCCTCCCGTAATCAGTTACAGCTATATTTTTCTTTTTTTTTCTTGATGTTACAAGATAGATCCAAATTTTTTGTGTTCACTGAATCAACCTTATAGTAAAGCATTCACACTGTACATGTAGTTATAATAGTTTAAAATATACTGTATTTATAATATTTGCTTAACACCTATGCATTATTCAAATAATGTTTATCTCACTGTATTGAATGTTATTGTATTTGTAATGTATTGTATAATTATACATGTTTGTAGTCATTATTTATTGTATGCAGGGCCCCAATGGAAACCAGTTTTAAACTGTTTGGGCATACCCTGGGTAAAGAAATGGAATAAACACCCCCTCCCCTTGCTCAGACACCCACATTTTTTTACTGGTAATAATGTCCACTGTACGAGCACCCCCCCCCCCCCCCCAGATCATCAGTAAATCGTACATGTACGGGTATGTATCGCAACTAATCCCTTATTATAAACTGTGTATACACAGCAGTTAATTCATTTGATGTGTGATATACAAGGGTTTATAATCTGTGACAATATTCTAAGCATTATTTCACACATGAGTAAATTAAAACACCAACTGAGAAATTTTGAGAATAAAGCATTTGATCATTTATTTTAAATGATAAAATGTCTTATAATATCCACCTTTAGGGACACAAGGCCGAATGGTGGTTGGATTTACAATGACATCTAAACATTAAAGGACCATATAAGATGTAAGACAAACTATTTTTGTAGGGTTTTATAAAATGAATTAACAAGAAAGTACTCATAGCCCTTGTAATGGAATTTGGGGTCAGCGCTTGTACGGCACATTTCAGGTACATTGGTAATGCATCATATCATGCACGAAAGAAAAGTTATGACCAACTATAGCCCATAGTGTCGTGTCAGGGTGCTTTTGTAGAGCCCTATCCTTACCATAGTAGTTGGTGGGTCGATTAATTATCATTTCAAGTTTGCACATTGAAAATTCACCAACACAAAACATAGTCACCTATTAAATCACTGACACCACAATAAAAGGTTAAGTTCATGAGATATTCACAATCCACAATTGAAAGGTATAGTCCATCATTTGTAATTTGTGCATTTTGTTCGTTTGAAGCAACAAACGTGCTCAAAATCTAAAGAAGGGTGCCGAACAACTAACCTGATGAAGTTTCAGCTAAGCTTCAGCTGTATATTTTGAGAAAAAAAAACAGCATTCTAGGATCTCGATTTCAAATCAAAAGTTGCTGAATCATGTTTTGAATTGGGCCTGAATTCAGCGTTTGAGACACGTTCTTAATGAGCCGATTGCAGCTACGCGATGTCGCGCAATGATCTGACAATTTATAGCAACTGCGTGCACGTGTGCATCGTGCCTATGATTGCGCGCGCTTTGCTGAATAAAAAAAAAAACGAAAATTCCAATGTTGGAAAGGCCTTCTTTGGTTTTTTTCTTCAAAATGACAGCATGCCAGAAAAAAATAATTTCACAGGGAGTTTAGTCACCTTACTATCTTTCAACTGAGTATGTTTTTCAACAATAATTACGTCAGTTACTGTTTGGATTGCTGTAAATGATGGATTGTAGCTTTAACCTAACAGTTAGTTCAGAGTTGTTCAGGTAGTTTGTTTATTTGCGGTGTGGCAAGATCTAAAGCACTGCCAAGCATTCAGTAAGGTCATTTCTGCTAAGCAGAAATATTATTTCTTAATAATTTTCTTTTTTTAGCTACGGAATGCATTACAAGAGGCTGAGAGGCGATTAGAAAGTGGCAGTGGATGGCGCCCGCCAGCAGTCTTACAGCAGTGGCTCCAGCTGACCTACGAGACAGAAAAGAAATTCTACTCTTTTAAGAAGACTGCAGCTGATAAACAGCTCCGTGAAGCCAAGGATGTGGTGAGTTCTTGTGAGAAAAATTACAAGTTTTTGGTTGTTGTCTGTTTCTTTCTTTGTGTATATTTTAGTATACTTTTTATGCAATTGGTCATTATACCCCCCACGTTTTGACAAGTTTTGGTGGGGGAATGAGCCATTCTTACATCTCTTCCCCCCCCCCCCCACACTTTTAAGCTTCTTGACAGCAGCTAAACAAATCATCATGTCTCTCCGTTACTCCATTAGTTACTAACAAACGTTGACATTGTCTATTGCCCATACATGTTTTTACCGATTTCAATCAAACTTTGTCAAAAGTATCTGTAGCCCAACCCCAACATGTCACATGGGGTTACTGGGGTAAAAAATGTGACATTTTTTGTTAACTCACTACTCATTCCTGAAATTACATGGCACAGTCACGTGACTCGTGCATGAATACGATTTCGCTGGCCCGCAGCTTCTGAGATTCCAATCGAGCTTGTTCTTAGTGAGAAAAAGAAAATGTGGATTTTGAGGTATATTTTCGAACTATCCATAGTACTTGGTAGAGTAATCCCATTGCAGCCCAAGTTGGGCTAAACTGTGATGTTGTGCAGAGGTGACGTAAACAGCCAGATGGATAAGGTGCCAAAAGTGAAAACAAAAAAAAGGGGGGAAAAATGATGTTCTTTTTACAGATGAAAGAGATTAAACAAAATGACAGGACAATATTGCCATTCAGAGGTTGCATGACTCTGATGGCAGGGATGGCTGGTGTTTGGAAGGCCTGTATGGATGGGGCTATGGGTAGAACGGCAGAGGGTGGAAGCCTGTTCCAAACTGACATAGTCCTTGGGAAAAAGGCGTAATTGTATGCATTGATAGTTGGTATGATTAGAGAGGTGTATTTGAGTGGATGATTGATACCTTGTTAAATATGTGTAGCATGCTAGCAGCACTGTGGGAATGTACTATTGACTAGGTTGTGGTGGATGTTATAGTACAGAGTGCGCTGTTCAGTTTGAAGTAGATCCCAGTTTAGTTGTTCTATGAGCAGTGAGATGTGAGTTGTTGTTCGGTAGTCAGAAAAGACAAATCTGGCAGTATTCTTTTGGATCTGCTCAAGGTGCTTTTTACCAGTAATTAATTGGAGTTCCAAACTTCACATGTTAGCTTGATTTGTGGACGAACTAATGTTGTATAGGCTCTTGCCTTAACCTGTTGTGAGCAAGGCGATAAAGTTTTTCAAAAGAGACCTGTTGTACGGCTTGCTTTATGTTTAATTTTGGAACAACGGTCTTTCCATCTCAAGTCGTGTGAAATTGTAATACCCAGGTAGTCATGTTTTTGGACACAGGTTAATTGCTCACCCATGAGAGTGTACCGGTACATCTTTGGGCTGTGTTTGCGGGTGATGGTAAGAACTGTGCATTTTTTTTATGTTAACCCCTTGTTTGACCACTATACAAGGGTATTCAGATCGTCCTGCAGAATCTGTTGATCATCTGCTGTCTTTATCTCCCTGTACACAATACTGTCATCTGCAAAGAGTTTGATATTTGATTGAATGTGTTCATTTATGTCATTAATATATAAGAGAAATAGCATGGGTCCTAAGTCTGATCCTTGAAGAGTGTGTTCCATTGACAGAAACGGCTTGTTTACAATGTGAAAGAAAACTATTTATCCAGCCTGGAGTGTTGTGTGTAACGCCATAGTATTGCAACTTCACTGCTAAAAGCTGATGGGAGATGTTTTTTAAGGCCTTGCTAAAATCAAGGAGTAGGCCTATGACATCAGTTTGACCTTTACAATGGAGTGTTTCAGACCAGTCATTTTTATTGAATTTACCAGTTGTGTAACCGTTGATAGGCGGTCCCTAAATCCATGCTGTTCGTCAATCAGAATATTATTTGAAATAAGGTATTTTGCTGCATGACTCAGTATGATATGCTCCATCACTTTACAACAGGTACTTGTCAATGAGATAAGTCTATAGTTACATGCTTCAGCTTTTGGTCCGCTCTTGTGGATTGCTGTCACCATAGCCTGTGGCCACTCAGTTGGTACTGTATTTTTGTCACATGACTGTAATTAAGAATCTCAGAGCTGGAGCCAACTCATGAGCAACGTTCTTAAGAAGACGTGGAGACATTTCATCAGGACCAGCTGCCTTAGATGGGTTGAGCTTGGTGAGTTGTTTGGCCACACCCTCTATGCTGATGTGGAGGTATGAAATAGCTTGTATGGTGACTTCCCCTTGCTCTGTTGGTTTCCCAACCTTGTTGGTTTGTTAAAGACACTCTTAAAGTGTGAGTTTAATGCCTCAGCATTGTCTAAGTCTGAGCTCCACACTTTGTTGTCAGATTGCAGACCGGGGTTGGTTTTCAGTTCGCATGAGCTTAGCATAGGACCAAAAAGACATGTGGTTTTCAGGTAAGTTATTACCAATGACATTGTTGACATAGGAACTTCTCACAAGTTTGGTGACATAATTACAATATGAATGATATGTCATTTCCAATCTGTTTGATTGTTTGATTTGTGGGCTTTAGAGAATAATTTATCCCTGTTCCCTATTTTTGCATTTGACATCTATTGTTATCCATGGCAGATTTTGTTTACTTTTTGATTGTTTTGATGCGACGCAATTTCAGACAATGTGGTTTTGATGCACTCGCAGTTGGTGTCCACTGACTCATTAGTCGGGTCTAACATGAGAAACTCAGCCTCAAAGTCCTGCACTTTGGATCTCAGTACATGGGTATTGGCTTTGTTCATTCATGCTGATGTGGCAGGGCCAAATTTATCTTGTATATTTTTCATGTATGTAATGTATAGTGTATTGAATAGGAGTAGCTCCCCTTAGAAAAGAAGACCATTTCAGTTTCACTTAAGATTCCCCCCCCCTTTGTTGGTAGTGTTTCCCCCTGTTTGTTTACTTAAGCCCACATGTTCCCCCTATAAAAGCTGCCACATGGTCAAGCCACACTTCAGTTCAACTAGCAGACCAACAGAGACAACTTCATAGTATACCGGTATCTTATGTTCCTCCTAACTGGAGTGGTGTGTCCTGTTTGAGCTCTGTCTGCTCGAGTCATTTGGTGAGTTTTCTTTTGTATATTGTCTACTTTTCATTTATCATGTATAATTATTATTAGAAATATAGTTCAGTTTTCTTTTGAAAGTTTGTTAGCTTTCAATTGACTCTGGTCAGTTTAGATCTTTGAGGAAGCTCCAGTTTGAAGTTTTTTTACAACTTTTTATAATTTCATTTTGTTTCCATTTATTATTTTACTTAAGACACTAGTGTTTTTTACTTCTTTTCATGATGATTGATTTGTTCCTACTGTAATAAGGAAGCTTTGGTCTTTTCAATGAAACCGGTCTCTTTTGAGTTCTTTTGAGAACAGTTTCTTAGTTCTGTTTATTTTCATTAACCTTGGTTTTACTTAAGGATAGATTTTTTGGCCTTGTTTTATTACTAAGAAAGGTTGAAAGTTCATTGGCATTCTAGATTTTTATGTTTTTCTTGTACATTTTCTTAGTATTAGATTTAGAGATTTTCTTAAATTCTTCACCATGTGCTTTAGCTTTTCATTGCAATTTCTTTGTTCTCATATAACTCACATGGCCTGTGTATAGGATGGTGACTTGTTTTATTACTTGCTAATCCTTCACTTTGGGGATTAGTGTCTCCCACTTCCTTTGTATCTTAGAACTTGTTTATTACATCATGAATATTCATTAGATCATTTCCTTATATGTTTTCTCTTTTTGTATTTTCTTGTTTACAGATTTTATTCCTGCTTGAGTGTTCTTTGAAAGATCCACTATTCACACTGTGTTGGTTTTTGGTTTTAGTCTTTGGTTTTTAGGTTTTATTCTTTGCTTTAGTTTCTGGTTTTTGGTTTAAGGTTCTTGTGAATAAATTCTTTTTGGTCCTTTTTTTGTTCGAAATCTAGAATTCGTCTCTGGTCTCTATTAATTCAATTTCCTTGTGACTTTTCCCTTCAAAGATCCTGAGTTTAGTTTAATTTTGTTAGTTAATCCCCATAGAGTCTTAGTTTGTGCGAGTTCCCCCAAGTGTGTCATTTTTCACGGTTACATTTTTTTACTGTTTTTGGTGGAGAATCCGGGTAGGGAATACGTTTTTTTTTAGAAGTTAGCCAGGAATTGTTTTAATATGGACTAGTCATTTTTTTCAAAGTTTTTTTTCTGTCATTAGCGGTCTTTAACTAGCTAGTCAAACCAACACAGTGTTGTTTTGGTGGATCTGACGAATTCACGATGGCAGATGTCTTGACTCCGCTTCAGTTGTGTGGATTTGACCCACTGCCTGACGGTCACAATCAAGTCAGAGAAAATGAACCGACTGATGTCAACCCACAGTCAACTATTTTGGGACTGCTGCAACTTCAAGCCAGTATGCAGCAAGTCATCCTGCAACAGTTCCAGGAAATCAACGCACTGAAGGCAACGATCTCTCAAGTGATTGGTGAACAGCAACGGCAGAGAGACTATGTTTACAGGCTGGAGTGTGCCCTGCACCACTCCAAAGTAGTTGCAGAAGCCTCACCGGTTCCAGAAATCCCCACCCCACCGTCAACTGCAGATGCCCCCAAACCCCAAGTCCCCACCGAAGAGCAAGAGCCCCAGAGTCCCGAAGCCCAAGAAGTCCCCCAAAGATGCACAGAAGCAGTCCCTGCCAATACCCCAACCAGTGGCCAGGCAAGCCATGATGGTGATGAAGGCTTGGCGGGAGGCCAAAGTCTACGAGAAGTCCAGCGCAGAGATCTGGCCATACGGCGAGTGGTTGATCTGAAGCTGGGAAATCCTCAGCGGATGAGTAGGCAGAAGATGGCATGTGAGCCCAAGATGGTGCAGAGGCTGCTACATGCATGGGACCGACTGGAAGTCAAGGGAGGCCTGCTCCTCTACAGGACGGGAGGTACGCAGACCAAGTGTTTGATGGTGGTTCCCCGCGGGATGAGGGAAGCATATTCTTTAGTCTTCATCACAGCATGGAAACACTGGGTTACGGACAAGTGTTGAAGCTCGTGCGTCGCCGCTACTTTTGGCCGAGTCTTCAAAACGAGACTATGAGCTACATGCAACAGCACCGAAGGAGAGCGCAGCATCAGGAGGTCCACACTATCCCACCACCTCATTAGTTTGACACCTCATCCCGTGACAGCAGTTAAATTATTCCAGACAAAAGGCAGTGACTGATAGATTTGTTGTGTATTGTATCGTGTATTTTTGCATTTGTTTGTTTATTTTTATCATGTCTTAATTGTATTAAGTTTTTTTCCGCCATTGCTGGCGACAGCAATATTTTAAGATGGCGTGAGTGTGGCAGGGCCAAATTTATCTTGTATATTTTTCATGTATGTAATGTATAGTGTATTGAATAGGAGTAGCTCCCCTTAGAAAAGAAGACCATTTCAGTTTCACTTAAGATTCCCCCCCCCTTTGTTGGTAGTGTTTCCCCCTGTTTGTTTACTTAAGCCCACATGTTCCCCCTATAAAAGCTGCCACATGGTCAAGCCACACTTCAGTTCAACTAGCAGACCAACAGAGACAACTTCATAGTATACCGGTATCTTATGTTCCTCCTAACTGGAGTGGTGTGTCCTGTTTGAGCTCTGTCTGCTCGAGTCATTTGGTGAGTTTTCTTTTGTATTTTGTCTACTTTTCATTTATCATGTATAATTATTATTAGAAATATAGTTCAGTTTTCTTTTGAAAGTTTGTTAGCTTTCAATTGACTCTGGTCAGTTTAGATCTTTGAGGAAGCTCCAGTTTGAAGTATTCTTTTACAACTTTTTATTTCATTTTGTTTCCATTTATTATTTTACTTAAGACACTAGTGTTTTTTACTTCTTTTCATGATGATTGATTTGTTCCTACTGTAATAAGGAAGCTTTGGTCTTTTCAATGGAACCGGTCTCTTTTGAGTTCTTTTGAGAAAAGTTTCTTAGTTCTGTTTATTTTCATTAACCTTGGTTTAGGATAGATTTTTTGGCCTTGTTTTATTACTAAGAAAGGTTGAAAGTTCATTTGCATTCTAGATTTTCATGTTTTTCTTGTACATTTTCTTAGTATTAGATTTAGAGATTTTCTTAAATTCTTCACCATGTGCTTTAGCTTTTCATTGCAATTTCTTTGTTCTCATTTAACTCACTTGGCCTGTGTATAGGATGGTGCCATTCTTTTTGGTGAATTCTTTTTGGTCCTTTTTTTGTTCGAAATCTAGAATTCGTCTCTGGTCTCTATTAATGCAATTTCCTTGCGACTTTTCCCTTCAAAGATCCTGAGTTTAGTTTAGTTTTGTTAGTTAATCCCCATAGAGTCTTAGTTTGTGCGAGTTCCCCCAAGTGTGTCATTTTTCCAGGTTACACTGACATTAACATTGTATGTGTACATTATAAGTAGTAAAACTAATGTGCAAGGAAAAACAAGTCATAAATTAAATTTGGATTAGCTTAGTTTAAGATGGATCTACAGAAGCGTCAGCATAGGGGGTCAGGAGAAGCCAAGGGCTTTTATTCCTCCCTATCCCATTTCCTATATCACCCATATTATAGTTACATTATAACATAACTTTTAGTCAGGCAGCTTAGTGAATGGATGTGGACATTCCGGTCAAAAGCGCCAAATTTTCCATACATGCTCCTCAATGCCTTAGCTTTAAATTTTTGATAGGATCCAACTTATCCAATGACATTATGGCGGCCATCTTGGATGTTAAAGATGGCGGCCATTACAAACCTGTATCTACCAATATCTCATCTTCTAAGCCACTTAGGATTAAAGTTTTGGTGTCTAAACATACATTTTCAGGGTCAAGGAATGCAACTGTACAATTTGGGATAGTGTCAAATTGTTAGTTTGTCCAAATACAGTATTGTGGCCATCTTGTATCTGAAACATGGCCGCCATTTAAAACCTAAATCTCCGAATACGTGTATTGCATCTTTAAGCCACTAAGGATCTAAATCTTGGTGTCTACCCATATATTTTCAGGGTCATGGAATGCAACTCAACAATTTGGATTAGTACTACATGTATCTGGGATCGTGTCAAATGGTCAGTTTGTCCAGATACTTCATACGGCGGCCATATGGTTTGCCGTGAAAGGACCAATACTGGCCCGATTCAGGCTATGTACCCTTTTGCTATTATGGTTTGACTTGAAAGGGCCAGCACCAGTTCCATTCAGGTTGTGTACCGTCTTGCTATTATGGTTTCCCATAAAGGGACCAACACTGGCTGAAGGGCAGATGGGCCATGTAGTTATCATGGCTTCGACGCCCTTGACTTATGAGAAAGACCATGACAATGGGGTAGACCCGACCGACCATGGAAGACGCCGGAGTGAGGGGACGATCCCTACCAGAGAGTAACCCCTTTGCGGTGAGTTACCATGTCACTTACATTGCATGCACATTCAGTTTACATGTACATGTTTCTAATGGGGTACACGATGAGCCGATACATTTGTTGGTCTTTTCACTGCTAGTTGAGGTTCCTATGAAATTCTCGCCTATACCCTCCTCCTTTCAGTGCTAATCTATGCATATGTAGGAATTAGCATGTAAGAGAGGGCCCGAAGTGGACTACCCCAAATCTGAAGGGATTTGGTAGTCCACGAGGGGCCGATACTTACCTGCTAATTCTCCCTCCGTCCTACCCCACATTGGGCGTGGGATTTCTTGTAATTTCGCTTTCAGAAAAGAGGACAATATGCTGCTTGGCATCATGGGTATTGTGTATTGGCCCAGAGGATGCTGTGGTAGACATAAAATCTAGCGGTTAGGGCCTGCGGCCTATAATGAATAATGCACATGTAGGAATTAGCAGGTAAGTATCGACCCCTCGTGGACTACCAAATCACTTCAGATTTGGGGTATTCCCCACTAAACAGTGTGCTCGCCTCTTGAAGTACCTGTTTTTCCCACTTTCTCATGTTAACTATTGAGCCACATGTAACGGCTGTTTGATGGACCAATTTGTTTTAAGTGTTTACCGGTGTTTTGTATACGTTTACATGTATATGACAACTTGATACTGGAAGCACTTTTTTGACTTTTGTTTATGTCATGTGAGACTCAAAAGTTGGGATGGCAAAAGCGCCCAATTGGGCGTTTGTTTTTTTAATTTGGGCGCTTTTTTTTCTTCTAAAAACACGCGCAATGGGTTCAAGAGGGTATGATCAGCAATATTTTGTGTTGGGCCAATGGTGTGTGACCTTCACTTTTAGAGATATGAGCTATTTAATGGGTTTTTGTAACGATTGTACTTGATAAGTTAACACAACAGCAGCATAGGCATGCACAAATGTTGAGACCACTTGATTCATCTTTAAAAATTAACTGTGAGAGATCTGATTTTGCTTTTTACGGACGGGCATCGACTTGCCTTTGACATTTCTCTAACTGTCATTCTAGACTGTCAGTGTTTTTAGCAAACTTTTGTTAAATTTCTTGCCATCAACACAAACACGATAGCCCAACACCGTGTGGTTGTTCCTACAACCTCTAGTCTTTCAATTGTGTCTGTTGTTAAAAATAACAAATTTGACATTCATTTTGATAATTACATTGCTTTTTGATAATGCTAGACACTCTGATGTTGGGAAGTTGCACCACCAAAGAGCCAGGTGTAATGCTGCTCATCATCCTCTTATTCATAGATTTCCTAGATTATGGGAGGTATTACCGACAGCTGTCGAAGAGTCTCTATTTACAATGTTTAAGGTCTTCTAAAAATTATTATATAAATAAATATAAAACATTGGGTGTAAGGCTTGCACACTTGTTTACATCAGTGTTCGATTTCCTTTTAAAAAAATTGCATAGCAAACACTGTTATGCAATATTTTGTTTGTATAGCAATTCACATAATTTGTGCAGCAGTTTTTTTACACAATACAATTGTATTAAATCATTGAATATCCATTAAATTTAACATGAGTACATTTCCCTCCTGAATGTGGGGATGTAACCAAAAGTCTGAAAATGTTTGTAGGAAGAGCCAAGTCCAGCAAGTGCGTAGAGCTTGAAGCCATTTACGGCGTGGGTTTGGGTCACTGGATGCTCCGTGGTGCCATCTGAGGCGGTTCCTGGCCACCTTCCTCTGCAATTTTTGAGCAGAACTTGTTTACAATTTAATTATAATAAGTTTTATTTCATTTGTTTCAATTACTCTTGCTCTTACAAAGTTTCTTCTGTACTCAAAGTTGAGAAACGTGTATTTTCATCTGCATTTTTTGTTTGAAAGGGATTGTAACGGTATTTATGACAGAATTTGTACATTGTTGCTAGGATGCTTTATGCTTAGTTCCCTCAATGTTTTGTCAAAAGCTAAGCTTTTTAGTTATCAAAATTCAAAATGCCAGAACAAATCCTTTTGGCATTTGATTAACCATACATTGCATTCAAATTTAAACTCACTGTAACTTAATCAAAATTAAACTAAAACAGAGGAGTAATTAGACATATTATTAAGTACACTGCCCCAATCTCACGAGTCGATGACTTCGAAAATTAAATCATGCTGTCCTGTCCTCTTAATGCAGGCGTCAATTTGAAGCGTGGACCCACCCTCCTCAGAGGTCGCAAAATATCGACGCCGTTTCGACGCCGAAGCCTCAGGTCAATAATTTGTTGTTATAGTGAAGCCGTAACGTTCCTTTTTAATAATTGGGTGAAGCGTCACCTATAAAGTTGATGAAAGGGTGAAGCGTTGACGAGCCTTATTTGTGTTTGGTGATGTGACATCGAATCCACGACATCGGTCGCGCCGAAAGTATGTCGAAGTCGTGGCGTTTCAAACAACTGTAATTGTGATGCAATCTTAAGATGGCCTGTTTTGAAATTCGCGCAAGCCAACTTGGAATTTGCGTGCGCGCAATTTTTGAACTGAAGTTTGCCCACACAAATACACACAATCTAACATCGCGCGCCGCACCACCTTGCAAACTGTATCCTGTGGTGGTTCCACTTGCGCAAACGTTGCCAAGTTTGCGCACGTTTGCTACCGATCTCATTTTGAGTGGATCGAACAAGCTGTGCGCCGCCGCGCCAACGTTGGCGAAAGTTAGCAACGAGGCGAACTAGACTGGTCCCCTGTCCTTATCAGCAAGGAAAGGCGATCGCGAACGTACGTGGTGGTTTTGAATCACCTACTGGAATTTGTCTGGAATGAACATTATGTTTCATTTACAAATAACAGTTATTTAACAGGAGTTGGTGTTTGATAGTTAGTTAACAAGAGTTAGAGTTTGTAAACAAGTGTCAAAGTTAAAACAACTTTCGAATAAACTTCATGCTTTTTAACAAAAATGTGTTTGTAGAAACATTGGATTTACAAAATAAATGTCACTGTATCTTTGGATTGAAACCTGGTTGACTTGGTACTTTTTTAGCAGTGTGGAATTACAAATTTAACCATTGCAGTCATGGTCTAGTTATAAGTAAACATTAATGAAGCTTGATTTTAATAGAGGTGAAGCTTGAACTATGCAGATGGCCAATATGGTGAAACAGTGGTGGCGTCAGACCTGGCAAAGACTGAAAAAGTGAAGCTTCACCTATGGAAATATTCAAAGGGTGAAGCCTGGACTAACACATTTGCTGATAGAGTGAAGTGGTGGTGAAATCCTGACCTTATACATAATTGGCTCAGGTGAAGAAAGGTGATGACGTGAGGAGGGTGGGTTCAGGCTTCAAATTGACGCCTGCATAAGTTTCCCTCCTTTTCTTGCATGTAATTTGCATTTTTTTTTTTTTCGGAATTCCGGTGGTTTTTTTTTTGCCCTTACAATTTTTTCCAGTATTTTCTTGGTTTTAGTTCAGTCCAGTTTCAATTTTAAGTATAGGTAGTTCAGAGTTTAAGTTTGTAAATAAAACATCAGCAGATATAGATTGCCGGCAAGACAAATGTAAAATAATCATAAGATTCATATCGTACATAATTATGGTTGCACGGATCTCTTACAGAAACAAATCATCTGCGATTGCAATTTCCCACATGCCACAACACTATTTGAAGAAGGAAATTTTTTGTAAAAAATATTTGTAAAAAATATAACGTAAATAATTGTACATACATGTACATGATGACGTTGAGAAATAAACAGCGAGAATTGCTATCTATCCCTCCCCATCTGGCCTGGCGCGACGCCAGGCCCGGCCCCCGGGGCTCAGCCATCCCGCGCTTCTGGGCCCACGGCCCAGCGAACTACCATCAAATGTTCCCGTATATGCATTGTCAGAGCACGCCCAAAGAACAAACAGGTCTCGTTTAGGTTGAAAGATTATCAAATTGTCATTTTCAGCAACCACAAAAACATCAAAAATCCATTCGATTTCGACTTCCTTAGGAAAAATGTGACATTTCGCCATGATATTTTGGATCATCCATTGATACTGTTAATGGTGTTTTAACCCTTTTTTGAGTTTTACATGGTTTCGAATAGATTGTTTAAAAAAAAATATATTGTGATGATGAAGAACCTCGTTTCGAACAAGGAAATGTTTCGGACTTCTAAAATGGTGGAAATGCTGGTAAATTGTTCTTTAAAAAAAACATTGTACACCCCTAGACCGTAAATGGTGTGATCCACTTTCGTGACATTCTATCCCGTTGCTTGCGTGTGTTGTGCTAGCCTTTAGTCAAGTCCCACGCGCTTACCCGGACACGTGACGCACCCCGGATGCTGACACGTAAAAAGACTAGGACGAGCGGCGAAGCCGCGAGGGCCTTTACCATCTCGTGGAGAACGCTTATGTTTTTCTTTACATTTGTCTACCGATTTGGTAGACATGCATAATGCATTACCCATTGTGAATTGACCAATGAAAATGCAGAATTACTAACGTAAATCATGCAGCCGTCGTCTGGCGCCAGACAGCCATGGCGCGCGTGCTGTTGCTGGTAACCGCAAGCCACTGTTAGATGATTGGTTTATATTACTTGATTTATATTACGTGAATAAATGAATAAGTGATTAGTTCCACGAGATGGTAAAGGCCCTCGCGGCTTTGCCGCTCGTGCTAGTCTTTTTACGTTCCAGCATCCGAGTTGCGTTACGTGTCCGGATGGTTTGGGTATAGGGGCGTGGGACTTGACTAAAGGCTAGCGTTGTGCAGGGACTACACACTGTACATACACAGCAGCTCAACACGTGCGTCAAATGCTTGTTTTCACCACAGAATGTTTACGTTTACAGATGTTCTGATAGCAGAAAGTTGTCTGTTTTGGAGGATAAAGGATGGTGAGATTTTAAGGTGAAGCGTACGAGAGTTTGGGAGACCTTCAGTCACCCAACGGCCCGATTGACCAACTTAACACACTAAAAATTATGCATCGCACAATGTGCGATGTGTAATTAAGATTTGAGGCTTTGCATGGTGGAGACACTAAATAATGAAAGGTTTGAGGAAACACCATGTGCGAATAATTTCTCAACTAAGAGAATGGTTCTGTGGACATTGTTTCGCAAAATGCGATGCGATGCGATACAAGGGAAATCGAACACTGGTTTACATGCATGAAAATTCAGGGGAAATTTCATCATAACTTCCAAAATGAAGCTAAGTGAACCTCTTGTTTGGAGACAAATAGTTTTAAAACAAAAACTTCATGTTTGGGCATAATAGGAGGGGTTCTCTCACAAGTGCTTAATTCTGCTTAAAAGTGTCCTTTCCTGAACGAGAGAATATATTTTCAATCATATTTAGGATTAAAGCTGTTGTGCATAAAATTGTTAGGATGGATGCATCTCCTTGATTAAACTTCAATCTTTTAACAACACAGTTTATAGCATGGAATATCACAAGTGATAATGATAACAAGCTGTAACACTTACGGGATTTGTTTTGCTGGATTTTTTGCTTGGCTGAGGGTCACTGCGATCAGGACAGATAGGTGTAGTCTGTCGGCGGCTGGTTTGACCCTGAATTTAGCCAAAGGGTATATCAAAGCACATCCTCAATCTTCCAGCAAAAATCTTGTCCTCTCTCTATGCAATACGATTTTACACCTATCCTTTACTTCCATCTTCCTGTTGTATGTTTTCTTTTCCTAAACAGTCTTCCCTCTGTTTTCACTATAGTACTATCCTGAACAAAACCCATGGCCGGCTGTAACAATATGCTGTGACGCAACACTAGGGGTTGTGCAATGGAATGCTGGCGAATGCACTTTACAAGATTGGCTAGCTTGCAGCCAGCCGGAACTTTACGCGAAGTTGATTGGCTAAGATTGGGAGGTTTCATTATCTTAGTAGGGGTGGCAAGTGAAATTTTACTCGATTGGAACCAACAATGATGTACACCTCAAAAATAATTGAAACTGATGTGACACTCCCTTTCATTGGATTGACTTCAAACTTGGTACAAACCAAGACCATAATGAAAAACTGTGTTGTCAAGATGACGTCATCAAAGGGCATGTGACATCATCACAAAGGTGCATTTTTTTAAGCCTAATATTGAGAGTACTTTCAGTCAGAATTGTGTATGAACGTTGTCCAGTGCGTACATGTTATACAGGTAATTTTACCTGCAGTCATGATCAAACAACAGGTAATTTTATGTCATAAATTTGAACAAAAAGTCCGAAGTTTTGACTGTAATTTAACTTAGGTTGAAAGATTAACTACCAAACTTATCAAATTGTCATTTTCAGCAACCACAAAAACATCAAAAATCCATTCGATTTCGACTTCCTTAGGAAAAATGTGACATTTCGCCATGATATTTCGGATCATCCATTGATACTGTTAATGGTGTTTTAACCCTTTTTTGAGTTTTACATCGTTTATCGAATAGATTGTTTAAAAAAAAAATATTGTGATGATGAAGAACCTCGTTTCGAACAAGGAAATGTTTCGGACTTCTAAAATGGTGGAAATGCTGATAAATTGTTCTTTAAAAAAAACATTGTACACCCCTAGACCGTAAATGGTGTGATCCACTTTCGTGACATTCTATCCCGTTGCTTGCGTGTGTTGTGCTAGCCTTTAGTCAAGTCCCACGCGCTTACCCGGACACGTGACGCACCCCGGATGCTGACACGTAAAAAGACTAGGACGAGCGGCGAAGCCGCGAGGGCCTTTACCATCTCGTGGAGAACGCTTATGTTTTTCTTTACATTTGTCTACCGATTTGGTAGACATGCATAATGCATTACCCATTGTGAATTGACCAATGAAAATGCAGAATTACTAACGTAAATCATGCAGCCGTCGTCTGGCCCCAGACAGCCATGGCGCGCGTGCTGTTGCTGGTAACCGCAAGCCACTGTTAGATGATTGGTTTATATTACTTGATTTATAAGTTTTACTCGGCCTCCGAGAAATGTTTGCTCCTGAAAGGATCCGAGACCGCGGCTTCACGTCCGTGGAAAAATGTGGGTGTCTTCCGCCGGGTCGCCCTTTTTTGTCGATTTTTTTGTGACTTCGTTTAAGATCGCGATATTTGAAGCAATGCATCGATCTTTCGTTGACCCCAAACAGGCCCCCGAAATTATAACGCGACACTGAATTATACGTGGCGGGCAGCGAACTCACAACGCTCAGCCTTGGTGGTGGTGGAAGCATGGAGCTGTAAACACATTATGGAAGCAACAGCACTCTATCACGCGACGTCACAGGCTTGCGCTTCAAATAGCGAGCACCGTAGACCCAACCTCGTTTGCAGGGTGTTGAGCAGGCTGCAGTACGCGTTGCCATCGACAGTTTTGCATAGCCCGGAAATACTATGCAGTGTAGACTTTCGATTGGTCAGACCGCGCAAGGCATACTAATGTGTAGTCCTTCTGAGTATTCGTTGCACTCGGCGCAGAAGCGGCAAGCAAAGCACAGGAAACAATAGGGACACTTGGTGGCCACGCACCATGGAGAAAAAATATTTTGCCAAGGTCACCCCATACTACCATTTAGTGAACACTTTTGCCGAACGGCCGAGTAGAACACGTAAACGAAACCCCTACGTTGACCTCGCTGACCTCGCACAGTCTAGACTCGCAGTAAAGCCAGCACAGGGGGCGGCCAGGCAGTCAACGTGAAAGCGCACACGACGGCAAATTCGTTCGCAAAACGCAGTCACGAAAAATCGACGAAACGGATCGCCGGTCCGTACGGGAAAATTAGGACGACCCGAAGTGTCCGACCCGGCGGAAGACACCCTCCGCATTTTTCCACGGATGTGGAGCGATTTTGGCGCCGCGGGAGCCCGCGGTCTCGGATCCTTTCAGGAGCAAACATCGTCTCGGGGGCGAGTAAACTTCTCTCTTATATATATAGATGTGTTTCACAGTGACGCTTAAAAATGCACGCACACTGTAAATAGTACACGTATGTTTGTACTTGTAAGTGTACATGTGTCGAACAAGTGCTTTCAGGTGATTTCGAACAGTTTGAAAATCTGAAATCACATAGAAATAACATGTACACATACATTTTTTGACATGTTGGTCTACATTTGACGTGTGTGCGTTATGGGCTACATATATTTTATTTTAAGCTATGAAAAAAAAGTGCTTTGAGGGCTTGGTATTTTGCGGGACACCCTGTATTTCATATAATAATGATTCAATTAATACTTTTCAGTTTATAACAAAGTTCCTTAAGGGGGACCAACTTTTCAGCATATTTGTATTGTAAAAAAAAATAAGATAATTTTTTTTTTATTTTGGATTTGAACAGGTTGAAAAGATTCGTAAAAAGCGAGGAACATTCATGGGTTCATTCCGCATTGCCCATGGTAACATTTTAGACGATGTAGATGCACGAATAGTCAATGCAAGGTAAATTTTTCTTGGAGTTTTATACATATCAGGATCATGACAATTTTTAATCTATGTTGTCGTAGCTGGACTTTATGTTTCATATGAATTTTATCCCACCATCATATATCAACAACAATTCCACTATTTGGGTCAAAGGATTTGGATGGATCACAACTAAAGAGTCCGGGCACTATTACGTGGCATAGAGTACCAAATTTGAAGAACATGCCATTGATTTACTTCAGATTTTAAGTTTTGCATCAATACTAGAATTCGGATTTTCATTGTAAATCATGAATTTACTAGGAAATATGCTAATTCAATCAATAGGTTGGTCACCATCCAAGATTTTGTAAAAAAGAAAAGAAATCAAGACATGTTTCAACTCTGTGAAGTTTCTTGGATATGATCCAAGGGAATATCTACCCATATAGATGATGGTCTTAAAACAGTATCATTTTATGTAAATGTGGGTCTCTCAACATGCTTTTGCTGATGGTTTACACTTTTCCCATTATTTCGCGCACGCCCCCCATTATACCAGATCTCAATTTTTGTATTTATTGCAAACTCAAATAAGTGGATGACACTTACTAATCCATTTGGAGTTGCCATCAGAGTTGATGCTTACACCTAACATCATTCTTGTCATGTATGCATGCTACACAACATGCAAACATTGCAAAAGTCAATAAGTGGGCATGTACTTTCAGTTTGAAAAAAAAGGTTAGGCCGAGTGTTTGCCATTGAAGTCGCTACATGATTTTGACAAGCAACTGCAATGCACCATTTGATTTAAGTCCCATCACTTTATGTAAGTCCCATCACTTTATGTGAGTACATAAAACAGAAGTTCGGGCACTGAGCCCACACATGGACCAAAATTAAGATTCAGAAATTTCAAGCTCAGTCAAAAGTTGAATGCAAAAAAGAAAGTTTGATAACAAAAAACTAGGGCTAAATTGTGGGTAAAACAATTTGAAGTAAATGTGTAGCTAAATCTTGTCAGTTGCAAAAAAACAACCAGGTTTATCATTGAATGCAGGTCTGCTCTGGCAGAGGTCACTACGGAGCTGAAGGAACGGTTACATCGCTGGGCAATGTTGGAAGGGCTGTGCGATTTCAATATCATCAATAATCCAGGCATCCACCATTTAATTACAACGCTTGGTGTTACTATGCCTGAATCCTCCACAAGTGAGTTCAAACATTGACATTAGTGACTTATAGGTCTCGTTCAAATGGCGTCATTTCCTACAGACCAGCCACGTGCTTCGGCATTTGGAGCGTCAACTTACATAACGCACATCGGCTGCGTCATATTTCAAACACATTTCGAGCAACAAGCGCGTGTTAAGAACATTTTCAACAGTGCGCAATGCTTGCTTGATTGCGTAAAACATGCAGTTGCAGTTCTCCTACAGAGATGGCCGTCATTGAGCGAACCCTATTGACCCATTCTTACTTGGTGCATTAAACACAGATTTTCTCCCTAATCCATCACTTTGCAGGAACCCAATCACACATTTTATTCTTTGTACTTGAACTTCAAGGGGCATCCAGTCCCGTAGAGTAGTTGTTACTGGGCTCTACATGTACCTTCCTAAATCCTGCCAATGCCTTCCAAATTTACTTATTATATTCCACGATATGGCTGGTAAGTCATGTGGCCATGTTTTACAAGATGTTGGAATTCAACCTATTGGAATGTAAGCAGTCTGGAGTTACTTGTTATTTATCAAGAAAGTAACAAGCAACCATGAAAATGTAATGCCTTCTACAGAGACCAGAAAGAACCTGCAAATACTCATGCACATCAAAATCCGCCATGTACAGTGTAATGAAATGAAACTTCGTATAGATTGCACTGTGCAGAAAATGGGGATCTCAGAGTTACATTAGTTGTATTAAACAGCAAACAAAATAATAATGATGACATCATAATTCATTTATCACCCAGTCCAAAGAAGTGAACCTTTTGGAGGGCTGCTGCAAACATTTCCAGGTTTTTTAAAATACATTTTCAAGGTTATTAACACCCGACTGCTTTTTATACTCGCCCCACTGCCACAGAGTCAGTGAGGAGCGCCCTTGCATTTGGAGGTATGGGATTCGATTCTTCAGTCTTATTTTGCACCTTGTCATAGCCCCATCCACATTTGTGGAGCCATTTGTTTTCCATCTTCTCATCACCCTTTTGGCCATACTTTCTAACATACTGTATTCATTTCCTTCTCTGTTCATTCCTTTCTATGACAATTTTTGTTTTGTTTAAAAGGGTTTTATTTTTACCTTTTTTATATGCATTTTTAATAATCAGTAATTTAGGGGTTTTCTTGTTTCAAAGTGAGTTAATGCATAAAGGTACATGTGAAATCTTTGCTTTTTGTGATTTTGTTGTTTGAAACAATATAATTGTTCAAAATCTTCTAAAGTAGGGTGCAAACATGTAACAACATGTTGAAAATTTAGCCAAGTGACTACTCCATTGTTAAAAAAAAAAACGGGAACAAGTATCACGTAACTTGTTCGGTCACAAACTCGCATGTAAAAAGTGTGCCCGCGGGCAACGTTTTGAAACCACCTTCAAGGTATTTGATACCAGTCCTATGTTCACTGTGAGCAAGGTTTCTGAAGTAACATTGGTATGTATTTTTCTGGGTTAGTAGCTTAAATTTTTGCTGCAAGTCATAAATAGATGCAATAAAGCTGCATTGGATAAAAAAACAGTCTTTAGAATCTACCACAAATTTATCCATATTTTTTTCAAACATGTTAAATCCATTTTTGGTAATCTTGTTGTCTGAATGATTTAGTCAGATTTTCTTATGACATTTTTGATAAGGCGGCATCAATTTCAAAACAAAAATATGATTTCTACGACGCTCTTCTTACCCGTAGAGTATTACTACAGGGTGAGTCAATGAAAGCGGAACCCAAACCCCATAAAATATATTTCTTATTTAAAAAAATATGTAGCACCAAAAATAATAATGACTGGAAAGCCAATTTCATAAGCTACTTTTAGATGAAAAATTACTGAAATTGCTCAATCGTTTTAAAGAATCTCACCATTTAACCCTTTGAAGCCTGAATTATATATGAGCGTTGACCTCCTGACCCTGAACTATTTACATATATTATCTCAGATTAACATATGTTTTGTGTTTAACATAAATGGTGATAATTTCTGAACAGATTGACCAATTTCAGTTTTTCATCTAAAAGTACCTTATGAAATTGGCTTTCCAGTCATTATTATTTTTGGTGCTACATATTTGTTCAACTATGAAATAAAATTTGGGGGTTTGGGTTCCGCTGTTTTTTATTCACCCTGAACATATGCAATATTCCCTAGAAGGCGCTAGCCATTCGCTAAAATTTATTACCCACAGTACATTGCGGCCCACCTGCCACACTTCCTCTTTTCTCTTTTTTTTTAGTGGCGTTTTGTGAAAGACGTATATTTACAAAGCTCTCGCTTTGCACATTTTCTCAGTCTTTCCTCGGCCATTTTATAGCTAAGTTCATAGTTTTATTCAACTGTATGTCTTCTGTTGTTACTTCTACACGTTGAGTGAGTTTTTGTAATATTTTGGCCGTTTTTTCGTGATATTTCTTTGATTGTTACGGGTACATTTCGGGAGTGAGGTCTTACACAGCACAGGTTGCCGGTCCCTCACTCTTGTTGCACAGTTATTACGAGACCATGTGCCTGAGGCTTCGCACAGGTTACAAGTACTTCTTGCCTTACCCATTTAGCAAGGCTTCACACAGGCTGCAAGGAGCTCGCTTCCCACATTAACAAGTCCACTTTTTAACGTGAGACTTAACAAAGGCTGCAGGAAACTCATGTCGTACAGAGCAAGTAAGGCCTTGCACAAGCTGCTGGCTACTCACTTTGTGCCCGTACATCACAACCGTTCACATGAGGCTTTACACGGTCTGAAAGTCACTCACGGATAAGGCTTTGCATAGGGGAACGTCGCACGAGTTGCAAGCCACTCATCCACTATTTACCGACCCATCAGCGTGATATTAGCTACTTAGCCAATCCCTCACACTGCACCGACTATTTGGGGTCTTCGTCTTCAAAATGACTGCGGTTATTTACTCAGCGATACTGTGTCATTTAACCAGCATGTTTCGTTGTCTCACAGCTGTTTTGCTGTACCGAACGAGGCGAGTGTCGCATGAGTTGCAAGCCACTTCCCCCTTACCTACATTACAAGTTGCCATCCAATCAGCATGATATTTTTCGCTTTTCATCACATCCCTCATGCCAGCACGAACGCCACTATTTAACCAGCGTTTCGCTGTTATTTAAATGGGAGCTTTTGTTGTCTCACAGCAGTGTTGCTGTACAGAACAGATGAGACATTGCACGGGGCGAGTGCCGCAAGAGTTGCAAGCCACCCCCCCCCCCTCCTTGCCTACGCTACCAGTTACCGTCCAGTCAGCATGAGATTTCGGCATTAGCAAATCCTTCACACTGAACCAAATACTCGGTGCTTTTGTCTTCTACACGAACACCCCTATTTAACTGGCGAATCGCTGTTATTTATCCGGCAGTTTTGTTATCTACACACTTTCGCAGTTGCACGCTTCCGACATACTACTTAATTTATACTAGAATATTAGAGCGATACATACTTTGTACGATAGGCCTGTCGCTCTCTTTCAGACTAGTTTACTGGCCCCCTGAAAATCGTGCTGGCCGCCACACTATTGCTCTGGCCGTTCCGATTATTTCGGTTGCTGTTTTTAAGGATCCTTTTATTTGAGCCTTTTTCCCCATTCTGAAGTCATGTCATCCACGGGCTCCCAAAAAGAAATCTTCGGTGATTTCCAAACCCAGGAACACCTAAAAGATTCAGCCCAGTCCTGCCCATGAGGAGATCGCTGGCCACGCGACCACATCCAACACTACTCAGCCGGCCTCATCGGCCATATCCACGGCCCCAATATCTGGCGATCCTAGTGCCAGGGCCCCGCCTGCTAAGACGGTGACTGAACTTTGTTCACCCCAGCCTTTGGTTTGGTTTCTCTGATTGGTTCAGTAACATCAGACTTCCCGCTGCTTCTGGAGTCCCTCTACAATCAGAAGCTGATTCATCTTCTTAGAAGAAGAAGAAATGCAGGTCAACATATATGTCCACTGATAGTTCTGTCAGCCACAAGTGACATATGTCTTCTCTTAAGGACACGGCTTTGCTTCAAGCAATTCAGAACTTGTCTGAAACCTTGTCAGCCATCTCCAAACAGACAGTAGTCTGTTTGGAGCGGCTGATCTGGGCTCGTCGCCCCCTTATCAGCTCCGGCCGCCTCCAAACCCTGTCAAACCCCACACGATTTCCTGTCCACCGGACTCTCCAATCATGTCGGTATTTGCCCCTAGTTCTCTAGGTGCTCCTGTGCTGTCTGAACTTCTTGCCAAAGACCAAGATGTTGCCTCTTCTCAGTCATTTTGTGAGGTCGAGGCCGAATATGAAGAGGACTTGAGTATGCCAGCCTCCATGGCCTCGCTTTATCACCTGGTACAACAAATATGAGACATTCATTGGGATTCCCTGAACCTGTGAAGATCGCACCTACTACACAGCCAAAATTATTCAAATAACTAATGGCTCCTGACTCGCTAGTCTCTCCGGCCCGATCCCACCCCAGTGGTTCCCTTCGATCAGGTTTGCTCGCAACAGATTCAGTTTGTATTTGACCAACCCAAACTGCGTTGACCTATTTGCCTTTTGAGTTTATACTCCTTCCCGGCAGACGAGAGGACCCAGTATCTCACCACGCCTACCGATGCTGACAACGTGCGTGATAAACTGGCCCCCGATTCTGGTCATTGGGGTGATGTTCTGCAAGTCCACGAGCCACCTCCCACCCTTTGGTCTTGACTGCCGCCTTTCGGCAGTGGTTCGGCTGGCAGAAGTGATTATGCTCACCAACAATGGGCCCCCATCACAGGACCCCTCAGTGCCCATTTGCCCCATTGTGCCAGGTCCTGGATCCACATCACTTCGGACTGGTGGGTACTTGCCACCATCTCACTCGGTTACTGCCTGGAGTTCAACCGCTTCATAAAACCCACATGGTTTCACATGGACACTCTCGACTCTCTGCTAATCTGTTGCTGGGCCACCTGCCTGGATCTCAAGGACGCGTATCTGCATGTTCTGATCAACCCAGACCACACCAGTTGAGTCGAATCAGCGACTCAAAGACTAGAGTTGAATTTAGTCCTTTGACTTGAGTTGAGTTGAGTCATTCTATTAAAAAAGAGACTCAAAGTCAATGACTTGATTCATTTACAACTCTGCACGTTCAGTGTATATGTAACATGTCATATCATGCATTCTATGTACATCTTTTAAGCATACGGTACCTCAACTTAATGGTGGTGGGCCAGGCAATGCAGACACATTTATTGTCATCCACACCTTCAGGGTTCATTAGAACAGTATCATACATGCATTATTGGCAGTTCCTCTTCAAAAATCTTTCAGAATTTCTAAAAAGTAAATGTTCTTATCCTACTGTGCTCTACTTACCCCTAGAGTATTACTACATATATGCATTATTCCGTAGAGGGCGCTAACCATATGCTGAGATTTATTACCAGCAGTACATTGCATCCCGCCCGCCATACTTCTCTTAGCGGCGCTACGTGGAAGACGTATATTCTCAGACCTCTCCATTTGCTCAGCCATTTATTATAGCAAAGTTCATTGTTTTTATTCAATAATTTTTGTTGTATCTACAAGTTGGGTGAGTTTTTGTAACATTTTGGTCAGTTTTTCATGCTATTTCATGGGCGTTATGGGTAGTTTTCGGGAGAGAGGTCTCGCAAAGCACAGATTGTCGGTCCCTCACTCCTGTTACATGGTTCTTACGAGACTGTGTGCATGAGGCTTCGCACAGGTTGCAAGTAGCTCACGCCATACCCATCTAGCAAGGCTTCGCACAGGCTGCAAGCTGTTCGCTTTCCACATTTACACGACAATTTTTAACGCTGCAGGAAACTCGCGTCGTACGGAGCAAGTGAGGCCTTGCACAAGCTGCTGGCCACTTGCTTACGCTCGTACGTCGCGACCGTTTGCATGAGGCTTTACATGGGAAGAAAGTCACGCCGCACCAAACGGACAAGGCTTTGCACCGGGGAGCATTGCACGAATTGCAAGCCACTCCAATCTACGCTGCAACCTAACGACCCATAAGCGTGATATTCGCTACTTAGCCAATCCTCCATGCTGCACCGAATATTGGTGTCTTCGTCTTCAAACGAATTTCATTTTTTACCTTGCAATACCCTGTTTAAATACCGGCAGTTTTTGTTGTATCACAGCAGTGAATATGCCCACAGACACCCCCCCCCCCCATCACGTACAGCACCTATAAGAACCTGTTTGACCCATTCGACTGGGTCCTTGGACCAAATCACTTCATTCCGGTGGGTACTCGACACCGTCTCACTGGGCTACTGCCTGGAGTTCACGAGGGCCCCCTGCCAGAGTGGGGGTCTTCACCAGAATTGTGAGAAAAAAAATTAAATTATGAAGATATCAGCTTGCAAACGGATTTTATCCAAATTTGAATTTTAGTATGATTTTGAATGAAAAGTGCTTTTTTTTCTGATACCTCATTAAAAGGGCATATTTGAAGAAAAAAATTTAACTGCTTAAAAGTAGTGAACAAGGGTGTTTTCTTCATTGTTGTATATACAAGCAAACAGCTAATATTTTTTTAATTGTCAAAATTCGTCCTTGAATATCACTGTTTTGGCAATATTTTGACTTGAAAATGCATGTGAATCGTGTTGAACATCAAGAAATGCACACTGGGAAGTCGCTGAACGAGTACAAAGTGCTGAATCTTTCAGAAATATAGAGGATTTTGTACTCCTTATGGTTGAAGTCAAGAAACCTCAATCTGCCATTCACACCACGTATGTGGGATGTGGTGTGTGGGACACAGACACACTACATTTTCCGTGTTCCACAAGTGTGAGCGTGATAATGAGTTTATTTCAAGCAGATTTGACGTGCAGTACAGTTGAAACAAGCACGCTTTACATGAACATTTCAGCAGTTTAGGGCAGCTGGAATGTCGCTCCCATCTTGGAATAGCGCAATGTACAGGGTGCAATAGGACTGTGCAATACTATACAAATAATGAATGTTTGTGAGTGCAATGGTAAGAATAATTTCATCTGTCACCGAATGAAATTATTCTTACCATTGCACGAACGTGAAACATTCATTATTTGTTTTATATAACACCTGAATAAATCCTCATCATCTGATTGGTTGACTTTTAATAGCCAATTTATTCAAGTTAAAAATTGTTTACAAGTTTGACAAGTTCAGAGTTATCATATTTAATTTATGCAAACTGTTCAACAGGTTGAGAACTATCATATTCAATTTATCTCAATTTAAGACTTTTCCATAAGTTTAGAACTCAAACAGTTCAATAAGTTCAGAACTTTTATATCCAGTTTATGCAAGTTAATAGCTGTTCCACAAGTTCAGAACTCAAACAGTTTAATAAATTTAGAACTATATCCAATTAATGCAAGTTCATGCAAGTTAAAAGTTGAGAACTGTCCAAAGGGGTCAAAACTGTTCATTAAGTTCCTAAGAAACAGATATCTTCAGATGCTGAAAGCCATCGAAAAATTAGCAGTGTCAAACTGGTAAAGATTCACCTGCGTCTCACTTGTTATAAAAGTTAACTGGTCCGTGGAAATGGAAATGCTGAACGGACGATGATGTTGCATTGTTAATATTGAAGTTGGACTCACTGAGTATGAGTTGCTCCTGAGAATTGGTAAGCAGATGATCCAACTCCAATCCGTCAATTGTTCTGAGCCTCCTCTTCTTGAAGATTTTCCAAAGACTCCTCTTCTTCTACAGCAAGAGTGGGATCAGTTTCCTGCATTCTGGATGCAAGGCAGGCACTCATTTGTTTCTTTTTCTCATTGTTGGTATGAGATTCAGCTTTGTGTCCAGTGACTGCCATGATGTCACGACTGGCGAATCCAGCTTCATCCAGCAGTGTCACTCAGACTATGGTTGGTGTATTTCGCTTTGTAACCTGCTCTTTCAGCGATGGTTTTCACCTTGTTGTTGAGTGTGTTGACTCCCAGTGGTGCCTTGGTGAACCACGGTCCCTGTGATGGAGCCTCCGGTCTGGGTCGTTGCCACATGCAATCAAACTCAGGGTTTAATACTTCCTTGTAGGCAAGAAATGTAGAAACCGGACATCTACTTGATCCTGGAATTTCATGCATGTGACCACTGTATGTCTCATCTTCATTTTCTCGTCTTGCTTTTGTGAGAGTATCACGATGGATGATGTATCTATGATCTTGATCATTCTCAAGAATGAAGTCAGTAATCTTCATTTCTCACAGATTTTCCCTGCCTCGGTTTCCAAAGTACACCATAATGTCAATAAACACTTTATCCTGTAGACCCTGTGGTGTTGTAATGTCTAGGGATGAACTGATCTTAGACATATCGTCTTTGCTGATAGGATCTTTATGTTTGACTGATCCCTTTCCTTCTTTTTTGAGTTTGACCATCATCGCTTTGTACACTGTAGTACTGTCCACAAACAATTTAGCATCGTTTATATCAATGCCTCTTACCGACTTGAAATGGCGGTTAAGTCCGTAGCGGATGGCAAGCATTGATTTCTTCGTGTACAGGGTGCCGTTTTCCCTTCTCAGTCCTGTGTAAAATCGTGACAAGAAGTTGTCCAGTTGTGAATCAGTTAATGCTTCAACAGATGTTCCTGTAAGTCTCGCAAATTCGTCTAATCGTTTGACTGCATATTTTATTTGTTTCTTCGTGTAAGCAGCGTCAGCATCACCAATAAGTTCTGATATATCATCTTCTGTTAGGAGAACAAACGGTGCTTCTCGAGTAACGTCCGCCAATAGGTTGCATGAACAGTTTCCAACTAGTGAATGGAATGTCATGATGTTCCAATGATAATTGAATGTGACAGATTTTGAAAGAAGCCTTGGCTCAAGAAAATCCCTTTATGAACTAAGAAAATCCCTGGCACATCCCTTTATTCATGAATTGTATTGAGATATGCCATATTGCCTCATTAATGTAGTGTTTTTCTGTCTACAAAGCAAATGCAAGCACACACTTTGTGCAGAGATGTACATATTGGGTGTTATGTATAAAACTAGCATTTGCTTTTACTACCTATTTTTAAGCATTTACTTGCATTTGTATGAATAAAAATGAAGCAAATGCTTTTACTTCTGCGCATTAATTTATATTAAGCACGCCAAAATTAACACAAAACGTTTATAAACTACATATAATACCATACACTCTATTTTTAATAACATTTATGCGAAAAGTTAAATATTTGTTTATTATTAATTTAATTACTAGAAAAAAAACGATAATGTCGCATTTTGTTCACGATATGAGAAGTGTTGGCGTAAAATTCAGTGCGGCGTAGAATGATTAAGGATCAATTTTATGCAACAGCACCCTGGGGACTGAACAGAATGAAATATTTTTTTAAGTCTACTTCATTCACTTACCCAAATAGCTACTACATATGCATATTTATTCAGCCGACAGGCTCAAACGCTAAAAGATTTAATCAACCACCGAGCGCCCTCTTGGGGCCTACCCATTATGCTACGTCATGAATCCGCCATTAAACTTCCTCTTTTTTTCTAGCGACGGCATCGTGCAGAAGCAAATATTTTTGCTCTCGCCTTTTGACGAGTTTTTGTACGATTTTCTGGTGTTCTGGGGATGAAGAGGCCACTGACCCTGGCAATTTTTCGCCATTTGAGACTGAGCTGAGGCTGGTTCAAAGAGATATGGTTCGAGTACTGCAACTACCAGAGAGCAGTAAGCCAGAGACCACGCGTCGTTCTTTCAAACGCCGGACTGGTGTTGAGGAACCTCGAGATCCACCTTTCCCAGCTATGCCGGTGGATCGTTTATGCGCCAATCGCATCCAACAGATCGCCGTTTCAAAGAAATGGACTGCTTTCAACAAAAGGTCGGCAGCCTATTTCCAGTTTCCAGAAAAGGACCGAGACGATTTCTTTACGGTTCCTGCTATTCCAGATACAGCCAAGGACAAATTGACTGGAGATAGCGGCAAAGCCCCGACCAAGTCAATATTTGTCGATAAGAATAGAGAAAAGATGGAGGATACAATGGAGAAAGTCGATGAGGCGGCTAGATTTGGCTCACAAACAAGTGCCTTTTTACTTTTATTATCTGAATATATCGTCTGCGCATGTGAGGAAGATTCACAAATTCCAGCCGATATGTTAGCAGCAGCCTTCCGATGTCTGGACGAAATACTCCGTTTTTCTCTAGATCAGTTTACGAGAATCTCTATCTTGTCCGCCAAATCACGTAGGACTAACGTGATGGAGGTACTTTACATACCGCACGAAGACGCTAAGAAGAAGTAAGAAGACCTTCCTCTAATGGGCAAAGACCTTTTCGGAGGCAAATTCCAGGAGATTCTGGAAGTTGAAGCCAAACGAATCGAAACAGCGGACAAACTGAGCTTGAAGAAGCCTTCAGCTACTAACAAGCCCAAGTTATCTGGGAAGAAGGCACCGAGAGGTGCTCCCTCGTTTCGCCCTTCCCCTAAGAAACCATTCAAGCCCTTTCGCCAACAGACGGCCAAGGCTTCAGCTGGTGCAATGGTTTCAGCTCCACGCCCCTACTCTGCCCCTGCGCGCCAGTATGTACAAACTAGCGGCCGGGGGCGTGGCGGTGGGCGTGGCGGTGGGCCATGGCGGCGGTGACTCCCCCACGGAGCCGACCCCCACACTCAGGCCCGTTGTGGGTCATCTCAGAAATTCTGGAGAGAGATCACCTGCGGCGCAAGGGTGCTTTCTATAGTCAGCCACGGCTATCAACTAGAATCTACAAGCACACCCTGGTCGGAAATATGTGTTCGCGAAACACTGGTTCCGACAAACACAGACAAACGATTAGCTCTCGAACAAGAGATATCATCCCTTATCGAGAAGAGAGCAGTCCGCTTGGTACCACCAATGGAACAGTTCACAGGCTTCCTGTCCTCCTTCTTTCTAACACCAAAGAAGGTGGCTAGCTAAAACCGCTCAACAAGTTCGTCAGACCCAAGCATTTCCAAATGGAAACTCTCCATGTAGTTCTAGAGTCGTTGTCCACACCAGCGTGGGGAACGTCATTAGACCTAAAAGACGCATACCTACATGTCGCCATCTTCCAAGAGCACTCCTGATTCCTACGTTTCCAGTATCAGGGGCGCACTTACGAGTTCACTGCTCTTCCCTTTGGGCTATCAACCTCGTCAAGAGTGTTTACCAGGGTTGTGCAGGCAGTTGCATCATGTCTGTGTCGAGAAAACATAATGATTTTTATGGATCTCGACGACTGACTGATAGTGGGAAAATCAAAAGATGAAACTGCTCAAAATTTGAGAGATACTTATACGTTGACAAGGAGGCTAGGCTTCATCATCAACGAGAAGAAGTCCCAACTAATCCCGTCCCAGGAAATCACTTTTCTGGGAACAGAGATCGATCTACGCAGGGGCATAGGCCGTCCCCACAGGGGAACGCGTTACCAGCCTGCGGAAGTGCGTCAAACTTTTCCTATCCGTTCAAGTCGCTCCAGCGCAAGCTTGGCTGAAACTTCTAGGGATCATGGCCAGCTTAGTGGATCTGGTCCCCTGGTGCAGACTGAGGATGCGTCCTTTGCAATTGCATCTTCTGGCACATGACAGACCCGAGACAGATCCAATCTCTCTAGTGATCTCGATCGACGAATTCATTCAGCCACACCTTCGGTGGTGGCCATTGGAACAGAACATTCGGTGCAGATGGAGTTTCCCCAGAGGGGATCCTCACGCCATAATCTCCACTGACGCTTCCAACGAGGGCTGGGGAGCCTCCCCTCCCTCTCGACAAGCTGCAGGAATTTGGGACGACAACATTCGGTCCCTACATATCAATGTTCTAGAGCTTTAGGCTGCAGTCAATGCCTTACACCACTTCCAAGCAGACGCAGTGGGCCGGTCTCTTCTAATCAAGACCGACAACACGACAGTGGTAGCATATATTAACAAACGGGGCGGTACAAGATCACCCCAGCTGTGCTACCTGACTTGGGAAATGTTTTAGTGGCTAACCAGACACAAAGTAGATCTACGTGCCATTCACATTCCTGGTGCTGAAAGCGACATAGCGGACTCTCTCTCCAGGGGCAAAGTAATTCCCACGGAGTGGTCATTGAACAAGAGAATCGTAAGTCAGATCTTCTCGATCCTAGGTTGTCCACACATAGACCTGTTCACCTCCGCAATCAACACTCAGCTCGCGGTGTTCTGCTCGAGATCCCATCATCCTCAGGCAAGGGCCTCGAACGCACTATCAATAGACTGGACAAACATGTTCGCTTACGCCTTCCCTCCGATCTCCCCTCCGATCTCAATCTTTACAAAGGTCATCGGGAAACTGGAGAGAGACTACTGATCCCCCCTTCTGGCCGCGCCAGCCCTGGTTTCCGCGACTGGTGAGGCTCCTAGTGGGCTCCCCTCTAATCCTCCCAGATCGTCACAACCTACTTTTTTAGCCTCAGTCCCTGTTCCGACACCCGGCTTCAGGAGATCTCCACCTAGCGTACTGGCCACTGTCAAGCGCGCTTACCGATCAGCAGGTCTTTCTGAAGACGCTGCAGCCCTGGCCGCAAAGGGACGTTGTCTCTCAACACGACGAATCTATGACAGTCGACTACGACATTATAGTAGGTGGTGCGAAGAACAGGCTGTGGATTCACTCTGTGCTTCTTTAAACCATTGTTGGGTCATTCCATGCCAACTCAACAAATGGTGCACACCATCACCTCTTGGATTTTTTTCTTTTTTTGGTGTACTGAAAGATACTTAGGAGAAATGCAAATTCTGAAAATTTGGGGTCTCTACAACTTTTCGTTCTTGCGCAACAGCATTTTGAAATTTGAGGTGGGCGGTGCCAAAAGTGCGTCGCATCATGAAATTCAATGTTTAAAGGGCCATATATTTAAAACTATACCACCCAGACATTTGAAACTTGGTAATCTGGGCTATTTTTCGCTGTAGATTTCAAATATTTAAACAGAAAGAAAGTAGCTTGTTTCATTTTTAAGTTAGAGGGGCCCCAAAATGGCCCAAAACTCATCTGGACCAATGTTCGGGGGGGGGGTGTAAGTCAAAAATTGAAAATATTTTTTACACCAAATTTTTTGTCTGTAATAGCCCCCAATTGAAACTACTTTCATGTAAAATCTTACACTTATATTAACTTCATTGAATGAGATATAGCCCTTGCAAAAAGCAAATTGTTTATTTTTACGATAACTTGACCCCCCCAAAAACCAACGTCAGACATTCCACACCAAATTTTGCTTCACATATGTTTGAGGTTGGTCCTTAGTGAAGTCCTCTGAAAAGTTTCATGTTGGTGTCTAAATGTCTTCAGTGGTTAGTTGGGCTTTATAAAGAGTCTATATCTTATGATGCTGCAGGTTCCTTAACATACATACATGTACATGTACATGTACATGTACTTGTATTTTACGGAACCAGCACAACTAAATCCCCCGACTGTTGAAAGACTTGGGTCAAGACTACCCATTTCCTGCTCAATAAACAGTTGCTTGTAGACCTACATGTGCATTATATGCAAATTAGGTTAAATGACTTGAAAGTCTTATTATTCTTTCCATGTGCTCATCACACAGCATGCATGTCATGTATGTAGTAATTAACCAGTTCTCACTTGCACAGCATAGTATAGCACTAGCCTGAACCAAAGAGAAATGATTCAGTTTGAGTAGAGGGTCTATGGTTTTAACCTGATTGATCTTAGTTTTCATTATGGATAAGGGGAAACCTAGTTCATCCAAGGAGTTGCATGTATGGCATGCTCAAACTCATCATGCACCAATTGTAGCAGCTGACCTCAACCCAGGAAAATATGTTTGTGTGGTCTATGCATGATGTTTGGTACATTGCTATTGTAGAAGATGTATCACAACTTCATGAGGATGTGTACATGTATGTCTGCTTCATGTACAGGACGGAATCAACAAATACTCTCTATTGGCCACAAAGAGAGGATAAATGTAACATTCTATTTGTTGATGTGTTGTGTTGCGTACCAACACCAGAACTTCTACATAGCGGTGGAAGGCAATACAACCTTAGTGAGCCAGCCATTATGCAACTCACTCAACTTCATTAAAACTACATCACAAGGAATGCATAATTTCACCTGTGAAACTGTAAACAATTATATCAACTGATCAAAAGTCTACATGTACAAATGTAAGCTAAGTTTCATACCCAACTTGTTCTTTATGTACCGACTGCTGTTATTCTAGGTACCGGTACGTGTACTTGTATGTTACGGAACCTGTAGCATCATAAGATATAGACTCTTTATAAAGCCCAACTATCCACTGAAGACATTTAGACACCAACATGAAACTTTTCAGAGGACTTCACTAAGGACCAACCTCAAACATATGTGAAGCAAAATTTGGTGCGGAATGTCTGACGTTGGTTTTTGGGGGGGTCAAGTTATCGTAAAAATAAACAATTTGCTTTTTGCAAGGGCTATATCTCATTCAATGAAGTTAATATGAGAAATCTACAGCAAAAAATAGCCCAGATTACCAAGTTTCAAATGTCTGGGTGGTATAGTTTTAAATATATGGCCCTTTAAACATTGAATTTCATGACGCGACGCACTTTTGGCCCCGCCCACCTCAAATTTCAAAATGCTGTTGCGCAAGAACGAAAAGTCGTAGAGACCCCAAATTTTCAGAATTTGCATTTCTCCTAAGTATCTTTCAGTACACCAAAAAAGAAAAAAATCCAAGAGGTGATGGTGTGCACCATTTGTTGAGTTGGCATGGAATGACCCTGTTCAGAACTTCTACTGTCATTGTTCAGAGCCAATTTGTCAGTAGGAATGGTGCGAAATTAACGATCAGCCATAGCAGCAGTTCACACGGCTTCTCTGATGGCTCATCCATTTCCTCTAATGTGGCGATCACTCAACAATTTGGATTAGTACTACATGTATTTGGGATCGTTTCAAATAGTCAGTTTGACCAGACACTTCATACGGCGGCCATATGGTTTGAAAAGGACCAACACTGGCCCGATTCAGACTATGTACCCTTTTGCCATTATGGTTTGACTTGAAAGGGCAGGCACTGGTCCCATTCAGATTGTGTACCGTCTTGCTATTATGGTTTCCCATAAAGGGACCAACACTGGCCCGATTCAGGCCTTTTACCATCTTTTCATCATGGTTTATTGTAAGAGGACCTGCAATGGTCGGTTCAGGCTGGGCGCCGTCTTGCTGTTATTGTTTGCCTTAAAAAGACCAGCACTGGTCCGATGCAGGCTCTGAACGGTGTTACCATTACCGTTTGCCATTTAATAGGGCGCGTTTTGGCGCAATAGAGCCAGCATTAGCCCGCTTCTGGTCTTGTACCGTTTAAACTGTACGGTACTGCCACAACAAACCCATAATTAGATGGTATCGGCCCAATACCGTCCTGTTTACTGGGTCAATGCCATCTTTGAACCTAGGCAGGTAGAAATCTCTGGCACTACAGGATGTAATACAACTCTGCCTCTCCACAAATACATGCAGCTGAACCACTTTTGTAGTTCCATTTGATTAAGGCGGGTCTGTGATCGACTAGTCCTTGTTCTCAAGCGGCTGATAGTTTTTCATTGAACCCATGTCAATGTAGCACCTGTTGGGAGGTTTTCTGCCGTTGTTATAGTCTAACCATGACAATCAGTGCAGTGGCGTAGCACGGTCATTTTTATTGGGGGGTAAACATTTCTTGAAAAGGGCACTTGCACATTCGTGCTGAAATGTAGACACATTTTTTTTCTCCGGACACTTGGCCTCCGTATAATCAAATAGTTGAGGGGGGCTGGTACCATCTGTTCAAAATCGATGACTGTGCACCCTAATGTACAATATATGGTGCTTTTCAGGGCAATACATGCGCGAAATTCAATAAAAGGCACCAGGAACGGCTGATGGGACCAAAAAAAAGGGCACAACTTTTTGAATGGAAAAGGGCAGTCGTTGCAAAATACCCCATTAACACAACACAACACCCCCCCCCCCCCCCCCCCCCCCCCGCTACGCCTATGTGGTGGGCGTTTGCTCCCAGTTGTTGCTTCCAGTGTTGGAGTCTTGCCACTTCCCTGATGTTGTGAAGGAGTGGACATGGCTGAGGAAGCTTTTCTTGACTTCGGCCTGTTGTGCCGAAGCTTGCCGTCCCTGGAGGAAGCGACACTCGTCATTTAGAAATAATTGGACATCTTATCTTGGCTGGAAACGTCCCTTCGGAAATCCAAAGGATATGATGTTGTTACGGGGAACTAAATTTGGATAACTTGAATGACAGGATACGATGGAGGGTCACCCTATTAAAGGTAGACAGGAAGGCTACAAGGGACCAAGGGGCCAATGGTGTTCCGGACCATTTGATGTTAAGGGGTCGATATGATCCGTAAAGCGAGGTATTGGGTCAACTTGGATCTTTTTCAAGAGGCGGCAGTGGTTTACAGTATTATATGTGACCAAAAGATCCACAAAAATAGCTCCACTTATTTGTCGTTTTGAAACCCATCCTCAGCGTGCTGTGCCAGATTAAGAGTTGGCTTGTTGTTGACTTGCAATGTCGCAATCCAGGTTGCTGAGGGATAAGGGATGTTTCACCAATGGGGACAAGCCTGTTTAGGATCAGTCACTCGAACATGAACAAAAACAGTAATGGTTTCCTGTCTGGACCATGTTTCCTGTGGCCTCCAAAGCCTGCAGTGAACTAGTTCATGTGGCTTCAGGAATCAAAGTGTATGCGGTGCAAGACGTGCATGCAGCACCTTGAGAATTAGGGCGAGCACTTTTAAACTGTAAACTTTTGTGAGTAATGACATTTATTATCACATAATAATGTTTTACCTATACTGCAAAAGTAAAATCCAAGATGGCCACCGCAATGTTTGTGGAAAAATTAACCATTTAGCACTAACCCAAATGGTTCAGGTGCATTCTTTGACCCTGAAAATATATGTTTAGACACTAAGATTTAAATGTTAAGTGGCTTAAATGTTAAGTGTCCCACAAAATTTGATTTTGTAACGATTTTTTCACAAAATGTCATTTTATTTCAATCATAATTTCGAAGAAAAGTCGATGAAAAGTCGATGGAAATGGCACGTTAAAATCATCGCAAACGTAGTTTTAATCTCTTTCACCAGTCGTTATTGGAATGTTTCAATAGTAGAAACACAGGCCATAACACTGATCGGAGCCTTCTCCGGCTGGACAAAAGGTTAAACATTGACAGGTGACATGAAAAATCACTGTGTCGCACATGCGTGCGAAGATGCATCTTGGTGTCAAGAAAACAATCACAAAGACAAAACGTCAGTTCTACTGGTATAAGTTAAAGGAGTCCGTCCGTGAGTGGATCAGAAAGTGCAGCAAGTGTGGTGCCCGCAAAAGGCCACACCAAACTCCCCGAGCTCCTCTAGAGGACTACCGAGTAGGCGCGCCTATGGAGACAACCTTGTACGTGAACACCTTGGGCAGTCAGCCACTCGTCAGAAAAAGGACCATGACGCTCGTGTATCCCAAAACAACTACACCGTTGGTGTTTTGGTGTACATGAGAGACAGCACTAAAACTGTTGGGTTGTCCCCAAAACTGAAACAAGCAAAGTGGAAAGGACCATGCATCGTCCAGAAGAAACCCAGTGACTTGCTGTTTGAGATCCGGTTAAAGCAACGGGGGAAAACCAAAATCCTCCACCAAGACCGACTGAAACAGTACCACAGCGATGATATTCCCTAATGGATGACAGACTTGCAAAAGACGTTGAGCCTCAACTGTCCTCAGCCTGAGACACTGTTCATTCCTTCTACAGCCCAGAACAACATCCAAGAACTACCTGTTGCAGTCAACGCTCCCCCCACAAAAACTGCAACGAACACTACCCCCATCCGCCGAAGTTCTCGCACTAAGCGTACACCAGCGAGATTCGTAGATATCGACTAGCCCCCTGCATGTCCGTTTTCTGTTGACCCCGCTAAGGTCAGGAATGCGGAAGTAAACACTGTAGTGACCCCGCCTTGCCTGCCCATTCGCAAATCCGGACGCAACAGCTGGTGGCCATCGCAGTGTGTGTATATAGCCCGTCAATGACATTGCCCGGCTGTCGGACCGCCAGGTACTGATAGTGCATGACAGCTGGTTATGTTCTGTTATCAGTTTTGCTGAGATACCAAGGCAACCAAACATGACCAAAACACAAACAAACACTTGTTTCTATGACGGCGAACCAATTAGTTCACAACCAATCAAAGGGCCCCACATCCATCGGACCAGCGTCCCTCCTACCCACCCCAAAATGAACTTGCTCCCCTCACAACTGTTCTCACTATCTCGTTGACAACATCGTGCGTTACAGCCATGGATTGCAATTACTGTGAAAGGTCACTGCGGGATGTTTTCGCCCTCGACAGGCATTGCCAACATTCTCATTGGCCATGGTTCATGAGAAACTTTATATGTGGGTTCTGCAAGAAGGGATTTTCAAACCATTCCCGACTTGAATCACACATGCTTAGTGCTGTACACACTCAGAAGCAGGCTGACGCCAAAGGGCTCATCTCACCACGACAGAGTGTTCCCCAGTGACGAGATGCGTGGCTTCGGCGTCACTTCCAAAGCGCAGACATCACGCCAGACCAAAACGCCCACCTAGAGCAACATGTGTTTGTTATGGCGGAGGACCTGAGCTGCTCGCCAGTTGATGCACCCCCTTCACTTGACAAGTCTTCATGCTGCAGCACCCCGCTGCAGGATGAGCGATCGGACACGGAGTCTGCCGAACCACCTCAAGTCCCCCTAGCCAGGAGTCCAGTTGAAGAGAAGCCCCAGACGCCCGATATAAGTTTCCTGATTCCCTCGGTGCCGGGGCTGGTTCAAGCGCCCACCAATATACCCGCCTTCACAACTGCCGGCCAGCCTTCGACGAGATTTCGCCTCCCCTGCGTACCACACAGGCGTTTCCCCGACCAGCTGTGGCTATTTCCAAGCCAAACCTCACACCGTGTGTCCCCGCAGTAAGCCTACAAGACATCATGGACAAACTCTGTGAACAAGACAAGCGGATAGACAAACTGGAACGGGCCCTCAAGACCAAAATAGTGGCGATCGCCCAGGCGCAGTCCAAAGACATTGCAAAGAAACTCGAAGACAGCGCCCGTGCAGGTGAAACAATCTGTACTTCAAAAGAATGATGCGGTGCAAAGATACACCAAAACCGTGGCAGAGGCGTTGGCCGGATCATTCAAGTCCCTGTAAATATACATTACCTAGACAGTATACTCTTCGTTTTTATTTCCTTTATTCCTATAGTTGCTTTATTTTTTTTTAGTAGTTTTTAGTCTCCGTAGAGTTTAGTTATAATTACTATTAGATTAGATACAAAACATCAAAAAGTGACAGTCACCACGAACATTAGAAGAACACTAGCCTTTGATCAACGAACTTGTTTTTTTGTTCACTATTCTACCTCGATCTGAACTCATGAACTGGAGTTTCTACGAGCCAACTGAACTGACTCTTCTTTTCCTCTTGGTTACAACAAGGACGTTGTAAAAACTTGAGGGGGAATAGTGTTGCGAACCCAGAATGCTTGGTTATGGAAATCTAGCGCCCTCTGGTTTCACTCCGTCCATGAAGTACACAATCTCATTGTTGTCTTTTATAGTTCTTGTATTTTACCCATTTATTGTAAATTGCCAACTTGCACATTTATGCCATAAGTACTGACACAATAATGAACCAAGCACAGCGCATTATTCATGTAGCGATGTACATGTGCGCGACTGACCACACCTCCCTTCACCCCAGCGAGCTAAGTTCCTTTCTCCATAGCATTGCGTGCTGTGGCATTCTCCGAGGACTGCTCAGCAGCACGGAGAATTTCTCTCCCCCGTGTGTTACCCATGAACACTAATGGGAGTTCTCGGTCCAGTTTTGCAGTCCCTTACTTATCTCGAGAGAATGGAATGTTACCCTTGCGTGGTCGCGTAGCTGAGCGTGGTAAGACATCCTGTGATGTAAATAACCTGCGACACAGTAACCTTTTAGCTTGTCACTCACTCCATCAAGGTTGCTCGAGATGTTGTGTAAACACTTTTGCACTCTGATCCAAACTATTGCACTCATCTCTCTCTGTATTTGCACTCTTCTCTCTCCATGTTTTCCCTTAGGTAATTGCACACGTTTCTAGTCTCTTGCACTAGGCACTCTTAGTAAATCATGTGACTAGTCATGTGACCCTTCGACAAGGAAGATTACGAAGGGAATAAATGTGTGCTCCGGAGGTTTTTATCACTCTGTTTAAGACCGCTTAGAGACTGGGTGCTGATAATTACCCGAGCCGGAGGCAGTGTAAGATCTCATAATCACCAACATGGCTGATCAATATTGTAGTGTAAGGTCTCATAATCACCAACATGGCCGATCAATATTGTGCGCCGATTATAAAATCACCCATTGGTTTTAGTGATCACAATTGTGTCAGCGTAGTGCCTAAACAATCACTGGTCGTGAATGAAGTCAAAAGGAAAGTGGTTCGACCAATGACTGAATCAAAACAAAGAGAGTTTGGCAGATGGGTTCAGAGTCAAACTTGGACCCCAATATATGATGTAACTGATACCCAAATTAAGGCAGACGCCTTCTATCAAACACTCAATGAGGGAATTAATCATTTTTTTTTCAACCAAAGTGGTTCATCTCCACACTGGTGACAAACCGTGGATGACAGTTTTAAAATTAAAAACCTCATTGGGCTTAGACAGAAGGCGTTTGCTGAGGGTAATACACTCATTAGAAAGAAACTGAGAAATCAAGTTACTAGTGAGATAAAGAAGGCAAAGGCCTCTCACAATGTTAATAGAGTGAGAAAACTACAACAATTGCAGCCGAGGAAATAGCACAGGGAGATGTCATAGACCATAAAATTGCCTTGAACAACTTACTAAAAATGGGTGTTTCTCCAGCTATCATACAGTGGGTGGTTGACTTCCTTTCTGAACGGAAGCAAAGAGTGAAATACAAGTTTGAATTCTCTGACTGGGCCTACCTCTCAGGGGGTATCCCCCAAGGGACAAAAGTGGCGCACAGGAAGAGGACAGAGATACTGGAATCAAAGTTTGGAAATATGTAGATGACTTAACGTTAGGGGAAACTAGGCCGTATGAAAGTGCAGGCCAGATCCAGAATAGTCTAGACTCCCTGCAGGACTGGACTAACAATAACAAACTCAAATTGAACCCAGCAAAATGTCAAGCTATGCTGGTCTATTATGGAAAAAAAAACACCCCTATGTTGGATTTAAGTATCTCTGGCCAAAAACTGGCTATAGTAGAAAAGGTTAAGTTACTCGGAGTTACTCGCCAACAAGATTTGAAATGGGATGGGCAAGTAGACTCTATAATCACTAAATCGAGCAGAAAATTGTGCATGCTTCGAAAATTAAAAGAAGCTGGTCTTAATGCCCAAGAACTGTTATACTTCTAAAAACTGTATACTTCTAAAAATGCGGAAAGGCCTATGTCCTGTTCTTCGAACAGGCATAGCTCTACTTTTTGGCTTTTCTGCTGAACAGCGGAAAAGCCTTTGTTTTTGTTCTGATTTTTTTTGGCTTTTCCGCAAAAAAGCGGAAAAGCCTTTCTATTTGTTCTCATTTTTTTTTTTCTTTCTTCTTTTTGTCGCCTAAATCCCATAGACTTTGTACACGTTTTTTTCTACACGCCACTTTTGGCATTAATCTTTGTAAGACATCATTCAAAGTTGGCATAAGCATAGTCCCTATAGCAAAGATGTGTCCCGAAGATTGACGTCATGGTGACGTCATCGACTAATTTATTATAGATTTTTGAATATTTAATTTTTCCCATAGACTTTGTACACGGAAATTTAAAAAAAATTGTCGCTTTTCAAAGGGCATTTTCGACTCTTTGCCAGTTATTCATTTGCACCACTCTTTGTCCAAGCAAAGACCCTAATTCAAACAACATTGTGGAATGATGACGTCATGATGACGTCATCCTGTGTTTATTTATAGGCAATTAAATTGTGACACTTTTAATATTTAAAAATGCATAAGAAATCAACCGTACGCGTCCGCAGCATTCTGTTGCAAGTGGTAGAGTAGGTTGAGGTCTTCATTTCATTCAGTGTGTGTGCAATCACGTGACCCTTGCTTCCGGTCGAAAAAGGCCCAAACCGGAAGTGGCTTATCATTTGAAAGTGGTAATAGAAATGAACTTGGCAAGGGTGTTAGTCTCTTGGCCAATAGTATTCTTCAAATCATCTACCGATGACGTCATGCAATCTTCGAGCGCCCTCTTGCGACAGGTTGAAAATTAGCAAAAATGTATTTTGAATAGATGTCTGTGGCGAAGTTTGTCGGAATCGCCTAAATATTGGTGTATATGATGACCTTGACCCACTTAAGACGTGTGCAAAGTTTTAGGCGAATGACGTCATCAGACCGGAAGTTATAATAAAAAGACCCTTTTTCATTTGAAAATTCCTGAAAAATCAACCATGGCAGTTTTTATATTTGTTTTTACTTTAATTGTCGATTGAAGGGTAGGTCTAAAACATTTCAAAGTTTCGAGGCGATAAGCAAACTCGAACATGCCCTGCGCACGCTTAAAACTTCACGTTGAAAATACCTCTGCTTCAAAACATGCACAGGACAGGACGTCCACAATGTACATGTACATGCACGTACATTGTACATAGGCACAAACATCGTATGTCAATCAGCCTGCAGCGCACGTGTTGCTGAGGTCAAATCCTGTCCACAGTGACCGTTTTAGCCGATTTTCGGCTAACTTTGACAGATTTTATGTTCATGCATGCGCATAGACAGGGACGTATTATAGCACTTTTGGCATTAATCTTTGTCAGATATCATTGAAAGTTGGCATAAGCATAGTCCCTATAGCCAAGATGTGTCCCGAAGAGTGACGTCATGGTGACGTCATCAAGTGATTTATTATGGATTTATGAATAATTAATTTTTCTCATAGACTTTGTACACAGCTTTCTCCACAAGTCTTTCCCTATACAACACTGATATATCTTACTGAGTAGTTCTGAACTTCGGCCGAGAATTACTATGAGAAGGAAAAAGAAATCGTATTTTTTACGTTTGCCATTTGATTGAAAATATTCCCAAGAGTCAGAATATCAAGTAATATTTTATAAAAATGTTTCAGTTTAAAGGCAAATCAAGTATTTAAAGGTGCAGTTTTTCTGCTGTGGGATTTTTAACCCATTGACTTTGTACACGTTTTCAAGCCACCATTTTTATAACTTGACGATCTGGAATCGTCATCAAAGTTACAGCCAAGGAAGACCCTCATACAAAAATTATGCCAAGACTATGACATCACGATGACGTCATCACCTAATTTTTTTATTGATTTTTCAAAATTTACGTACATATTGTGAAGTCTTATATCTACAGAAATGTAAGTCCGATTGGGTTGAAACTTGGTATGTGGCTATACCAGGATGTGTTATAGATTAAAAATGAGGTGACGTCATGATGACTTCATCCTGAGATTTTATATGAATATTTATTTTTTTGGACCTTTTAGCCATATCTCCCGAACGCAACATGCAAAATGCAAAATTCTTTTTTGCATTTGGTCTGTTATGTAACAGCTATTCGCACAAAACTTGAAAAATGTGTGACGTCATCATGACGTCATCAAAATGCGATTTTTTTTTTTTTTAAACTCATATAAGGAAAGGTCCAATTGTCATGAAACTTGGTGGGTAGGTAGTTAATCATACTAGTATGCAAAGTTCGAAGTGACGTCACGATGACGTCATCAAAAAAATTTAAAATATTTGTCGATTTTCAAAGTGCGTTTTCGACTCTTTGCCAGTAATTTATTTAGATCACTCTTTGTCCAAGCAAAGACCTTGTACACACGCACATACATCGTATTGCCGAGGTCAAATCCTGTCCACAGTGACTGTTTTAGCCGATTTTCAGCTAACTTTGACAGATTTTATGTTCATGCATATTCAGGGCATATTATTGATTAAAAAATCATAATGCGGAAAAGCCCTATGTTCTGTTGCAAACAGACATAGACCTCTAGTTTTCTCTTCTTTTTGATCTTTTTGGGTCCACCCCAAATCCCATTGACTTTGTACACGTTTTTGGTACCTGCCACTTTTGACCTAAAAAAAGTCCTTTTCCAATTAAACTTATCTCAGGTAAAGACCCTATAGTGAAGTTGTGTCTCGAAGAGTGACGTCATGATTACGTCATCATGGGTCACGTGACGTCATCACAAAGGTGCATATTTGGAAGGCCTATATCTACAGAACAGTACCGTAATTTTCGGAATATAAGCCGCGCGGCGTATAGGCCGCAGCACGCAAAAATCTGCAAATTAAGATTTGAAGTCAGCGTATAAGCCGCACCGGCGTATAAGCCGCACCGACCGCAGCGGTTTAAATTTTGTAAGGCCTCCAAATTCTAGTCAAAATGCTCTGAACCATTTCCATTTACACTACGAAAGCTATAAAAAGGGCCACAAAAGTTATATCAAATCATTTACAGTCGATACTATTACAAACAAATATGGAAATTGATGATGAGAAATAAAAAATGGGAATTGCTGCCGGCTGGCTCGTCAGTGAGCCTGCGCCGGCGAATGATAACATTTTCCCCCAGCACTTGAAAGAGCATGCAACCCACCATGTGTCGTCAGACTGGAGTGCTACAAATCCTGCTTTGTGGCAACAGACGCTGAGTTGTTTTGCCCTAAGAATAAACAAGTCCGTTTTTACAGCAAAACTTATCAAATTGTTGTGATTACTAATGAGTAGTAACGTCAAAAATTCAAGTTTGGATCGTAATTTTCTTCGAAAACAGTCAACACGATGCTGAAAGTTTTGTGGACGAAGCCATTAATTTCATAAGGGGTGATTTCACCCCTGTTTTGAGTTTTACATCATTTCTTGAATACATTTCAAGAAAAAAAATATATTGTGATGTTGAACAACTGATTATCAAATTAAGATATGTTTCGAACTCCATAAAAAGTATTAGTTGTCTTTTTTTTTCATTTTTTAAACAGGGAAAATATTGGTAATTATTGTTCCCAAGAAAGTACACCCCTTTATTACCACAAATGGTGTGGTCCATGGGGAATCCATGCAGCATGCATGCAGCATCACGTACGGCCGGTTGTTGATGTCGAAGAGACAGCTTTTACTAGCCGTACGTTTTTACCGCTCGGTACCTTTTTGTGGGACGTGCTTTTGGTTTGTTAATGACTTTCTTAATTGATAATTACACTGTATTTCAGCAACACATCTCTTCTTATACCACAACATTAAATACACATGTAAATGTCATTTTTATTCTTCAAGGCTCGGCGTATAAGCCGCCCTGTGTATAAGCCGCAGTAAACATTTTCATGGGCAAAATCAACGTATAAGCCGCGGCTTATATTCCGAAAATTACGGTAAGTCCGATTGGGTTGAAATTCGGTATGTCGGTAGACTGCGATGTGTTATAGATAAAAATGAGGTGACGTCATGATGACGTTATCGTGCGATTTGATATGAATTTTTGAATTTTTGGACCTTTAAGCCGTATCTCACGAACGCAACATGAAAAACTCAAAATTCCTTTTGTATTTTGTTTGTTAGGTAATAGGTATATATACACATTTTTTTTAAATTTGTGACGTCACGATGACGTTATCAAAAACGCGAATTTCCAAAACACATATAACAGAAGTTCCCATCCTCATGAAACTTTGTGGATAGGTAGATAATGTCACAAGTATGCAAAATTTGAAATGACGTCGTCATGACAATATCGGTTGATATTTTTATGATTTTTTAATTTTTAAGATTTTATTCCGCTAACAAAATGTTACACTTTCTCTCATGGGATTTATGGTGTTGTTACGATGACGTCATTGCGGGACATGTGACATCATGTTAAAAGGTGTAAATTTTGAAGTCCTATACATGTATGTGAAGAATTTAGTCCTATAACTACGGTATCTAATTGCATATGGACAAAACACCCCCCCCCCCAAAAAAAAATACGGAAAAGCCCTATGTTCTGCTCATCGAACAGACATAGCTCTAGTTTTTTTTCTTTTTCTTCTTCAGTCATTTTGGCCCATAGCATTTGTACACATTTTTTTGTTCCCGGCACTTTGACCACCAAAATCAATTCAATTGTCTTTATAGTCGGCAAACACTTAGACCAGCACCTGCAGTTGTGCCCCGAACATTTACGTCATCATGACTTTGTCACGTGACGTTACATTTAATGTACATATTTTTAAGGTCTATATCTCCAGAACTACAAGTCCGATTTGGTTGAAAGTTGGTGTGTGCGTAGACCGGGACATGTTTTAGATAAAAATTGAAGTGACGTAACGATGACGTCATCATAGGTTACGTGATGTCACGTTAAAGATTAATAGATTTAATATTTAAAAATCAATATAAAATCAACTGTGAGAGACTTGAACTTGATTTTTGCAGGAATTGATAGAATAAACCATGGTTTTTATTTTTGATATTACGTGCAAAATCACGTGACCCTTCCTTCCAGTTGTAAGGGGAAGTGCTTTGTAATTTAAAATTGGTAAAAGATGTGACCTTGCTTTCAACAATGTATGCTCTGGCTAAGTTTCAACAAAATTTAAGGTGTCGTCATAAAATGTTAGAGCGCCCTGTAGTAGCAGGTTGTTATAGATGATTATAGATAAAAATTGATGTCACGTCATCATGACGTCATCATGACGTCATCACCTGACACGTGACATCATAATTCAAGCCCTATGAGAATATAATCACATATTTATATGCCACCATTTATTATCAACAGAACTACACATCCTTCCTGGATGGAACTTATACTTGAAACTTTACATGTCACATGTCACAAAAAAAGATGCCGAAACAGCCCTGTGTTTGTCCACAAACATAAGTCTAGATACCAGTAAAAATTTTGGGGGTGTCAGCGGGGGGGGGGGGTTGCATTTGTTTTCATGAATTTCTATGGAAATTTTTGTGTGGACAGAGCTGGGGGTTAACCCCCCCCCCGGATCCGCGCCTGTATTCATATGCACGAATGGTAATTCTGCACTATATATGTATGTATATGGCAAACTTAAGTTTTCATGGCATGTAGCACCGGAAAATTGTTTTATTCATACAGAATCAAGCATTTGATTTTTGCTCAAACTTCCTAGCACTTGCTAGTTTTTTTACATACGACCCATTGGGTCATATGTATAAAAGCTAGCAAATACTAAGAAGTTTAAGCAAAAAGTAAAAGCATTTACTTTGGAGTACAAGCATTAAGGAAAAGCAAATGCTTGATTCCGTATGAATAAAAGTTTTCCTTTACTGTTCAACATTTACTAGACAACAGGGGCGGATTGCAATAACGCAGTCTTAGTCGGCTGGCTAAACCAGTCCAATTTTAGCCGGCTATTGTTCTTAGACGGTCTTGGTTAAGACACCAAACTTAGCACATTGCAATAAGCTGGTCTTTACTAAGCCCGCTTAGAGTAATGATTCACAAACAAACATTCCATGGTTACGGGCAAATACTGGAGAGACTGCACAATTTTTTTTTTAGGTTTGTGTGATTCATATCATGCGAAATCAAATGTCAATTCCGAAATTTTATGTTGAGAAAATTGTATTTGCAGTACAACTCAGTGTCATTACATTTTTCCAGAAGATCCCTTCTATCCCAGAGAATTTTCCCTCCAAGCAGTACTCTGCTTTTTTAGGATTAATCATCAAACACTCATCAACTGGGAAAAAATATTTTGGGAAAGAATAATTCAACACACCAGTGAATTCCAAAAATCCCAACTATAGACCATTTTAAGCCAGCCCAACCCAGGCTAATTATTTTAAGACTGTCTTACTAATTAAACTGTGTCATTGCAATGGTCTTACAGACTGACTGACAGCCAGAGCTTTTAGACTGTCTAATGCGCATAGACAGCTTTAAGACCGGTTATTGCAATCCGCCCCAGGTAGCAAATGCTTCTTACCGTTGGATTGTTTGCATGGATGAATGATTGTCAACAATAGGGTTTATTTTGTGTGTACCAACTGCCACACACACGGAGGGTTTGCACATAGGGTATAGTCCAATTCAAGGTGATGCTGCTAGGACATGTTGTAGTACATCTGATCCTCAAATCCAGCAAAAATCGTGACACTTTTCGCCAGTTGCAGAATACAGAAAGTATACTTTCTTCACTCATGAAAATTGTAAAGGTCCACAGTGTCCCGTAGACGTCACAATTGCATAAAAATCACAGCCATGTGTTAAAGTGGGTAAAATCATACCAACATTCATTACATAAAGAGTTTTGTTTATAGAAATATTTAAAAAATAATAGTTGGCAAAGGTAGTTGACCTAATAAACTAAACAAATGATTTCATTTTGTTCAGTCCCCAGGGTGCCGTTGGATAAAATTTATCCTTAAATCATTCTATGCTGCACTGAATTTTATGCTAACGCTTCTCATATTGCGAAAAAATGTGAAATTATCGTCTCTTCTAGTAATGAACTTAATAATAAAACAATATTTAAATTTCGCATAAATGTTGTGCAAAATACAGTGTATGGTATTATATGTAGTTAATTAACGTTTTGTGTTAATTTTGGGGAGATTAACAATAAAAAAAATGCAGCAGTTTTTATTTGCTTTATATTTTCAAGGTTGCCCAAACCCAGCCTTGAAAAATGACCAGTAAATACTTGAATCTGAAGCATTTACTCCTTTTTATTCATACAAAAAGCTAACAAGTAAAATGCAAATACTTTTAGCTTTCAGCAAATGCTTTCCAATAAAAGCATTTGCTTCATTTTTATTCATACAAATGCAAGTAAATGCTTCCAAATAGGTAGTAAAAGCAAATGCTAGATTTATACATACGACCCAATGTTCTTTGTTGACATTCCTACATTATAGACACCCAGGGAGGTTTGTATGACATTAATAAGGAATATCTTGTGATGCTCCTTTGTAAATGTATGAGTATGCTCTGTGCCCACTGGTTTTCCGTGAAAACCCTGTATCCTCTTGGTCAGTAGATAAAACCCTCTTCAAAGAAAAAGAAATAACCCGAACTTTATGTGATACAAAATGTGCTTAACTTGTGTATGGTTCATTTTGCTGTAACAGGTTCCATCGGTGCGGCCATGGTGGTGGGAAGTTTAGCCCATGTGGAAGCCAATGCCCCCATGGGCCTTGATGAATGTGATGAGGATATGCCACCACCACCAACATACATGTCAGCTGTCTCAGCTGGTAAGTTATTTTACATGCCCTGTTAAATATAGTTTAGATTAAGTTTTATAGTGGACTGGACCAGTGAATATGTTAATGCAAAACTGATCATGAAGGCCATCAACGCCCTCACAATAAAAATGTTGTTCAGCTGGCTTTCAAATCCACTAAACTGCACATTTCTAATATAGAAGATATAGCTGTGCTCATGCTGCCTGTGTTTGTCTACTCATCATCATCATCATCATTCTCTATATCCATCATGGGGGACGTTGAGCCGCCCAGACCAAGCGATCAGATGCAGACTGCCACAGCTGTTGTGCACGTGTCTTGTGGTCAACTTCTAGCTGTCGCCACCAGGTGTTGCGGGGTCGCCCCCTGGGTCTGTTCCAGGCAATGTCAGGGAGGGGTCCCCCTAGTACGTCGACGCTAAGCTTAAGGGCGGCATGGGCTGGTGTGTCATCCGATAACCGTCGGACATGACTGAAGAGGGAATGGTGTCTCCGTAAGATGGTAGCACAGATATCCTCAAGACCGGTGGTCCCCTTGATAGTGGTGTTGGTGACAAAGTTGGACCACCGGACACCAAGGATGCACCGTTGGCACCTCGTATTGAAGGCTTGAAGCCTTCACCCATCCTCGGTTAGGAGCCTCCACGTCTCCGACCCATATAGTTGTACAGGGAGGACACAAGTCGTGTTTATCCTCAGCTTGGTTGAAAGGTTAAGGCGTTTGTTCCGCCACACCCAGTCCAGTTGGCCAAAGGTTGATGAAGCGAGGCGTATACGTCAGAGGATGTCTGGCGATGAGTAGCCAGAGGAGCTGATATCGCAGCAGAGATACCTGAACCTCTCTGTGATTTCGACAGTGGCATGACAGTGGCTGTTGCGAATGGTGGGCCAAGGCCGGTGCAATTCTGGAGCTTTGTTTTGGCCCATGACACATGGCATCCCCATCGTCCTGGTTTCTTCCTCAAACCTCTGGAGTGAAATAGGCCACTGGTCAGGCTTTCCTAAGAATAGGGCAGCGTCGTCGGCATAGTCCAGGTCTGTGAAGGACTTGTCTCCCACTGTTATACCAAGATCTGACTGACAGCAATTTAAAATCCAGTCGATGGCACAGCAGAATAGGGGCGAGGATGCAGCCCTGACGGACACCTGATGTGGTGGGAAAGGGGGTTGAGATGTCGTCTCCGACATGCATGGTGGCGGTACCACCCTTGTGCAGGGCGTGAACCAGGTGAAGCAGTAATGGTGGGACTCCGGTAGCCTTTAGGGCATGCCAAAGAGCTTTCTGTTCTACCAAGTCGAAGGCTGCCTTGATGTCTTCATAGGCAACTTGGAGAGGTCTCTTGAACTCACGTTGTAGTTCCGACAGAAGTCACAGGGCGAGCACTGCATCCATTGTTGACCGGCGCCTCGTAAAGCCGGACTGCTGGGGGTGACAGTGACAGGTGAGTAGTGGTTCTAGGCAAGACAGCAGGACACGGCTGAAAACCTTTCCGGGAACTGACGGCAGAGTGATGGGCCTGTAGCTGCTGCACTGACTTCGATGACCCTTTCTTTGTACAGGGAGATGATGATGCCGTCCCTCCATTCGGCAGGGACCCTACCTGAGGACCATACTTTGAGGACCATACTTTGAGGAAGAGATCATGGAGGGCCACGCTGATTGGGGCCTCTGCACACTTGAGCAGTTCAGGGAAAATACCGTCGGGTCCTATCCTGCAGCACGTCCGTTCTTGAGTTTTCTAATAGCACGGCGTACCTCAGCCACGTTGGGAGCATCCGAGGAAACATCCCTAGCAGGGGTTGCGGCTGTTACCTGAGCGATGAGGTGCTCTCGCCAGCAGGCCAACGTCTCCTCATCCGTCGTGCATGGGGTCTCATCAGTCTTAGTTATTGGCAAGGTGCTACGTCCCTGTTATGGGGAGCCACGCATATGCTTGACGGCCTGAAAGGATGGGTGCAGGTTGTTTCTACGTAACCCTTCAGCGTCGTCGGCAAGTTTGCCATAGAACTCCTCAAGGTCGCCCTTGGCTTTAGCTTTGAAGACGCCTTTTAGTCTGCGTGCCTCGCATGTGTCACCACGTAGACGTGCATTGCGCTTCTGGTCGAGGATTTTAAAAACTGCAGAAAACACCAAATTAATCACCAGCAATTAGTACAGGGTGAGCCTGTCCTCCTACAGCTTCATATACATGTAATTCCAATTATATGTCAGAGTACCTTAACATAATTTTGAAATCTTAGATTACCTACAGAGCCAATAAGGACAATTTATATTCCAGGTGATACCATGCCTCACCAGTCACTACAAACATCCAGTACTCTCTGCCTTTCTGAAGACAAGCTGAGCATAAAGAAATCTAAAAGCACCAACAACATAGCCAGCTATGGATCTACACTGAGTCTGATCCAGGCCTCCAACGCAGCAGTCAAGGCCAAGACACCACCCCCACAGAGCAGCATGCACCATACTGAGTAGGTTATTTATATATCACTTATCTGAAGCTACTTACATTGTAGTCTGGGGAGTTTTCCTCTATATTTTTTATTTTTTAAGGGTGGGGGGAGTAGGGCAAAACCGTTGATCCTGAGATGCTCGATGAAATTACCTCCCTGCCCTTTGCCTTACAAACAACCAAAATCTGCATCCATTGTCCTGAGAACAGAACATTTCATTAACAAATATCCAATAGGTTTTCTTTGTTTAAACGATACAAGACCAGAAGCGGGCTAATGCTGGCTTGATTGCAACAAAACTGTTCTGTGTAGACAGTACAGAGTCGGAATTGGTTCAGTGATGGCCTTAGTACGGCAAACGGTAACGGTAACACCATTCAGAGCCTGCATCGGGCAAGTGATGGACTTTTAATGGAAAACCATAAAAGCAAGACGGCGCACAGCCTAAATTGGGCCATTGCAGGTCCTCTTACAACAAACCATGACAAAAAGACGGTATAGGGCCCGAATTGGGCCAGTGTTGGTCTCTTTACGGAAAACCATAACAGCAAGACGGTACACCACCTGAATCGGGCCAATGCCGGTAAAGCGTGAATATCCGACTCCATGAATTAGGTTGGTTTCCTTTCAACCAGATGTTTGAAATTGGATAAGTAAACAATCTGTAGCGGGCATGATATAGTCAAATGCATACGACACAATTAATTTTTACCGGTTATACGGTTGTATATTTTGCTTGAAACCAGTGAGTTTTATTTCATTTCCGGCTAAAAAGGGATAAGATTTCAAACGTTGTATGTCTAATATAAATATCCTCAATAAAGAATATCTATACTACAAAAAGAAAAGGAAACCAAGGGTTCTAATAATTACAAAACAATTAATACAATTAATACAATGAATATAAAAGGGGAGACTTAAAGGGCCTATCTTGATCCGTTGTTGTAGACTTGCTTGACGGAGCTTGCTTGACTTGACGGAACTTGACGGGACTTGCTTGACTTGATGAAGGGAAAGTCGGAGACTTTCACTCTCAATGCATTAAACTGTGAGAAGAAGAAGACTGGACGAAAGGGGTCATATAAAGGATACCTCTATACCCCATCTACACTGGCTACCATGCAGTTGATGAAGTCACGTACAAATGTAGCTACGCCAAGGCTTTCAACTGTCCAGTGTATACTCAATAGGCTCCTCTGTGCTGTGCCTAGAGCAGGACAGAGGATGAATATATGAATATGGCAGGTTCAGTTGGAGGTTACAGGGACAATTAAACAGTAGAGCTGGGTGCTTCCAACTACTTGTCTCTGTTAATTGCAGTTTGGTGGTCAAGACAATATAAATATTAACTTCATAAAATACTAAGCAAATGGAATCTACAAATAAGCAAAAGTGAAAGTCCCTTTAAACAATAGGCTGTGTGTAACGTTGTCATGGTCACCAGTGCTGGTCAATGCCCTCTACCACTAGTGTGCATACATAGGTTTGTCTTAACCCAGAAGTGAGTAAGGACATTATACCAAGACCAATACCTCAGGGCATGACAAGGTTACACTTGTTGCATAATAAGGGAATAACAGTGTGAGGATCCGGTCTTCACTGCGTGATAAATGACCGGGTTTGGGGGTGACCGCTGTTAATGGACAGCGGTCACCCCCACACCCGGTCATTATCACGCAGTGAAGACCGGATCCTCACACTGTTTTTCCCATTGATAAATACCTTTTTAATGAAATAAACAGTAACAAATTAAAACAATGTTTTCATATTTTTACCTGATGGAGGAAGCTGAAATTTCGTTTACGCATTCCTTGTGTCCAGAATTACAACGATGCTTGGTTTAGGAAAGGTAAATATGTCGATGGATCTACGTTTGCGTCGTAAACATCCTCAGTATACTGCTGTACGATGTCGTTTTAAAACTTCCTTACGCGCGTGCACCCATAGCAACTGTGTTGCGTACGCGCGCGTCAGTCTCATGCGAAGGTGGTTGAGCGTATGTGCAGTGCTGTATTGTTACAAGCTGCCGTATGACTGTTGTAAATTTGGCCAATCATTGCCTTCCATGGGGCTGGATCAATACTGGTTCAGGGGCCATTTTTTCGCTTGTTCTTTGAAGCCGGTCTGTATATCACCGTTAATACACCCCCACGTGATCGAGTCTCGACAAATCAGAAACCATCAACTCTCCAAGGTATTTATTAACAACACTGAAAACAATTCAGGGAATACGAATGACTCATAAAGTAAAAGTTGATCAGGATGGAAAATACCAAGATCCTGAATAATCAAATTAATCTATATAATTGATATATCAAAATCTTATCAAACGATCAAAGGGAACTGTTACAAATTCACAGAATTTGTACTAAGGAAATTATTCCTCTTTTCACTCTAGTCAAAACTAACAGGAAATGATTATAAGATGCTGATTGTCTTTTGGAATATGCCAAAAAGGTCACTGAATAATACATGGGTGTTCATTAAATGTCATTGGGTGTTCATTAAATCATGAGTTTTTGTACATGTAGTCCTACAAACTCTTCTTTCTTAAGTAAAGTTCCACTTTATTAAGACTACAGTCGCCACAGGTCTTTTGTGCAAAAATGGCAAACTTTCAGATCAGTCAAACAAAACTCAAAGAAAACTAAAAACGATTTAGGGAATTGATCAATTTGGAATTTGTTCTACTTTCAGAGAAAATGGCTACTTCTCAAATTAAGATATGTGAAAATTAATGCATCAAACATCCAAAAGAAGCTTCAAGAAATGACAACGACGAAGCTTCAAGAAATGACAACGACGAAGCAATAAAAATGTCAACAGCAGTAAGAACTTCTCAAGTGGATATTGGCCAAAGTTGGAATGACTATGAACTTAATATTCATCTATTAAGGTTTGTTAACCTAAACTCAAAATACAGTGATGGAATGAAAGGAACACAATAGTAATAATAACAACATATGATGACTCGGTCTAAACTTTGAGTAAAGAATTAACACTTTAACCTAGGAGTAATTATCAAACTCACCTAGAGCAGGACAAGGATGAATATATGAATATGGCAGGTTCAGTTGGAGGGATACAGAGACAGTTTAATCAGTGGAGCTGGGTGCTGCCAACTACCTGTCTGTGTTCATTTCAGTTCGGTGGTCAAGTGAAGGGAAAGTTCACTGGCCACCAAATTTATACAGTTCCTCCTCGAGGACTTTTGTGGTTGGTTGTAAGTTCTGCTACCAACCACCCACACGCGCTGCCAAGCAACCCAGACATTTCTAAGAAAGTGAATGACCTAACTCGGGGGGACTTAGGATGAATTTATTCTCCCCCTTTTTTTTTTTAATTCCTATTACAAATCCAAAGCATGAAATGTTCGGGGATTTTAGGACCTAGTGCTCCTTTAAAGATGCATAAAATGTAATAAGGCCACAATAGTGTATCTGGACAAACTAACCATTTGACACTATCCCGCATGGTACAGTTGCATTCCTTGATCCTGAAAATGTATGTTTATTCACCAAAATGTTGATCCTGTTATATCGGGGAAACGTCAGCATTAACAAAACAATGTCCTCTACAGAAGATTGCACCTGAATCAGTTGCCAGCTTTATGAAATGTTAATGTGCATTTAAAATAGGGAATGTAATGCATAAGAATTGGCGGCTGCTTTGATGTAGGATATGCCGTTTTTAACCCCCTCGTGCCTCTTGTGGGTGAACATCGGACCGGAACAATTAGTTTTGTTATTGAGTTATTACATTACCCACTCTCAAGACATCCTCGACATCATCATACATTGCATGTTCAGGTATTCCCATGGTGGAACGGATCTTCTGAGACTTAATCCAGTAGATCTCAAGCCCACTTGGCAAAAAATTTAAAAGAAATCACGCCAATCTAAACACCGCTATTCTTCATCCGAGTCCCACGATAATCTGTCCGATAATAAGTCACTGCGGCGCACTGAGAAGTGATTCCACAAGCTGAATTTCTTCAAGCATTGCACCCAATTTCGGTGTCATCGGCCTTTCGCGAGAGCTGGGGACAGATGCCCCTGGCATATTCAACTCCCCCCTCCCCCATTTTTGCCCCCGATTTCTGCCCACAAAGTAGCCCCAGTTTCCAAATCAGTCTATTCACGGTGATGGCATGCAAGAGGACCCCCCCCCCCCAGTGTTTTGTCGTACATCATCAAGCGTTCTAGCTAAGGTGGAGCAGAAGAACTGCAACCTTTTCCTCATAGCCCAATTTTGGCCACATCGTTCATAATTCACAAGTCTTGTCAAACTTCTGATACATCAGCTGGTAGTATTTGTATTGCTTTCTTAAAAAGCACCCGGATGACTGCAATATTATTAATATTACGGTCATCCGGGCATTTTCGCTGGTTCCCGCACAATATAGAGCATAGAAAGTCACTGTCAACCAGTCAACAGAGCGTAGCGTTACGTGCACTGTTGTCAAGGAGCCACAATGGCAATCACGACAATTCAACGAAATATGAAAAATAAAGTCAGTGTCCTGAAATTTATTCTTGCGGATCAAGCTACAAAATGGTTGGGACACTTCCTGAGCCTGCCACGGTCGACCGCTCCCCCGGTTAATGTTGTCCTCTCCAGCTGATGGATACGGAAGACGGATAGTGCCACTCAATAAGTCTGAATATATTTTTGTGTACGTGTGAAAATATTTTTGTGTACAGCGGCCGCCACTTATCAACTGAGTTTATGTGATGCTACTTGGCTGACTTTGTGGTTGTCCGGGGTTCAAACCCCAATTTGGAGGTGGACCGTGAATTAGGGTCCGCACAAAATGGGGTTTTTTTTTTGCATTTTCTTGGCATTTGGACCTTGTAGATCAATAATTCCGACCTTGGCACCCTTGAGCATTTTTTTTTCCAAACAATAAAATATGCAAATTAGCTTCCGCCATAAGGAAAAATATAAGTTTTGTTTACATCTCTACAGGGTTTCATCCAAACTTATCATTGGAGGTGCCCAGCAATGTTTGGGGATAAACATAGCGTTTTATTCAATGACCAATTTATTTATTTTATGCAAAATATGCAAATTGGCATCCATCATTATCCAAAATTAAATTTCGATCCATATTTCCTCACGAATTTGTCTAATGATATCAAACAAGGTGTCTTAATCATGTTTGGGGGGTTCAATGAATGGATTTAAGCCATTTCTGCAATTACGTCACACACTAAACGCGTGAATAACTGGTGGTCATTGGTGGAAAGTTCTTCCGCGTAAATGTAAAATAGCACGCAATAGTTTGGCGTCGCGTCATTCTCGATTCCACCTCTGACCGGAGAAAAGGCATTTTTGTTTGCCCACCACCACCCCATCAGCCACCTTTGCCTTTTTACCCTTTTCTTTGATCTATTTGGTTCAGAAGCTCCGCTTTCTTGTGCTTTATAAGCGGCCGCTGTACCAAAAATTATTTTCACACGTTCAAAAAAATATATTCAGACTTATTGAATGGCAATTTTCGTCTTCCGTAGATGGAGCTCACATCGCACAATGAGAGACAACATTGAGCAGGGGCCGGGGGGTTGGGGGCCCAGCGAGATTTGGCCAGGATTGTCTGAATTTCCTCATAGTTCCAAATGTGCATGATAAGCCATTTGGGGGGCTGTTTTCTTGAGTTTTGTTTCCAAAATATGGAATGGCGGCCGAAGGTTGTATGAAAGAACACATATTTAGGCAAGATAATAATTATTGATAGTAAAATCGAAATAACAAATACATCTATATTTGTCGTTTTTCCCTAACACGTAGGGGTTGGTAAGCAGGGTATACTTTTTACTTTCAGAATGCTGCAGGGAAGCAATCGACATGTTTTGATTGATAACCATGCATCACGGTCATGGTCCATACCGTATTGCGCTATTCCAAGATGAGAGCGCTAGTCCGTACAGATACGCACGTGTTAAACCGTTGAATAGAGTTTAGTGCTTCAAGTTTGCTTCAAGATAAATTAGTTATAGCTTGCGCTCATGGAATACGGAAAATGTTGTGCATTTGTGTCCCACATACATGTACCACTCGGTTAGACACAATACACACTACTAAGTGTTCCACTCGCTCTCGCGGAATAACTATAATAATAATGGCTTCGACTCGTGCAATTACACCGTAAAAAAAATTGGGCATTTCTTGAACAACTGCTTGCCCTAAATTGGTGTAAATATCAGCTTCCCAACTTTTTGGTCACTTATTGACCAACTGTCATGGGCAGGCCATTTTGACCAGAAGATGGGTTCAACATAAATTACCAGCTAATGATCAGACAGCCTTTCCCAATTAATTGGTCAAATAAAAAAACGGTCAACTATGATTTCAAAAAAAATTGGTCATACTTATTTTCACATTGTGCAACAAGACATATTTTTCATACATCACTGTAAAAACGTTGGGCAATATGAGTTGATATGTATCTAGACCAGTGTTGGTCAACATATCAACAGGGTCTGGTTAAACTCTTGGGCAAATTTTTCCTAATAGTTGGAAAATTGTCACCCAAATCAACCCACATTGAGGTATTTTCAAACCAATGTTGGGTAAAATTACAGTGCCCAGCAGTGTTTTACCCAACATTTTTTTACAGTGATATAGTTGTCGAGAAACGCATTTAAATTCGCATTCATAAATATCTAAGTGTACTACCAGTGAATCAGTATTTCATGGTCCGAAATTCACACTACAACAGCCCAGCTGCGTTTTGCGCGACATAGCGCAGTAGGCGCGACGCACACGCCAATGTCCTTATAAGGTAACGAGTTGAGGAGGGGCATTCCATATTATAGTCAGAGGGGTGTTTCGTAAAATGAAGTAAAATTGTTTTTTACTTGTTTTGATTTGTGAACCGAAAAGATTTGGGGTTTTTGACCGAAAATGTATTTTTGAATGGGAATAAATATGTGTTCGGTCGGTATTAAACACTGTTTAAGACCGGTGGGAGTCTGGATGGGCGAGGGTAATTATCACCCAATGTTACCCGATTTAGAGGACAACAATTAATACCCAACTCAGCTTGGGCAAAGGACGTTCATATGTTCTAAAATGGTTGTCTTAATGCCTTTCACCAAATGAGAGCACCCGGAGTAGGGTAAATATTATGAAAAAAGACCAACATCTTCACTATAAAGGACCATCATCTGAGCAATTCAGCTTTAACCAACGTTTTAATACCCAACGTTTTTACAGTGTATTGTTATAGCTCGTGCAATTATACTGTTGCATCCCCTTCAATAATTATTTTAGCTGGACAACAACCATCAGTGTTAGAAACATATAGCAGTAACTTAATTTGTTTTTGTTCTCATATCACAGCCCTCCGAAATTCACAGAAGCACTTTCAACTCATAAGAAGCCTGACGGCAGCAGTACATCTGGTATTCATTCCACCAACAGGCCTCAGAGGCTCCATGTATCCCATTCAGAAAACGCCCTAGCCAGCTTGGTAGTTGGCACAGAGAATGACAAGAGGCACAATGAGTCAGCTAGAGGGCACGAGAGCAGAAAATCCAAGAAAGGTATCTGACATTGCACTTGTAGTACATGTAATATTTGTACATTAAGGTCGGCATACTGATTCAGTTTGGCAAAGTGTTTTCTACTTCACCTTCCTTGCATTTAACCAGCTTGCATTTATGATTCTTTTCTTGAGTTATGTTTGGTTCTGAGAAGAATCAATGAACTCAAAAGTTTTAAATGTTACATTTATTTTTATTGTAAATAAAAACACAACTCAAAAGAAAGAAACTCGGTAGAATAATAGTATCATGAACATAGGATCGACAAGAGATTGTTTGTTCCGTTATTTGGCCACCGAAATTCCGCCTGTTCCCCATCACAACAGCTGTGATTTGCTTTGGCGTTCATTAAACGTTATTAAGGAAAACAAATGCTGCATACGTGCAAAGCCAATGTAAAGGAAATGGCGGTGTCTGTATCGGGTGGTATCAGCATTGTCATGTACAAGTAATCATAACGAAATGCACTTCATTATTCTCCCTCCCCCCCCCCCCATAAAAAAAAAAGAAGAAAAAAAGGGAAACCCAAATTACACTTTTTGTGTTCACACACATAAAAAGTTTTGCGATTTAACTCGCAACAACAAAAATTCACGTTCGTATTTTTTGGGTCACAGTAGGCCTACATTTTGCACCATTTTGACAACCGTGAGACCGTAGAGCACAACTGCATATGCATTATTTAATACCCTTAGCCATTCGCTAATATTTATTCATTTATTTTTGGCTCCATATTCCCTTGGTCTCCCAGCTTTCCTTAGTGTGTCCTGGAAGATCGGTTCAGAACTGTTGCTTGGCGAACATGGCCGTTTGTAACAGCTCTCCGTACAATTATTTCTCTGGAATTGAATTGTCCATTGGAGCATCTCATTTGGGCATGGTTTTATACCCCAACTCATTGGGCAGGTTTTTAATATATGCAGCCTTCCTGTCGATGATAGCCATGGCTTACTATGCAGAGCCAATTCAGCGAAACCTTGACCCATCCTCGTCACAATCTTTGGTGCTGTGTATGTTCCCACCCCATGGCTCCCCTACTCATGGACATCTGTTGAAGTCCACTATCATGAACACAACCTGCTTACCGTATGGGCTGCAGTCCAAAGCAAAAACAAGCATGCAGCCCCCAACTTACATGTACTACCCAGACCCAGTCGAGGTGTCCCCCTAGTATCAAACTATAACAGTAAATGGCCCGTCCGTCTGGCCGTCAATTGTTGAAGTAACTTTGCCACATTTTTCATAATCAACGTTACATGTTTTGTGTGATAGTGATTAGTTTTGGAGTGTTTTCATGGGGATGATGTAATATTCAAAGTCCGAAAGGAACAAATTTGCACCAATAAATCATACTTGCACGTGCCAACCGTAACTTCCAGAGGACATTGGAATCGGAGCATATAAAATACCTTTTTAAGGATCTGCATAATATAAGCAAACTCTTGCATTGTGCTTCTGCACACTCCTGAGACCTTTTACACAAAAACTGTGACACGTAGACATCAGATAGATAATGTAGGAAGTGGGTAAGCATAAACAACTGAGAAGAAAAGCTGAAGAAATTGAAAAACAAAAAGATGACCTCTCAAAATAATTATTTCAAATGCTTATCAGAAATGGACAGCTGAGGCAACCCAAATAGGATCTTGGTTGCACACGAAAAGCGGTAACAAATGGCCAAGAACATTTGCATCAGAAACTGATTTCAAAGCAAGTTTGACTTGAATGATGAAGCTAAAATGAAGAATTTCCACCACGGGTGATGAGCACCAGCCCTTTACCAAGATAGAAGATTCAATCACTAATTTTTTTGCAAATGTGCTGGCAAAGATAATCTCGGTGCCAAATTGCTGAAGTATGGACCCGCGATAATTGCTAAAAAAATTGCCCGAGCTCTGAATGAAACTTTTAGCACTGGCATCTTCCCGGACGACGTCAAAGAAGGTATTCTTGTTCCTCTTCCCAAGGCCAAGCCAACCAAAGGGACCCCAAGTAAACAGAAGACCAATCATTGATCTGACAAATATCCGGAAAATAATGGTCATTTGTTTGTTTGACCAGGGTTTGACGAAGAGACTCGTCGACAAATTAGACGACTGCAGCCTATCGCAGCCTATCGACACGACAGAGGCACCATCGAGCATTTTTTATTGCCTTTCCCACCAAACAAAATTCAAAACATTCCGTACCTTCATGGCGCCCGTATTGCTTTATACAACAGTGAATTATTACCAGTAACAGATGCCCTTTTCCATCCTTGGTATTAAATGGCCGAAAAATATCACAAATAAACTCTACAGGAAAATTAACGCGATCCCTATAGCGATCCCAATAAGCTATATTCCGAGGAAAAAAAGAATTCTAGGATCTCGATTTCAAAATAAAAGTTGCTGAATCATGTTTTTGATTCGGCCTGAATTCAGCGTCCGAGACACGTTCTCGCTGAGCCAATTGCAGCTACGCGATGCCGCGCACCGATCTGACGAATCATAGCAACCGCGCGCGCGAATGAAGAAAACAGGGGGTTTTAGTCCCATTACTATCTTTCAACCAAGTATGTTTTTCAGCTTGTATGTATATTTATATCACGACAAAAACTGCAAAGTATAATATTTTTGCTGAAGTATAATATTTTTACGAAAGTAGTAGTTTCAGTAGTTTTGCGTAAAGTTTTATGAATATTCACATTTGAGTTGCCATGCAAATAAAAACAATACAATGGCACACTACGAAAATGCGAATGCAAGCCAACGGGTATTAATGCCCATTATCAACGCGTTTAACCAATTGAGGGCAAGACCGCTCAGTGCATTTTTTTTTACAACAGCTCAGAACAGACGTTTTATCCTTGTGTAAGATCCGTGCTTACACGGACGTCGCGCGCCAGGAAGTGTGACACTTCAAAGAGGTGAATTCAGAATTCAGAGAGGTGACCCTGGACTTCCGTTGTGATGTTGCCGGTATGTCGCGCGCTTCAAATTCAATACAGAGTCTTTGTCCAGAGAGCCAATCACTGGAAATTATATTCCCTAGATACGTGAACCTTCAATTGTTGTTCGGTTGGGTGCCTTCGATGGGTGATGTCCGTGTTTGGTGCAGACGGGTGATGTCCGTGTTTGGTGCAGACATATGCACGACCTCTGTCTTGCCTCTGTCTAGCTTTGACGCCTCTGAGATCTCGCAGGACTCTTTGCCTCTGCAGTTCCTGCGTCAGTGTGCGAACCATTCGCGTGTTTAGCTTTGTGATTATGATGATATTCTCTATTTGACAAATGGGTCCTCCTTTACACAGTTCGATGATTTGGGCATACAAGTGCTCCCTCGTACAACGCTAGGAATTTTGGCAATTTGAATGAATATGAGTTGGCATCATTTGGTGGGTAAGGTCATTGATTAGGTCCTCTCTTGCCTTTGATAACCCGAAAAGTCAACTACAAGCCGAGAAGTTATGCTAATGACCAATACCCGGGTGTTCACATCAACCACTATAGCCCCTGAATTTCTGTGTAAGTCTACCGAAAGCAGAGTTCGGAGTCATCAAGTAAGTTTGTGATATCAGAACCGACTTTCGGAGGCGGGAACTCACCCCTGTCCCTCATTTATGCATATATTATTCAGCAAGTCTCAATTCAAGCAACTCACTTGACTGGGAGAGGCAACTTCTAGTTTCCAGGCACAAGGACAACCAAATCAAAATGGACTCTCTTTCCTCTCAAAATTACGTGCAATGCGTCTTGCCATTGCGAACATATCCGATCATCGACCTTGAACTCACCCGACTAGGCATCAGTGTTGCCGCTCTCAGTGACACGTGGTTCACCGTTAGTAGCTCGATTCGGGAGGCTAATTTCACCTTCTTTTGGAGCGGCTCCCCTGACACTGTAAGACCTATGCATGAAGTTGGCCTTGCAGAAAAACTCCTTGCTCCCAGCTATCCAGCAGCATCTTCCATTTCTCCTCACCTCATGTCCCGAGTGCGTTCGATTACTTCCCTCGTGCTTACTCGTGCAAGCGCGACAACGTTCAATTTACCCCTCACGTGACTTCATGCGCTAACTCGAGCCTGGCCCAGGTAACCGACTCGCCGAGCCGGTTACTTGAGTAAATATCCCATAAAGCCATGCAATAACCATGGCTACAAAAAGTGACGTCCGGCGGTCGCCTCAGGCCGTGTCCAAAACGGGCTTACAGAGCTACGGCTACGGGTCTATTGTCAGCGCGTCCGCGAATTGTCAATTAAGCGTGGACCTAAAACCTAGCTCTAGGGCGTTTTGAATTGTTTAATTTTATTTATTGCTACGCAGTTCCACTTCATTTTGTACGATACATTATTTCACTGCGAACTTTCTCCATCATGGCTAATTTGGTAGCCAAATTACAGCTACGACGCCGACTCCTTTCCCGCATTGGTATTCTGTGCCTAAACCGATCGTCGATACTTCTCTCCTCGCCCTTGCAACTGCTACGTTCACCAAAACCAGATTCTGCAGCCACTTGAACTTCCTCGGTACCTGCTTACGTTCTGGACTTATACCGAAGGGTTTTGGACTAAAGTACTGCCCTATCGTATCAGGGGTATTATCCACGAACTCAATGCTGAACTACATAATACCATGAAGCAGTCCAAACAGTCCAAGCTGAGTTCACTTCAAGATTCTTCTCCATTCGCTAACCCATCCCCGCCTACCCTTGACTCGATTCATCGGGAATAGCCTATGAAATTGGTCGTCACTATACCCCCAGATTAATTTTCTACTAAGAGAGATGCCGAAGAATTTTTCAAGAATATTTTCATCAAGATTGACTCGCGGACACATAATCCATCCCCCTCACCATCCATGTCTCAGTCTGATGATTCATCTCCTCAAGCAGACCAGGCTGATCCTGTTGATCCCGATCCTGTTGATCCCTTTGACAAACTCTGCCCCAAGAGATCTAAGTGGTGTCCTAACCCTGGCCGCAACAGAACAAAAGACTTCGTGATTGACAGTTGTAGGTACGAGGTCAATCGACTTGACTTCACAAGATCTACCGTTACCAACATCACTTCTGACGAACGCAAAGATTTGCAGTCCCTGGGAAAAAACCTATTGTCTTAAAGAGAACAGACAAGGAGCTACGGTTGTTTGGCGACGTGATCTATACATCCAGGAGGAAGAAGTTTCCCGTACCGTCAAAAAGTTCATTCAACTTGGCGCACTACCTACCAATGCTGCTGACCTCATAGTTTCTGCACCACGTACTGCCCGTTTCTACCTCCTCCCGAAGCTGATAACACAGGACGGTCGATGGTCTCAGCCTGCGGTTGCCCCACTGAGCTTGTTTCCTGCTACCTTGACTCAGTTTTGACTGCTATTGCACAGGCGCTACCATCAAAATGTTAAAGAAACCTCCGATGCTCTCCGGGCTGTTTGAAGATTTCAGATTTGTGCCCTCTGCCAACAAGCTATGGATGTGTAGTCTCCTCCACGCGGACGGTTTGGTTAGCCTTGAAATAATTTCTTGAGCGACGGCGGAACCCCACGCCATCATCTTCGACACTCGTCCGTCGCATGAAAACACTTACTCCATCGGCTAAGGATACAGACAAGCGCATCCCTTTAGTCCTCACCTACCACCCGTTTAACCTGCGAGTTCGTGTTGTCATCCTGAAAAAGTTCCGCACGTTACAAGTTGATCCTTTGACCAAGCCACATCTTCAAAAACGACTCAACTCCCCTCGTTGCTGTGACCGGTCCATTTGACAGACTTTAATCCGATTAATGCTCCCAACAGTCTCCGATGTTAACGACATCAACACCGGCACCACAGCTTGCAACCGCCCACGCTGTAATACGTGCAGGTCCATCCACAATCTACCCCAGATCGACGGTCCCAAAGGCAGTTATACACCCAGGGGACATTTCACTTGCGTATCCACCAACCCGGTGTATTGGACAACGCAGAGTTGGCAGGAGCCAACTATGCAGTGTCCACTACATTGGCGAAACGAAGCGTCGTTTGGCTGACCGATATACTGAGCACCTTCGAAGTGTCCGACTCAATCTCCCCGGACACCCTGTGGCGCGCCACTTCTCCAAGCCACCACACACGTGTTATCGAACGCCCAGCGCTTGGAGATGGAACAACGCATCTTCTACAAGCTTGGAACGCTCACGCCAGGCGGTTTGAATGTGGATTTTTCTACATTCAAACAGACATAGCTCCGATGAAGGCCAAGCGGGGCCGAAAATTCAGCCCGGTAGTACTGCTTTTCCTTTTGTTTTCATCACTTAAACCTAGCTCTAGACAGTAGATTCGCATGCAGGTTTGTCATGTCAAAGTTCGACTTTCCTGCTGTTCTTGCACGAAACTGTACCCGAAACTGTTCGTTTATTGAGCTCCACTGCACTGCGCATTTTTGTCATCACGCAAGGAGCCAGGCGGGAGTAAGCTGGAGGAAGTAATCGAACGTACTCCTTATGAATCTGAGACAGAGAAACATTCAAAGAGTGTTTAAAAAATGCTTTGAAAATGTACTTGACTTTCCACAAACACAACCAAACAAGTGGCGTCGGGATACTACAATTCTTTCCGGTAAATAACCTCGTAAGCTAATGCTCCTATTTTATTTACACAATATAGGAATGGGGGACAAACCCACGAAGAATGCCCGTCTCTGAATATTACTTTTGACGGAATGAGCTGAACGCTAAAATTACAAAAATTCTTGTGGAAATTCAAAACGCCAACAAGTTTCCAGGAGCTGGTGATTTTTCTACAACTTTTCTTCGATGTCTTGAACAGGGCCTACAAATTTCTTCAATATTCTGAGTTCTTGTGGAACAAAAATACACTGGACTCGTGAAGAATTGTCCTGAAATCCCGGAAAATTACCACAAATCTGTCCCATGTATTTTCAGACTAGAAGATAAATAAATATTGTTATTAACTTTTACTCATCATGTCCTAGTTTGTTATTATTATATATTATATGATTACTTGTTTGATAACATTCTGTATTACAATACGCTGTAAGACTTCCAAGCAATCATATTTTCAATCTGACAAGTGGTGTAAAATTGCCAATACACAATGTAATTTTTATTGGTGTTTATTTACCCCTCCAGCTTCCCCCTCTATTGAGTCTGGGGCCAATTTCACGGAGCTGCTTCAGTGCAAAATTTGCTTAAGCACAACAAAATTTGCTTAATATAGGTTTTCCCGGCTATTTTAACACTTGTATCACACGAATTCCCTATATCGATACTTTAATTTCGTCCCCGAACATCGCCAAGCTCAATTTGAATTTCAAAAAGCCACCACTAGATTTCATTTAACCCTAAAGGGGCCGGGTTATTTTGACCATCTCTCGGCCATCGAGTGACGAAAAATTTTGAAACTCGGCACATGCATAGAGCAACTCTTCCTAAACATACCCAAGAAATTTCATTACTATAGGTCAAAGGGTTTTGGAATTATGGCTAATTAATTATTCATATGTACGAATGGCAATTCTGCTCTGTGTACACGACGTATATGCAAAAATTCAGTTTTCACGGCGCGTAGCGCCGGAAAATTTTTCGCTACGTAGCAACCCGTGGTCCGATTTTTATGTTTTTGGTATCAAAAGATGCGCAAAGCTCGAGGCTAAAAAGTCATAACAGCTCGGTTCGCGAAAAAAAATTTTTAGAGGCTATCCCGGAAAATGTTGAAGGGGGGGGCGGGGGGGGGCGGATTCCGCCCCCCCGGCCCCTTTAGGGTTAAGGTTCAGTATAATTCAAATTGCTAGCACTCTGATTCGTCCAAAATCTTTAAAATTCGTTTCGTCAAGCAATCGGCGTTAAATTGAAAAAGCAAATTCGTTTTTTGTCATTCGTTTTAATGTTCTTGTCGTCACATTTCGTCTCTGGTGACTTAAAACGTTACCATTAAAAATGTGCCCAATCTTTGGACTTGTTTGCGCATTAAATAAATTTTAATTTTTAACAAATATTTCCGTATAAATGAAAGTATAAGAAATAAAAATAAAATAAATAAAATAACAAATTGAACTTTCCCAATAATTATGCTCTTTGAAAATTGAGCATTAAGATCAAACACCTTCGTAATGTTGCTCTTTGATATATGTATATGAATAAAACAACAGAAATAAGGTATATCTATCAAAGAACAACATTACATGTAAGAAGGTCTTTGAACTTACAGGTAATGCTTAGTGTCCATGTCATAAGTGCATATTGTGAAATGTCAATTCCTGACTCTGTAATTGTGAAACACAGAAATGAAAATTCATACCTTAACAGCTAACTACTTTTATTTATACATATAAGGAAATATATGTCGCATTTTCTAATCGTATACGGGACGAAATGTAATGACAACAACATGAAAACGAATGACAAAAAACGAATTTGCTTTGTCAATTCAACGCCGATGGCTTCACGAGACGAATTTGAAAGATTTTGGACGAATCGGAATGCTAACAATTTGAATTATACTGAACCTTAAATGAAATCTAGTGGTAGCTTTCTGAAATTTAAATTGAGAAGTGAGCTTTGCGATGATCGGGGACGAAATTAAAGTATCGATATAGGGAATTCGAGTGATACAATTGTTTAAATAGCCGGGAAAACCTATATAATCACTTTACCAACCAAAACTCCATGCGATTGTTATGCTAAATAAACAGCAGCTAAATACCAGTAGCAAGCAATGTACATGGCATGGAGTTTTAGCCGGTAACGCGATTATATTAAGCACAGTTTTTTGTGCTTAAGCGAAATTTGTGCTTAAGCAGCTCTATGAAATTGGCTCCTGGTTCTAAAGTACGGCTTGTCATCTTCCAAAATAATGAAGAGATATCGCTTCCAAATATTTGCACGCTAGGGTGGCGTCAAATAAGTCTTGCTATTTTCGTTTGTATTGAATGTCAAACAACCTTTATCAACATTTTGTTACTGTTGCAGACTCCAAAAAAAGTAGCTCATCACAGCAGGATGGTGACACAGACAGCCTCGAGATGGAGGAAGAGAGAAAGAAGAAGAAGCGGTTGAGGATACCAGGCATGTCCGCTAGTAGCAAAATCGAAAGGCTCAAAACATGTTAATGAACCAAAAACGGGCTCCCAGCCTGACGGTAGCTTAAATGTTGAACCTCTGAAATTTAGTGAATCAAATCAGTAGGAATAATACAGTGCCTTTTGTGTTAAATTTACTCTTTGGTTGAAAAACAAAAGTTCATGTTAAAGCGCGTAATCAATCTTTCAAAACATTGTCTCCACATTTACAACAAAATTTGAAAAAAATAGTATGTGGAAACGAAATTAGTTAACATTCCCAAAATAATGTTATTAATCAAACACTTCATTGTAAATATTTGTTGTGTGCTGTAAGGAAAGTCCCAGTATGAATACGGGGTAAATGTCAATAATGGTTTTATTGGCTGCTAGGAAAAAACATGCATCTCAAAATTTTTACATTTTTAGATAATAAACCTTTCTAGGGAATATGAAGGTGCTGTTTTCATTTAGCAAAATTTCAAAGTCGCACGATATTTATTTTTCGGGTAAATTTATGACTTTTTGGCATTTTTTCGGCATTTCCCAAATTTTCTACGGCAGAACAATGTATCTTACCAGAAGTATTGTTTTGTTCAACAGCAAAACAATGTATCTACATGTTGCTCCCTTTTTGCTTGAAGTTAATTTTCCCAAAATGCAGTTTTTTATTTGGCAAAAAAAGGTTAATTTGTATTTGCATTGCTCTTGCTAATTTCAATGACTTCTCTAAATTAACATCAATCGGAGCAAAAGAATGTAACTGAATATGCGTTGTAAGTTTCATTTTCTATGAAAATTGAATGCATCTTATAGATGCTTTGTTTTTCCTTAGACGATGTATGCATTCAAACCAAGCCAACTCAAATTGCCTTGTTTTGCCACGAAAACCCTTCTTTCTATTTCAACATTCAATCTTGTTTGCATTGTTGTACTGAAAAAAAAAATGCTGACGTGAGAATGAAATTCATGTCAAAAATTCGTGACGGTCGGGACAAAATCCTTTTCCCATGTAATATTTTGACAACATAGGGCGCTATAAAATTTCGACTGCCCTTCAAATAAAGATCCATTGTTTTGCCGTGGAATGTATCACAGAGTTGACAGTTTTGCTGCCTCTCAACCAAAGATACATTGTTTTGCCGTAAAATTTCTGAAAAAGTGCTCTTGTCAAAACAAGATGCATTGTTTTGCCTTGGAATGTGTAAACCACATACGACAAATAATGCACGGCATAAGAATGCAACTTAATAAAAATGGTAATAAGTATAAGAAACCGAGCTTTTAACAGTCCAAAAATTTCAGAATATAAAGAAAATATAACTGGCACATCTGTGAACAAAGAAACACTGTTGTGTTTCTTTGTTCACAGATGTGCCACAAAGAAACACTGTTGTGTTTCTTTGTTCACAGATGTGCCAGTTATATTTTCTTTATATTCTGAAATTTTAAATCATAAAAATGGCAAAAGATGGAACTTCAAAGTCTTTTTTCTCAAAATGATCATGTTCGAGTTGCATTGTTTTGCCTTGGAAGGGCCGTCGTCGCCTTATGGATGTTGCACATTAAATTATATTCATTCATATTGTTACATCCAGGAGTGAAACACTGGCAACCAATGCAAGCAAGCATTGCCAATACCCCGTTTTCATTCAAGACAACACAAACAGACTAATTAAGTTGCCTAAATGTTAGTAATTTTTGTACTATGCACAATGTTCACTTTGCGAGAGTGAATGTTGAGTGCCTCAGATCCATCTCATACGACAGGTAGTCCGATTCAAAGGTATTGCAGTAGTTTTTTCTTCAGCTGTAGTGATATGAATTATTTTATTAAGAAAATACTTGGAAACACCAAAAAGCGTTTACTAAAAAATCATTTTATTTCTCTATTTGAATCCATTTTAGAAATGTTTAGGATGAAAACTTCCCAGTACCTTTTAACCTGAGAACAACTTCAGCGGTAATAAGTGACAAGGTTGTTAAAGTTATTGATTTTTTGGTTGCTTGTGTGCGATGGGTTCATTCATGGATTTGGGGTTACCCAAAATTCACGAATTTTTCTTTGCTGGTTTAATAATGGCTCGGTTTTATTCAGAAGAATGAAAACTAATCGTCATATTAGTCATAGTGCCGGTTATTGTTGGTTTCTCATGTTTGTAAATGGCTAATTTGAAAGTTATTTTGTGTCATTATTATTAAAGAAACAAACTACAAGTCTTGAAACCTTTTATTGTTTTGGAGTGTGTTCATATTTTGGGGTGTTGTCTTTTTGCCTATCATTGGTCATCATTGTAGCATCCGTTATTAAAAAAAAAAATTCTCAATTTTGGTTTCCCTTTTTTTTCTCACTGCTTTTTCCTTAACCCAGTGAGAACAAAATATCGGAAAAACAGAATTGAGAAATATATATTTTTTTAAAATTACAAATTTTGTGCGACACTTGGTGGATTTTTATCCTTATTCTGTTTCTCAGCTTTTAATTAAAAAAAAAAAAAAAAAAATTGTTTTCCCAAAAGAGCCAGAAAACGCTCATCCGAAGTTCGTCTCGCAGTCGGCTTTACTTTAGAATAGCCACTTACCGAGCTTTTTGCGATACGAGTGTAGGTCCTCTCGCTTGCCACTGTTGAACAGTGAGGGAGATGACGATTTTGCACTCTAGCAGGATGTGATCATTGTCTATGGCCTCACAAGGGCAGGTTTCATAGTCACAAGCAAGCGCTTGGAGTTGAATCACTGCCAGTCATGGTGAAACAAGCAGTCAATTTGCCTTCATCCTTCCGTCTCTCTGTCATCCAAGAAGTATATAATTTGGATCCCCTGCTTGAAATTGCTGGCATGGATTCGTTTGTAAAGAAGAAAAAAAACTTTTGTTTGCTACCTTGTTCGCACACCGTACTTTAGAATGAACTTTCACTGCAGTGCGGAATCTCAATTCGAATACAGGGATCTGCATAATCTCTTCCGCAAGAAGGGTGAACACATCATTGAAGCCTGCATGCTTAAAATGATATGCAGCACCGGTCCTCAAAAAGGGTGCGATTTCCAACTGGATTCGCTCCTGCTCTGCGAGATTGAGCGTGCAGTTTTTATAGCCCCCACGGTCCACGAACATGGGTAACGAGATGTAGTAGTTAAAGGAAAGATGAGAAACCGAGCCGTTTGCCTACTTTGAAAGTGATCACAGGGGATACGCTTCTCACCAGCAGGGTACAAAATGGTTCCTATTTTTGCAATTGCAAGAGGCCTTTTTGCCTTAAGTGATTAACCAATATGTCAGATAAAAATGTAGTCCTTGCTGCTTTTGCATTCAATCGAGTGCCTAGCCATATTTGCATTTATGTCAAAACTGAACTAAAACCTGCGTGATTAAGGCAAGAAATCGTCCGAGACTCACAAAAAAATTGCCCCAGTGTGGTGATGATGAGGTTTTTGCATCGCAAGGCCGTAGGCAAAGGAGCTTTCTCATTTGATTTGTTTTTCGATTCGCAATGCGAAAAATCTCTGGTCACGGTGATTTATAAGATGGCGGCTCCATTGAAAAGTCTTAGCGACTTTTGTAAGGGACTGTCAAATTGGTTCGGATGTCGTCGGATTATTCTTGTTTTAACGGCCGCATGATTTTCAAAATGGAGAAAACTGGCTTTGGAAGAAATTGCAAAAACAATAGCATGAACAGAGTGTTAAAGTAGTTTTCACCTCGCAATTCCAAAAGCTTCTCAAACAGGCTGGAAAACCGTAAAATCGACCGCACATGGTGATATTTTGTGAGCTACGTGCTGAGTCGAATGACTTTTTGCTCAGAACGTGGCTCTTGTGGCGGGATTTTTGAAATGCGAGTGAAATCCTTCCATAATTGTCATGATGCCACGTCAAATAAAAAATGATTTCACGTTCAAATGAAAAATGATTTTATTAATGACGGTCTACCGGAGAGAACACGGAACAAGGGGCAGAATCGAAGTTGTGCGCTCAGGAAACCAAAAGTTTACCCAAAAATAGACGTAACAATTAAGTTTTCTAGAATTCGTTGATTTTTTTTCCTTCGTTCAAATTCGTCAAAATGAAACTGGTTCAGGACGACAGTTCTCCAACTGTCGTCCTGAACCAGTTTCATTTTGACGAATTTGAAAGAAGGAAAAAACAAAAGGCAAGGCAAGGTTGTCTACTCCCTCTCACGCTCTTCAACATCTTTTTGGAGAGAATCATGACGGACCACTGGAAAACCATGAAGGTACTGTCAGCATCGGAGGCAGGACGGTCACCGACTTGCGTTTTTCTGACGATATCGATGGCCTAGATAGTGGATGGCCTTGACAAAACATCCTTATCCTATGGCATGTAAATCAGTGCAGAGAACTAAATGACGAACAGTATCGACGGCATCACCACTGACATCACGGTCAACGGCAGGAAGCTTGACACTGTCCAAAGCTTCTAGTATCTGGGAGCTGTTGTGAGTGATCAAGGGTCTAAACCAGAAATATGCTGATGACATGCACTCGTTGGTTATCCCCGTCTCTTTACCTACGCATGTGAGAATTGGACTCTAAGAGCCGACTTCTAGAAGAGAATACAGGCCACAGAAATGAGATACTTCAAAAAGATTCTTGGCATCTCCTACAAAGATCGCATCACCAGCGAGGAGGTACGGACCAGAATCAGGCAAGTTATCCTACGTATCCTACGAAATCTCCTGACCACTGGGAAAAAGCGCAAACTGAAGTGTTATGGGCACATTTCGCGATCATCAGGACAAGTCCTAAGACGATCCCGCCAAGGACTGTACAAGGAGGAAGAAAAAGAGGCAGGCTGAGAAAGAGGTGGGAGGACAACATCTCGGAATGGACAGCACAGACGCTGAGTGACGCCCTGAGAAAGACTGAGGATCGGGAGGGATGGAGGAAGCTGGTTGACAAGTCTTCAAGGGGTGCCCCCACGGGAAAGGTAACAGGTAACAAAATAAGAAAAAGAAACTTTTTCACGTCTTGCAATTCAAATTGTTTCTATGTTGACCCTACTGGTGTTCAACTTTTTGGCCTCTGAAGTCCGCACCGTCAGGCCGCCATTAACTTAGTTAATAATTATCTTCCCAAAGTCCCAAATATAAACGAAAATTATATTTTTGTCGAATGACTTTTTGCTCAGTCTGTAGCTCTCGTGGCAAACAATCGCAACATTTCGTAGTGCCTCCTTTGTCTCTTCAGACAAATCAGTCTGTGCACAGTGTCATTGGTTGGTGGAACGAACCGTTATGGTTTAAGCCTCACTTCAACCTTGCTGCTGTCAAACTCGACCTGCTTTTGGCCTCTTTTGACGATGACATCTTACTTGCTTGGAATCAGTAGACGTTCTACGCCCCATGGATGAACACGAACTACATGACAGCAAGGCTCACAAGCTACCCGAAATCAAAATAGTCAAATTATTCAGCAGCCAGATTAAACAAAACCTGCCATTTGCGCAATGTTGTTGAATGCCTTCATTCGTGCGCAGTTATTGAGAAGAACGCGCACAGGAGCGCCACCTCACCTCGATCCATACCCTAATCGTGCCTCACTTAGACAGCGGTGGCCCAAACAGCCGAAAACGAGCACCCGATGTTAACGACATTAAACACCGGTACCACAGCTTGCAATCGCCCTCGTTGTAATACGTGCTGGTCCATATTCCACAATCCCCCAGATCGACGTCCCAAAGGCAGTTATACACCCATAATGTACCAACTTCGTGTATTGCAACTCCTAGCCAACCACGCAGTGTCCACTGCAACGGCGAAACGACGCTTCGTTTGACTGACCGATCTAGGTGAGAACCTTCGGCGTGTCCAACTTAATCTCCCTCGACACCCCTGTGGCGCTCTACTTCTCCAAGCCACTACACACATGTGACGACAAGCGCGCGTGTGTGACAAATCGTTTGAAAATGGGACATCATCTACTAGCTGGGAACGCTGGAACGCCAGGCGTTTCAATGTGGAATCGCCTACATTTAAACCGCAAATCCAACTCACAGCTCCGATGAAGGTCTAGTTAGGCCGAAAATTCAGCAAGAAAATTCCTGGTGAGCAACTTACTTGATCTTATTTTCATTATACAAAACTACAGTGCTTACAGTCCTGCTTCATTTCGTGCTATGCTACTTGCATATGCTTTCACTCGGGAGGCAACACACGTCGGTGAAAGGCAAAACCTAAATTGATTTACATCACCCCCAACCAAAAGTTGCATCTTATGCGGTACTCGCTGCTATGTACATCAGATTCGAACCAGCCAAGCGATTCCGTTAGATCGGTGGTCGAGTGGTAAGACATCTGCACTAAAAAGCAGGAAGTCGTGGGTTTTGAGTTGATTTTTTCCAACTTTCATTTCGGGAGGTAACACATTGAGTGTTTATACGTCGGTGAAGGCCAAAATCTAATTTGATATTCTTAACTGTTAGTGGCTTCATGTGTGGTAATTCTTTAGAGGGGAATAGCCATTTGCTATGATTATTCCGCACGTATGTCACTCTGAACATGAAACCAAGATAGCGTACAAGCGGACAAATCACTCTTGCGCGCGATTTTGGAGTTTTTTTCCCCTTCTTTCAAATTCGTCAAAATTAAGGAAAAAAAGTGAAACAAATATTCAAACTTCTCAAACTTTGTTCACGTCTTGCAGTCTAATTTGTTTCTATGTTGACCCTTCCGGTGATCAATTTTTTGGCCCCTTTTTGTCCTGCAACGGTCAGGCCGCACTAACTTAGTTCATAATTCTCTTCCAAAAATCCCAAATATAAACGAACATATAAAACAGCACCCGTATGTACAGCCAATTTTTGTTGGTGGTGTATATTGTTGGTGGCTTTTGTGCTTTTATTCATTTTTTTTGGCAAAAGATATATATATAAAGCCACACATTTTTTTTTTCAACTAATATTTTCCACAAATATTTCGTGCAAAATTTAAACATATATATATATATTTATATATATATACATATATACATTTGTTTTGCTCATAAAAGGAGCAGAAAAATATTTTATTTTTTTGATTTTCATTAAAATCACCTATTTTATTCATTTTTTTGGCAAAAGATATATATATATAGATATAGATATATATATATCTAAGAAAGAGAATATTCTGAATTTATTGCATGTTTATAGCTCTACAGAGATGTATCGAGCACTGTGAATTGTGATAGAAGACGATTTCATTGGATAGATATAGATATAGATATATAGATATATATATATATAGATATATATATATATATATAGATATATATATATATATAGATATATATATATATATATATATATATATAAAATGATTAAAATCACCTATACATATTAATAAAAAGGGTATATAGAAACAAAACTAAACGGTGGTCCGGCCATTTTTTTTTTCAACTAATATTTTCCACAAATATTTCGTGCAAAATTTAAACAAAAATCATTGTATTATAAAAAATAAAAAATAATCCGTAAAAAAGATACTGTTTATATATCTTTCTTTTTTATAAGTTAAAGACTAATAAATAGTTCAGATATATGTAAAAAAAAAAAAAGACAGTCATTCGAGTTTGAAAAAGATTAGGACTCTGAACGAAGAAAAAAACTCACGTAGATAAAACATCCTTTACGCTTCGTTTGCCTTTCAATTTAATTTGCAACCAATTGAAAAAGAAAGAAGAATTCTTACTAAAAAGTGAATTAAACGAACCATCATTGTACAACCAAAATCGTGTCTGCACGAAAACAATATGGAAACCCGTTATAATGAACATAACCGAAAATTCTAGACAAATTCAGTGTTGATTAAAATAAATGAAATTACCGCCGCAATAAGTTAGCCCCTCTATGAAAGCGCAAAGGTAAATAGAGCCATTAGGTCATTAATTGGTATTAATAAGTATTTTTAGATCATTATAATACATGTATTAATTACCATTGTATAAGATCACTTATACTATGGGAGTATCAATTGCTATCAGTTGAAAGAAATGTAGAATATAACATTTATAAAAACTGTACAAACGGCTCGAAATGATCTCGGAAGCTGCGGCCAAATTGTAAGACCGTAAATCATGTTATGTAAATACATGATGTAAAAGTCTGTTTTTATAATGCCCTACTACTCACGTGGTTGTGATTGTCAATTGACAATTCCTATTTTACAGTATTAAATAAATATATTAATTTTTAAAAAAGCTATAAAACGCTCCATGGAGACTTTTATAGCTATATGCTACGGAACACTACATTTGTGTGCAGTAAAAAGTGGCAGTCCAAATGTGTTTTTAGTTCAAACATCTGGGTTTTTTTACTCTAATGACCCAGTTTTTCACAAGTGCAATAAATTAATAGCTAGATGCAACTGTCACAATGTAGGGCCATGAACAAGAGTCACGTGTTGTTTGAAAAGCATTTCGTGAAGTTTGTTACCAACCAACGAGAGCCATGGCTACTCGTGGAGCTGCTCACCCGCAACTAAAAAAAAACACCTAAAAGGCCACATTATTAAACAACAAAGATTACCTACGTAATTTGAAATTCGCAGTCTTATCTGTTCCGACACTCAAATATCTTAATAAAAATATATATTGATCAGCTGGATATGAACTGATAATGTCAAAATTGAAGAAATAAAAGGCGTCACACAAATATAAAAAAGCATGGTAAATAATACTTCATGTCCTGTTAAAATATTTGATGTCCCTTTTTCCATTCAGATGTACAGGGGAATGGAAACAAATGACATAAAACCTAAGGACATGTAGTATTATTTACCATGCTTTTATATATTTGTGTGGCGCCTTTTATTTCTTTAATTTTGACATCAGTACATATCCAGCTGATCAACGTGATATACTGATTGAGCCCAAAAAAAACGTAGAGAAATCACAATGTAATGATATTGTCAAAATTTAAAAAAAATCGGAAATACTGAATACAATATTTAACAGTGATTCTTTTATCCGGCTGTTATCTAGCTTGTTTTACTGAAGAAAACATCTTTCAAATGTTTAATTACACTTTCATTTGAGAAAACAACTTCTGGGTTGGGGGAATTAGATAAAAAGAAAATATCATTAATCTGAACAATCATCGCCCTCCGACAAAAATATTAAAACATTCATAAGGATTCATAAACACACATACATTATTTCAATAACCTGTGCTCGCTATAACCAACTATGAGCTCCGTGCGCTACCAAAAGAGGGCGCCCTTTTACCTAGCAACGACGTCCCATGGGCGGGGCGTTTCGCTGGTTGACGCGCACCGTTCCTTGTGTGTGACGCACGTACACCAGGGGATTTGTTTTACACGCAGGGGCCGCGCTTCGCGGCAAATGAATTGCAGTCAGGCAAGATGGCGTCGGTCGGTCACCCCCATCTGTACTTCCTTTGCCAGTGAGGGGGTATTATTTAAAAAATAAATAAATAAATAAATAAATCTTTAAAACCACACCTACAACTGAGGTTCGGTAGGAATATTCATTATGCAATTTTTTTTCTCACAAACGACATCCAAATAATGATGTACACTATGGCGTTTTGAACTTTACTTTTCTAAAATCATGAATTCGAACGTAATGAAGTTCGGACTCAAATTCCCTTTAAAAAAAAAAATCCGAAGCCTCAGGTTAAAAAAGAAAAACAAATCAGGTACAAAAACGGGATTGTGGAAAAATTAATTATATACCTGCTTACGTATCCTAAAAGTATCGTAAAGGGTTTGGATGTGGTTTGGGGAAAGAAAATTCGCTGCCCACCAGGAACTGCCTCACTTTGAGATTTTTATTTTTTAAATACAACATTGCATGCCCTTTTAACTGAACGCCGTAACGCTTGGAAGAGCGGGGGGGGGGGGGGTAATCAAACACGGGGAAAATCGGCTTGTCTCTATAATTTTCGCTGCTGACATGTTAGACACATATTCGGTAACTTAAATAAATATAGATTATATTTGTTGTAGCGTACAAATACCCTTCGAATACTTTACTTACAAATTCGTTATTACTGCAAGACTTACAGAATGTCTACTATATATCGCATAAATTGTTTATATAGGCATCCTTGGGGTTTGGTCAGTATTAAATCATTCGCTCGTACCCCCTGCCCTGCAAACAGGACGCTGGGATACTCTGATGAGCTACACAGAATCTTGTGAAGGAAGTGGCCTATGACCTATTATAAAGCATCTGGCTGCAGCTGTTCAAGAACCAGTTAGACAATGTGCGCAAATGCTATCCGAAAACTTCCCATAGAATTGCGCACATTCCATACCGGATGTGATTTCTGTTTCATTGCGGACCATGTGGACAAAATTTTGAGCGTCGCATAAATGCAATCCGACCGTTCGTGATTCGAAACGGAGCCTGAGCGATCGAGTGACGGGAATTGTAACAGTTATTACACAGATAAGGTTTACAGAATTTCCTACATTATAACGCTTTTCAACGAGAAAAAAAATCACTAAACTGGAATAAAAGAGTAATGAATCAGTCTTTAACGGCCGTGTTAAACCTTGCAGAGTCATGACCTTGATGACGGCGCAGTTCACTGGTCACGCAAAATCCAACCAATCAGCGCGTGAATTCATCAGAGTATCGCAGCCATCGAGTTCGTGTGCGCACTGGATCCAGAAGATGGCTGCTATAGCGTAATGAGAAAATGGTTCGGCTGGCACAGCAGAAAAGTCTATTCGTTTGCGAAAATGATGCCACCTCTTGAAACTATTGAAGTATTTGCTGACTTTGGCGACTTCGATCTCCTCGACTCCTGTCTCCTTTTTTTGTCATGTCTCCTCTCTATTCCTTCTCAGCCTAACACACCTGTCAAACAAATAAACTCTCATTATAACCGAGGCATAGATTTTTGCGCATTCACTGACTAAAACCCCCCTCATTTTCAGTGCAATCAATCTGAACTTTTGTGGATTTGGGGCGAAAATGTCATTATTTCATTTTCCTCATATTTAAGACAGATACATTTTGGACAGTTGCATTTGTGTAACATTTGACTCCCTTTAACGAAAGAGTTTAAATACCGTGTTCCAATTAACAAAAACGAACAAAACGGGGCAGACTTCTACAAATGGGTCAGATCATAGTACCTTTAACTTTTACTCTCCGATTGTTTTTGTCAACGCCTGACTGGTCAATCATTACCAGCAATTTGATGCAGACATTCTTTTTTTCTAATTTTCGCCTTCTTGACAATGTTGTAATGTGTTAACCATTTCATCTTCAGCACTCTCTCTAACAGCCTAGAGAGAGTCTTTATAAAAAGTTTATTAAATAAATCATAGCCAAATCAGAGTTTTTAAGTTTAAAAAAAGTGTACGATTTTTCCCCAAAATAATTTGCCAAATGCAGGATTTTAGTTTCTAGCAATCCATTTGGCCCTTTTATGTCCACATGTGGACGTTCGGTTATTATCGTAACAACCCGCATTGCCCTTTCTGAGAGAATAACTGCAATACTGGACAAATTGGGGTTTCTTTTTCGTTTTGGGTTCGTTCAATTTCATTTTTAGGCAGCCAAAATTTTGCTCTGAATGTTCGTTTTCATTTTCGGGCATCCTATTTCGTTTTAGTGCATTCAAGACTTAACTTATAGCAGTCTTAAATTAAGTCTTTGCAACCTTTTGACGGTTGACGCATTCAAATTAGCGAACATCTGTACGCTTGTAACGTATAACCATGCTTTTCGTTTCTTATTAGTTTATGGGCAATCGCTTTCATCGTTTGGTCATTCAAATTGGTAAAAAAATTTAATCGATACATTTTCCTATTTTTCTTCGAGGTTCATTCCCCCCCCCCCCCCAAAAAAAAACACTTGATGACTGTAACATTTACAATGTTACAAAATAACTGATAGACCCTATGAGGGAAACAAGATGTAATTACGAATTAATTAATTGAAGGGAATAAGATAATTTATGTTTTACTGTTTATATTTTCTACTTGTTTAAACGTTGGAGCAAGGGGCATCTTTACGTTGACGATTTGGCAATGGTTGTACCATACATACCATCGGCAACATTTCTCTTGAGTTATTTCTTAAATGTTATAAAATACATCTTTGCGTCACAATTAAACTGATTTGCAAGTTTCATTTTCCATTTTGAGGGGTGTTTTTGGTGCCTTCTCCATTTTATGCTAATGCAAAGTTTCATACTCATTAGAAAACCTGCGATGGCATTCCGGGCATAATTAATGTTTACACAGCTTTTTCAGCAAACAAAGTTGCTAGCATTTAGGATATTTCGCGGTCATAAATTTCTTTTATTTAGTGATTATATGATGTGTCAGTACATGGCAGTAAGCCAATGACCAACTCTTTCACGCAAATGTTTTTAATTACCAAATCTTGGATGAATAATTTGAAAGAAAAAAAAAAACCTAAACTGAACAGTGTTTTTCCTGAAATATATAACATCATAGTAACAGTGCGCTCCTACGTAGTCCGGAAAAGCATGGAAAATGTTTTAAGAAGTGCACTTTTGCAGTAAGATATAACCATTTTTGTCAATTGTGTAGTTTCCTTAAATTTCACAATAGTAAAGAGTTGCACAATAAGATTTCCTGAGAAAAAAAGTCATTGCACATACCCTTTTATTACGAAAGAAAGGCATCTACGGATTGAAAGCATCAAATATGATTTACGCTATTACGGACACGTATGAAGTCTTAAAAGATGTTTGACAAACTGTGAAATATGTTTGCCCATTCATGAAAACGAATGCCCGATCAACCCCTTACTAATGTTTTAGACGAAATTGAATGAACAACGCGATACTTTTAAAATGAATGCATCTTTGATAGGGACGAGTGAAGCTAAAAGGCGATAGAATGCTCGGATAGTGAAATTGAATGATTCTTTTTGATTGTCGAATGCCGATCTACGTGATCTTTCAATTTCAATTTAAATCGAATGAGCCAGGTGTTAAATTGAATGCAAGTTTGGTGAAATTGGCCGGGAAAAACATTCTAGAAAACGAAACTTATTAAATGGATTTATTCATTAATCAGGCGCACAATGTCTGTACATTTTATTTGGAAAAAAAAGAAAAGAATCAGCTTGGCAAATAAACAAATGGAAAGAAAACATTTTGTGATAATCCTTAGTAACTGAGAGTACAGGTTGTTCGGATCACTGTAGACTTACTTATAGCGACCAAAATGCTTTTAGTCATTTGAATTTGTAATTATGGATTTACAAATTGTTTACATGGCTAATTGTACCGTCAATGCCCTCTAAGAACCTATTCAATTAGTTTCGATGAATGATCACTGGCAAGGCACCTGAAGTTATCGGACTTTTGTTTACCCTTCAAATAAAAATATCCCAACTATAAAATTTGAAGCAGAATAACAGATGGAAATTGGGAAAAAATCCAGACGCCACTTCACCGGTTGTGTACAGTGTTTTGGATAGTCAAGACTTTTTTAAAAGTATTTCCGAACAAATTGGAAATGTTTCTCAGATCCATGTCTCATCAACATTTTTGCAATGACTGACCTTTATTACTACTCAGCGACAGCCGTTTCCTGTTATGATTTAATGAACCGTCCCGTAACGTATTACTAGTTGACTAAGTAATAACAATATAGAACGTCATTTTACTTCTCATGAATAAACTTTCCATCACCGCGCACCGACTGACGGCAAAATAGCGATAGGAAATATATTGCCGGTGATGGCAAAATATCCACCATTAAAAACTTCAACATGGCCGTGTCACACTCACAGCCCTGTTTGACCTCAGTTTCTTGACCCGAGGTCTCACACGCGTTGCCCAAAAGCGAAGATTTATGCAAGACTTACAGAAAAACACGAAAAGTGCCTGGATACATGCACTGTTTGGCCAAGATGGCTAAAAATGTGAAAAGTTTAACCGTGTGCTTTATTTTGATACCAAAAACAACTGCTTTTGACAAATATAAAGTGTTGTTACGGCCTGTCAAACAAAATTGTATCTTTTATCTACAGAAGCGAGGGCCGATAGTTTTTAGCGTTTTTAGGTGTACATTCGATTCTTAAAAAAAGGCCGAAAGACACGGCAATATTCATTAGATAGATAGATTATATGCCTAATTTTCATGTGAAACACGTGCAGGAGACTTCTAATGTTTGGTCCAAATCGCCGGTTGAAAAATGCGAGATTTCATGATTTGCAATCACATGTACGCGTATAAACGAACGTAAGTACATGTACGCCGACGAACGTTGGCCTGAAAACATTGTGAATAGCACGCGCGAACGTGCGATGAATGACTTTGAATATCGAGCTCGACCAATCAGTGGGCGTATGGGGGTCACAAGGTCACACCGTGTTTGGGTTCCTCGCTCTATGCTTTACAATGGCGACGATCTTTTCGCGTTGTGAAGAAATGGAACTTGTTGGAAACATTAGGTGTACATCGAATTCTTAAATTATTAACGACATCACGTTCACGTTCATTCTTTCCTTTGATTACTTAAACATTTGGAAGACTTTCATCGTTGTCGGGGAAAAAACGGTTGTGGTTTGCCATGAAAATTGCGAATTTGCTGAAGCCCTTTTTTACGACCATCGTTCGCTGGCCTGGCGTCTCTGTCAGTTGTACTTATGTGGACGAGAAAATAGAGCAGCTACGCGAGACACGGCAACTGACTGGGTATTTTTGGTCATTCGTACACAACAGGACTTGTCTGCAATTACTGATTTAGATTTTTTTGTTTGATACCTTACAATCAACACATTTCAATCTTTCTTCACATCTCTAAACCAAACTCAATCTATGTAGGACAAACTTGAATGACTTATTTCTTCTTTTTCACTTATCTTTTGCGAACACTTGTGTCCTGGCAACAAAGCTGTGGCTTGCTTGTAATCCGTCACATGTGCCGCGTAATGCCGATTCCAAGTTGTTTTAGTGGTTTGCTCCACAGTTCGGGAAAAATGTTGCAACCTGCAATGACGCCACTTCCACGATTGTGTAAAAGGTTAGGAGAGTCAATTTTTTTGTAAAGTATTTCCTAACAAATCTGGAAATGTTTTTCAGTCCCAGATTCAAGTATTATCATAATTTTTTTTGCAATGAATGACCTTCATATTGAGATTATATATCAAGTGATGTCAGGTTGCATTTTTTTTCCTCGGCTAGCTTAATCATTTTGTGCATGTGATGGTAGTATTACCATGGAGGTAGGAATTAGACCATGGTAATACCCCTGTCTGTGAACATCTGACTTCACCAAGACGCTTACCTCTGCTAATCTTGAACTGGTGATTTCCTTTGCAGACAATCTCTCTACTTGTACTCGGGCCAAATAGGTTTTGATGCATCCTTCTGAGACTTGATAACTTTGCTTTGAAAACCAGCTAACTTGGATGAAACCAGTTTTGCCCATTGCGAAATGACGAATGCTTGCCGCTCCCGTTCGTCTATGTAACTCGCTTGTGGATCCACAATGAAGTCGGTATGGTATAACCATAGAGCTAGGACCTAGTATAACGGCCTCTGTGGGTGTGCTCGCTATAACTTACTACATTGTATATATATAATGCACATTCCTTCTCTCAAACCTCTTTATACAAAACCCTCTTACGTAACACACCTGCCATGGGCTACTGGCTTTCTATTCGTTCTAAAAATTCCTCTGACAATCGTTTCCTGTTAAATAGAGTGCTACTTACGGAAAATCCTACTTACTGGGTACAACGCTTACCGGTACAGTGCTCATTACCGGTACAACTGTGTTTCTGGGGGGAAAAAATATCAAGTTGGGGTGATTTTCATAATCTCTCCATGTGCAAGCCTGTATCAATAAGTACACGAAAATTTTAGACAAAAGTCTGAACAATCTCATGCCGGACAATGCAATCATAAACTTTTATATTGTGGGGAAACCAGCAAATTTATTCTCAAATGGCGAAGAACAAAATACACATATTTTGTTACTTTCGTCTTCGGCAAAATTACGAACGTCTAAAATGTATTTACAAAATGAATTATCAAGATTAAAGACAAATTAATTGGAATTACTTTTCGTTCATGCAATAATTATAATGGTTCCTGCAAATCATTTAACAGTTACATTTTTTTTGCCAAAACTTTGGCGAGGTCGGCGTTATTGGAATTAACATTTAACGTAATGATTAATTGCATACATGTTAATTTACCAAAAGAAAGTCGGCCAAAATTATTTTGAAAATGGCGGGCGGCTGTTATTCAAATGACTGCTTTACGTTTCAACAACAACTTCACATAAACAGCCCTTATTCGCTCGTCGTCCAAGATGTTTAAATTAATTGGCTGTTTTGGCAACTTGATGAAACAGCATTTGTTTTGTTAACATTTTTTTCTTTCTCCCCCCCCCCTTTTCAGCCATTCCCGAAGCATGTGTACACGTTTTCCATCGTGCATGGCACTTTGGGCACTAAAATTAAACCAATTGCCTGGCACACACTTAGACCACCTCCATGCTTAGATCCAGCACCTGCAGATGTGCGCCGAACACATCATGACATCATCACATGTCACGTGACGTCACAATAAAGGTGCATATTTTGAACGTCTATATCTCCAGAACTACAGGTCCGATTGGGTTGGAAACTGGTGTGTACCTAGACCGGGGTGTGTTATTGATGAAAAATTAAGTGGTCATAATGACGTCATCACATGACATTTATGACGTCGTATTAAAGGTTACTTTTTCTAAGGCCTATATCAACAGAACTATAAATCCGATTGTAACTTGGTGTGTACCTACATTGGGATGTGTAATATCTATAACACGACTTGAATATACATACATCCTGTTTACTGTGATCACTATAACCTAAACCCTAAGCTATTTACAGCAATTCTACTGGCCATTTATTTTTGGCAAAAGTGTTTACCTGTTGAGCAAACAGCTTTATAAATCAAGTGCTTTTTGGCCAATTGTTGTTCTCAAGTTTATCTCTAATCTTGTTAACTTTTTGACAATTCAACATACAGTACATTACCGTCGAGTACTTAATCTCAAACTCTTTCCCATTCAAAATTCTATGAGCTTTGAGCCACCTGGTTGCATATACTCTATTTATGGATCTGTTCCCCATGTAGCTGACTGCACCAGTACAAGGCAGCTGAGGTAAGTTCGCTTAACAACCATTGTCAACCAATGGTTCGTTGGTGTCAAACAGTGCACATTGCGCTGTAACATTAAAGTGCGTAAGACTCTAGTCGAACCATTGGCAACATATGGCGGTCAGAGTATGTTTGGATTGTTCATGTTCTTTGACCTGTTGAATGAAACAGAAGATATCTCCGAGGCCCACCAGCGGGTAGCACAACTTGCTACGTTTAATCTCTTGTCAACAGTTCCCTCTGCACTTGAGTAATAAAACGAGACTACAGCCTGTCTCAAAAAAAAAATGGTACAATTGAAAACGATTTTTTTTTCAATATTAAATCTCAACATAAGTAAGTCGTTTTGAGCATCACAATAAAGAAAAAAGACCAGGCTTTCCAATACTTTTTGTTTCATCTCATTTGCTTTTGTCAATCCAGTACTCAAAACAACTCTGCCCATGCATAAAAGTGGCACAAAATCGATTTTGGTGTATCGCACTAAATTGATTATATCTCTGAATTGACAAAAGCAAATCAGATCAAACAAACACAATTGGAAAGCCCAGTCTTTGTTCTTTAATATTATGCCAAGTAAGAATGCCTTTTTTTGAAATTTAACATTTAACCAATTTTTTTTCTGATTGTACCATTTTTGTTTGGAGACAGGCTGTATTGATAACCAGCGATGCGACCAGGCCCAGTAGGCTGGTTCCAAGTAGTCGACTAGCGTATAGTCCAACCATCGTCGACTAGACAGACTTTGGGCTTACTCAGTTCAAATATGTTTAACAATAGTTCTTGAAATGAAGTTCTTTCAATGAAGGGCAGCTAAGCTTGTCCGAGGGAGACTGACAAACTTTGTTAAGTTATTATTAACACCTCAAAATAATGAACAAATGCTTTTAATAACGTTTTGGAAGGAATACCAAATACTTGATTTTCATGGATTAATCTCACATTGCAACACAAAAACTAACAAAGGTTTTTTTTTACTGGAAGGCCATTTAAAGCTACAGTTCATCATTTGCAGCTATCCAAAAGTAACTGACATTTAGTTGAAACATAGTAAGGGGACTACACTCCCAGTGAAATTATTCTTTCTGGCATGCTGTCGTCTTTAGGCTTATCGTTCGAAATTTTCTTTTTTTTTTCATTTTGCGAAGCACGCACAAGCATTGACACGACGCACATACGCGCGCGGTTGCTTTAATTCATCAGATCAGTGCGCGACATCACGTAGCTGCAATCGGGCTCAGTGAGAACGTGTCTCAGACGCTGAATTCAGGCCCGTTTCAAAAACATGATTCAGCAACTTTTGATTTGAAATCGAGATCCTAGAATGCTGTTTTTCCCGAAATATACAAATGTAGCCGAGCTGAAACTTCATCAGGTTAGTTGTTCAGCACCCTTGTTTAGGTTTTGAGCACGATTGTTGCTTCAAACGAACAAAATGCACAAATTACAAATGTTAGACTGTATCTTTAATGATACTCATTGTTTAAATGTTTAATTGATAAGCATTGTTTCATATGCTTATCCATTAAAATGGCCTTCCAGTACAAACAACCTTTGTTGAGCAATCTGTGAAAATGCAGTAACTTCACCATGTCGCCACCAAGTAGTTTATCCAGCTATGTCAAAATCTGCGGAAATAACAAAAAAATTTGAAACAATTCCGTGAATACATTCATCCTCAAAATAGTATTTCATAATTCTTAATAAATACCTTTGAGAGTTGATGGCTTCTGATTGGTCAAGACTCAATCATGTGGGAGTGTATTAACGGTGATATAAAGACCAGCTTCAAACAACAAGCCAAAAATTGGCCCCTGAATCAGCATTGATCCAGCCCCCCGGAAGGCAATGATTGGCCAAATTTACAACAGTCCTACGGCAGCTTGTAACAATACAGCACTGCACATGCGCTCAACCACCATCGCGTGAGACTTACGCGCGTATGCAACACAGTTGCTATGGGTGCGCGCGCGTAAGGAAGTTTTCAAACGACATCGTACAGCAGTATACTGAGGATGTTTAACGACAAAAGCGTAGATCTGTGATTTATTTTCTTTGAACACTTTGCCCACCGACATATTAACCTTTCCTAAGCCAAGCATCTTTGTAATTCTGGACACGAGGAATATGTAAACGAAATTTCAGCTTCCTCCATCAGGTGAAAAAAATATGAAAAAAATTGTTGTAATTTGTTTCGCTACGGCAGCAGAAGTTCATAGCCTGGACGTCGTATTAAATGCAATGATGAAGATGTCGTCCAGCTCAGCCTGGGCCCAGCTATGGTGGTATATAACAACGCATATTGAAGCGACAGGGTACCACGCATAAGCTAAAATATGGCAAATGAACATGAACACACAAAAAAGGCCGGAATTATCGCCGAAAGCAAAGTCACAAAATAGGAGCATTTTAACTGTTTATTCCGTTAAAAAGGTATTTATTAATGGGAATAACAGTGTGAGGATCCGGTCTTCACTGCGTGATAATGACCGGTCACCCCCAAACCCGGTCATTATCACGCAGTGAAGACCGGATCCTCACACCATTATTCCCTCTATTAAGCATTCAAAATAATCATGTTCAAAGTAAAGTTTGATACCTTGGAATCCATTGGGGAATCCACTGGAAAATCAAGCCTTCGGCATACAGGAAATTGCCTCAATTTCAGGGGATTTCAATCCTGTGAAGTACGCTGAGTAATGGAAGGTGTCAAAGCCATAACATGCAGCACCTGCAAACAGTGGCAAGAAATAAGAAGGACAATATGAAACCTTTGAGATTGTAGACGTTTTCCAAAGTTTCGTCCATAATAAGTCTGATTTGAGACAAGTCTTGATGAGATCTACCCAAGTTCCAAACTATATGTAAGTTATTAATTCTCAAACAATGTCCATGTCCAATCATAGACATTTTCAAATGGCGCTTTAAATACATGAGCGCAATATATACATGCCGTGTGAATTTTTCATATGTTATCATGATGACATCATGCGTCAAATGACATTGACTTGAAGTCATACATTATACAAATATAACACGGTATGAGGGTGGACAGTTGATATTCGTTACCTGAGGTATTGCAAGCGGACAAACTAGTTCCTGAGGCGAAGCCGAGGGAACTAGTTATATTTGTTTTACTGTGCCTCATACATATTCTGCTGCCTATTTGCTTTTCCGCTTGAAAGTGGAAAAGCATTGTTTTTGTTCTGATTTGTTTTTCTTTATTCCCCCATAATATTCCACCACAAATCCCATAGACTTTGTACACGTTTTTTGACCGCAGCATTTTGAACCTGAAACAAACTTATATTCTAATGATTACGTCATCATGGGTCACGTGATGTCATCTAAAATGTGCAAACTTTAAGACCCTATATATCTAAAGAACTGTTAAGTCCGATTGGGTTGAATCTTGGTATGTGGGTAGACCGAGATGTGTTAAAGGTAGAAATTGAGGTGACATCATTATAACATCATCATGTGATTTTTTATCGATTTTTTTAAGTTTTGGAACTTTAAGCCATTATCTCATGAACGCAATATGCTAAATTCAAAATTCTTTTTGTAGTATGTTTGTTGGTTAGGTAATAGGTATATTCACAATATTTTGAAACTTGTGTGACGTCATTATGACGTCATAAAAAATGTGATTTGTTAAAAACAAATCTAAGGAAAAGTCAGATCGTCATGAAACTTGGTGGGTGGGTAGATAATAGTACTAATACACAAAATCTGAAATTGATGTCACGATGACGTCATCGGTAGATTTTTAACGATTTTGTTAAACATTTGCAATCTTATTTTGCTTACAAAATTCAACACTTTTATTCATCCGATTGGCTTCAAACTTGGTACAGACTAAAACCACAATAAAATAATAAGCACTACCAAGTATTGTTACAATGACGTTATCACAGGGCATGTGATGTCATATTGAATGTACATTTTTCAAAGTTTTCTATTGAGAGAACTATCTGACACGTGTTATAGAGGGAAATTAACCTACAGTCAGGGTAAAATGATTTCTGCTAACTTTAACCATTTCTGCCTTTTTGGACAAATTTGATCATGAACTTTACTACTTAAAGATGACATTGTTTTCATACACAAGGGCTGCTTATTCGTTAAAGTATGCACCTAAAACAAAATCTTTGGAGAAACTTGTCCAGCACGCGTAATTTTTTTTCCTAGGAGGGTTAGGGGCAATGTCATAAATAATTCAGTTTTTCCTTTGAATCATTGCAAGACTTAGGTTCTCGTTCTATTTTCCCCTTAATTTAAAATTATCTCAGTGATAAATTTGGAGAAGAAAAATAGCTGATGAAAATGAGCAGCGACGACGTGGATTTGAACCAGGGATCTTTGTATCCATAGCTCATCTCGCTATCCACTAGGCTACTGTGTGGTAGCTCGACGACAACCGTTCTTTAAAATGCTTTAATGTATTGTAACTAGTTGAGTAACTAACAACAATGCTGTTGATGTCATTGTCCGTTCTCATGGATAAACATGAATTATTCATGACATTGCACCTAACCCTCCTAGGAATAAAAATTATGCGTCCAGCACACCAAAACAAAATTATTGCTCAACTTTACTAGTTCAGTGCATTTGCAATACAGTAACTAAATACAATAGTTTGTTGACAACATTCTTTTGTACAGGAGGCGTCTTTATTGTCCATAAACATTGTCCAGTTCAGCATCATTGAGCTAGGGAAAATTAACGCCATCGTGCAACCATCTCTTCATGTGTAGCTGGCTTGGGGGGATGTTCGCGCGTGCGTACTACACCTGTTCAACAGTTCTGTAGTGACATGTACATGTGTATATAATTAATTGTTTGTACTTTTAGCTCCAACAGGCGTTCCATACAAATAAGTATGTTAATAAGTTTTGGTTGCCATAGGCTGTGCTGCGTTTGCGCAGTGTGACATGTTGGTGACCTCTGACTTATCGTTTTCATTCTGCTTTGTGCAAGTCTTATTCCAACGTTGAAAGTTTCCTCAACCAAGTTTTATTCAGTCAATTGATGTGTGCTTAAGCCTACTGACGTTCCAGAAGTTTGTTAATCATTGGATAGCAGGTGCATGACGAACTTGTGAGTTTTGAGAGCATTAAAACTTGTAAACAACCAACATTTTGTGTGCCGTTTTTCACGACTTGTAAGAACAGACACGAGGCTTGATAAACAGTAGTAGAACTCATTTCGGGAGAAAACACGAATTACTACAGTTCCATGATTGCTTTGTAAAGCACATGCGTAGTAAACTGTCGTACGGGTAACCCATGCGACAGTCTACTTTGCATGCGTATTTACCCTGTGCATGAATCCTCGCGCACGCGCTTGGTAAGCAGCAAAAATAGATTCTGGCACTTGATGGGGAATTGACCAGTGAGAGTTCGGCTCTCGTTCATGAATATGTATGAGGTATAGTAAACATGTATGTGCACGAATATACATCATCCTTTCACCAGTGCGATTAATTACTTTGCATATCAATAATCAATTCAATGATATTCATGCTCTAGATTTGTCACATCATTAAAGGACAGCACCGAAAACATTTGACCTGTTCCCACTCATGGGAATGCATTCCTTCCCGTTTAGCATGGGAACTAAACTTGAAATCAAGTTAGTAATTGGCTGGGTTTTGTTCGCCTGCCATGCACCGGCCCTGCCATGATATTTTAACAGACCATACAGTCTGAATAAGCGTTGGGGCATCAACCAAACAGGTAGCGTCTTAAAACAATTCCGCCAAAACGGCACAAAAAAGATGGGGCACACGGCGATACAGAACATTCAAAGGGCCCTCCAGACAATACAAATGTTATTAATATGTAGCTAAGGGAAGAGTTATTCAATTGTGGGGGGTAAACTTATCATGTGGTCAAAGGCTCCTCAAGTTAATAGTGGTGTAAAAAGCTGTTGGACTCGGGAGAGATACCTAGAATTAATTCAATTATGATAGCATATTCACATATGTACATTCAGAATATATATAGTTCGCCAAAAAAATTACCCGTCAAATCGGGCATTTCATTTTATGAGATTAAAGAAAACAAAATGGACACCTCATTGCTCATTATTGCTTATATAATTACATATCATAAGTTAAATTCAGCATTTACAGCAATATAAATAATTGTGTGTAGTCAAGCACTGTACAGATAGCTTTAAGATTTTTTCCATGGAAAGTCCAACAACATGCATCAAAATGTATCTTGACATGTTATTGACAAATATGACCAGATATCTATTACTTATGCAGGTTTAAAGAGGTTGTGGAATGCTGAAAGTCGTTTTGGTTTTTATATTTTTTTTTATTGTAGAGTAGACCCATATATATCATAATGACAAAGTCCCATTCTTTTGTAATGTGTGTTTATATGTTTATAAAACTGAAATTCATCGAGTAATTTGTTGGTCGGGTTCTTCGTAAAATGAGAAAAATTGTGACGTAATAGACAGGACTTGTTTATACTACGCTGCATCGGGAGTCCTGTTTTTTACGTCACGATTTACTACGTTTTGTTTGCTGCCCCCAACGACGACTTTTACACAAATTGCACGTTCGGGTCGAAACAGGACCTGAAAAACAGCTCTCAAAAGTACCTTTTGTACTCATTTCATGACAGACGCAATAGTAGTTTTTATTTCATCACACCTTAGGCTATATATACCCGAAAAATGACGGAAATGTCTTCGAGCATTCCACAACCTCTTTAAGAGAAACTTGAATTTCAGGTCTAAGGTCAGGTTTAAGAGAAATTTGAATTTCAACAAACTTATTTCAACAAACAGCTCCTATGCTTCAGTTATTGTCGTACATTTGTAGATAATTCACCTTAAAATTAAGGCCAAATGTGTCCAAGATGATGGTGAAATGTGACATTCTATAAAGCATATATGTTTCCTTTTAATATTGAGAGCATTTCTCTCTCAAGAATAATTGCAAGTGAAGAGAACTAAATCATTTGTATTACATAAAATATGTCCATAGTATCTTTTCATAGTAAGATTTCTACAAAAAAATGTACAATAAAAATTGGGGAAAAAAATATAAAAATAGGTGTGTACTCACCCGTCTAGGCTGGTCAACGCTCGTGCCAAAACAACTTAAGGGGAATTTATCCTCAACATTTAATGCAGACTAAAATATAGGTGTGGTCTGCTCAAGAGCAAGTGGATGAGTGCCTCAAAGCAATGCCTTGCTGCAACAGGAAAGTTTGCTATGCAGCATGCAATGCAATACTTCCAGGTATGCTGGAATATGCCTGATGAATGCAGATAGCTATGCCAGAATGTGCTTGTTGGATGAAGCAATGCAAGCAACTAAACAAGGGCGTAGTAATACAAAGTTTTCAGTAACTACAGAGGGCGCTGCTGCTGCTTTTCAAAATAACGGCTCATATCCTAATTGAACAGCCTATGTGGTTGGACGGGTGATTTCTAAAGGTTACGTAACTGTAACAAAGTGTTTTTGGTTTTTAATCGAAATGACTCTTTAAACTGACAAACACTAATTTATTTTTAGGGGCCTACAATTTCTGAGTTCGGTTAAACTAAAGTGGTTTAGAGAAACACAATTTATTTTCCTTGGGGCTGCCACACCCAACTATTTCTAGAATTAGTTATTGAACCATCAAAGAATGGTGCAGTCAACTCCAGTAGAGTTGCCATTGGTAAGTGTATTGGTACTCAAGGGCGGATCCAGGGGGGGGGGCCAAAGGGGGCCATGGCCCCCCCCAAAACGAAACAATTTTTCTTTTTTTTTTAATGTGACATCGCAATAAAGGCAGGCAATGAGTACACCACCATCTTTTCCTCAAAAAAATTGGTTAAAGTGGTCAGAAATTGCCTCAGATCGCACCACAGAGCATCTAGAATCCAAAAAATTTTCGGGGCCCTCGCGGCCCCGAACCCCACGCCGTGATTTTTTAGACCCAATTTTTGGGGGGACCAAAATTTTTTTGCCCACCCCAAAAATTGTGTTCTGGATCCGCCCTTGTTGGTACTTTGCATAAATTTAAGTGTTGAATATTCATTTTGCCAAGTGAATGCATTTATTGAATTTTTGGGCCTTAGTATGTAGCATTGCTGAAATGTTTTTCTCAGGGTTAACAAGCAAAACGAGTTTGGAATGGGGCAGATTTTGAGATGAGATTCCGAGGGCAGAGACCAGCCTCGATGATTTTGAGAAATAATTTGTGAGAAATTTTGGATTCGGAGAAGCCAAAGGAGAGGGCTCATCCAGCCTACGGCATTAGTATATTTTAAGCTTGAGCTAGTGAGAGCCAAGCCGCTGAAACCTTGGACAAGCTAGGAGTCACCCACATTCCTAGCTTTTGGGGGTTGAGAATAGTGCAACATTTGACCAGAGGACCAGAAGCGACAGGGCCGGACCGCAGCGGTGGACAAGTTACGGACCATCACAAGGGCCACTGATCCTACCCCAAGATCCCAAGATCAAGATACACCAGGACAGACGCATCGAGTATTAATGATTGTATAAATTGTTGATAATTATTTTGGTGATTTTGAACAAGAGACCAAACCTTTGCGTTGAAATGTTGAAATATAAATAAATTGTACATAATATAAATATAAGGAAAAGTGCGTCATGCCCTTATTTTATTTCTGAATGCCATTGGTCAGTTAAATTATCAGGGGACTACTGAAGGTCAATCTTTTAGGGTGAACCATCCCGGAGATGTGACAGTAACACTTTATTGTGAATGAAACTACATGCACATAGACATGTTCATGTTGGGGGGCGAAATCTTTGAAAATTAATTTCTCCCGTTTGGAAGACTGCATCTTCATGCAACTTTTAGGGTTTATTTCCCTTATAATGATTTAAGTATGTGCTAAAACATCGTTTACTTTTTGTTGAAATTGGAAAAATAGGCCTGGCTACGTGCATTTTTTAAAGTTGTAACACGTGGCGTTTGCAATCTGTCAATCTTTTCAAGCCTCATGAAATCACTTGGAAGGTTTCAACTTGAGTTTGTGTTCTCTTAGACTGCTAAATACGTAGTCAAGATGCTGCAAATGATCATCAAAAGTCTTGGAAAAGATGCAACATCATCTAAATAGACAAAAACCATCTGATCCATCGATGCATCTCTGCATTAGTCTCTGAAAAGTAACCGGTGCTCCAAAGAGGCTATATGGCATTCTAGTATATTCATACAACCCCAATGGTGTAACAAATGCTGTTGTTTCTCTGTCCCTGTCTCAAACTCTAACCACTCTAACCTGATAGCCACTGGCCAAAGTCCAAAGAGGAGAAAAACTTGGCAGCAACTGGAGCATCAATAAGTTCATCAATCCGAGGAAGAGGAAAAGCATCTTTCTTTGAAAATTGATTTAAGCGCCTATAATCCACACACATAAAAAAAGAACCATCCTCCTTTTAAGCCAACACAATGGGAGCGGCATATGGACAATAACTTTCTTGCATGATATTGTGATCCAGAAATTTCTGAATGTGTTTCTTCACTTTGTTGTATTGATTAGGTGGAATGCGCCTGAATGTCTGTGCTATTGGGCTCTCAATTTATTCTTTCTATGTGATATTTTAAGGTGTTTGTGTCATTAAGATCTACATCATGGGTAGCAAACACATCTTTATGATTTTCTAGCACCTTTGCTGATCATCACCCTCAAACTCGGACAAATCTACCGCTGGCGAGGAGGTAGTCCGAGGTACAAGTATCTGCATGATTAACATGAATTTTACTGACAGTTACTGTGAAATTCATTTCACACGAGTTGTGCCCCACAGTGTCAACTGCAAGTTACCATAGATAGTATAACCAGAGAGAGAGAGAGCAATATCTATTCAAACCAGAAAAGATTTTCCCATTTGAACAAATGTAGAAGCTACGAGAATCTCTACAGGAAAGTGATCGCTGTTCCACAATGGTTCTACTACTGACAGTTTACAAGTGGGGCGCCTACCGAACGCAATCTGGGTGGTGTCATTTTTGCAATTACAAGTATCTTCAAACTTTGTTTGTTTTGGGGGTTTATTTTGGGGAAAGTTTAATGTTTGGTTCTTCTACGTCCCTTGTATGGGAAACCTGTTTTTCGGGGGGTCCTTTTTGTGGGATGTTTTTGTGTGTGTGTGTGTGTTTCGCGGGGTGTTAGGTTTTGCGGATTTTTCCGAGGGTGGGTTTCATGCAAAATCCCAGGGAAGCTTATTCTTAGAGTTCTTCGAAAATTGTGGTTCAATGTGTTTCATAGATTTTGTATCAATAACTATTGGCCTATGCTTTTTGATGCAGGTAATGTTATTTTTGTTCTTTTCATGTTGGCGTTATGGTGAGGGAAAATAGTCAGTTTTGATATTAAACTAAGATGGTTTCAGTTTAGATTAATTCATCGGATCCTAGGTACTAATTTGTTTTTGTTTAAGATCAATAAGAAGGACACTAATCTGTGTACATTTTGTAATAATGAAGAGGAGACATTAGTCCATCTTTTCTGCACCTGTCCTCATACTATTTCATTCTGGTCCTCAGTATCTTCATGGATTAAGGAGAAGACCCATGTTTCTATTGCAATGGATAATGAAGTTCTTTTATTCGGTAATGCTAATGTTAACAGCAAAATGATTAATTTAATATTGTTGATTTGTAGATTCCATGTGTACAAAATGAAAATGAATGAGATACATCCCTCACTTTTGGGCTTAAAAAGAGATGTGAAGAACTATTATTCGATGGAAAAATTAATGTTTTAAACTAACAGAGTTAGCTTCAAATTCTATCAGAAATGGGACCAATTCTTGATATAAGGCCAAAGTTAATTTATACATTGCTTTTACGTTAATTGCTTGTATGTTGAGAAAGAGAAGATTGAACAATAAATAAGAATCCCTGGGGAAAAAAAAGAGAAAAAAAAGAAAAAACTAGACATATGTTTGTGGACAAACATAGGGCTGTTTCGGTATTTTTTGTGACATGTGACATGTAAAGTTTGAAGTATAAGTTCCATCCAGGAAGAATGTGTAGTTCTGTTGATAATAACTGGTGGCATACATGTAATATGTGATTACATTCTCATAGGGCTGTGAATAATGACGTCATGATGACGTCACATCAATTTTCATCTATAACTATATTTTTGTTTGTAAATAACAACTTAGCCATAGCATACATCGTTGAAAGCAAGTTCACATATTTCACCAATTTTAAATTACAAGGCACTTCCGGTTTCAACCGGAAGGGTCACGTGCTTTTGCACATAATATTTAAATATTAAGACACTGGATTATTCTATCGATTCCTGCAAACGTCAAGGTCTCTCACGGTTGAATTTATATTGATTTTCAAAGATCTATTAATCTTTAACGTGACGTCACGTGACCCATGATGATGTAATCGTGACGTCACTTCAATTTTCATCTATAACACATCCCGGTCTAGGTACATACCAATTTTCAACCCAATCGGACCTGTAGTTCAGGAGATATAGGCCTTCAAAATACGTTTATTTTATATGACGTCATATGTCACGTGATGACGTCATCATGACGTCAAGTTAATTTTCATCTATAAGACATTCCGGTCTAGGTACATACCAACTTTCAACCCAATCGGACCTGTAGTTCTGGAGATATAGCCCAATCTGTAAGATCTAGCCGAATTCTGCTAGAAAATGGTCACCACATAAAAATTGCATATAATGTTACGTCACGTGACTTGTGATGACGTCATAATGACGTGAATGTTCGGGGCACAACTTCAGATGCTGGTCTAAGTGTGTGCCCGGTATAAAATTAATCGTATTGATTTTAGTGCCCAAAGTGCCTTCCACTGTAAAAACGTGTACAAATGCTATGGGGAATGGCTGAAAAAGAAGAAAAAAAAAATAGAAATGTGTTTGTGGACAAACACAAGCTGTTTCGACTGTTACATTATTTGACAAGGACATGAGATTATGACGACTATTAGTGCATGCAAAGTTTCAACCGAATCGGACGAATAGTTGCTGAGATAAAGGGCTTTAAAATATGCAAGTTTAGGGCGCCCTCACATGACGACCACAGAAGTTATACTGTCGCTACCGATATTTTCACATTAACACTTCCCAATATGAGGGCATTCAAAGTTTCAACGCAATGGGACCCATGCTTACAAAGATATAGGGCTGCAAATGATGCTATGTTAGGGCGCCCTCACATGTTGACCGATGACGTCACCTTGACTTAACCTATATTCTGGTGTATAACGGATTCAAGTTTGTGTGAATGCAAAGCTTCAACCAAATCGGATGCATACTCGTGGGGATATGGAAATTATGCAAAGTTAGGGCGCCCTCACATGACAGCTAATGACGTCGCGATGACGTTACCTATATTGCCACACGCAACACACCCCAATGTGAGGGCATGCAAAGTTTCAACGCAATCGGACCCATACTTGCAAAGTTATAGGGCTGCAACAAATGCAAAGTTAGGGCGCCCTCACATGACACCTGATGACGTCAACATGACGAAAACCTTATAGGACCATCTGCGGTTGGTGATATGCGTGTCTGCCAAGTCTGAAGTCAATCAGATCTATGAAAGTGCCAAAATGAACTGATTGAAGAAAACGTGTACAAAACCTATGGAGTAAAAATGCACCTTTAATGATATGTAACCTGACACTTGATGACGTCACGATGGCGAATTTCTTCTAGGACCATCCGTGGGTGGTGGTTTTAAGTGTGTGCCTAGTCTGAGGTCGATCGAATTTACGAAAGTGCCAAAGTGGAGTGTTTTAAAACGTGTACAAAACATATGGGGAAAAATGCATCTTTAATGTGACGTAACCCGACACCTGATGACGTCACTATCACAAATTTCTTCTAGGACCATCTGCGGGTGGTGGTCTAAGTATGGACCAAGTCTGAAATCAATCGGATTTAAAAAAGTGCCAAAGTGGCCTGGTAGAAGAAACATGTGTTAAACCTATGGAAAAAAAGGCTGAAAAAGGAGAAAAAAAAAAAGAAACTAGAAATGTGTTTGTGGACAAACACAAGCTGTTTCGGATATTTGAAATACTCTGTGCATGTGATGAACAATTAATGACGTCACTACAAATGTCATCTATAACAGCACATTATATGTACATATCAAGTTTCAAGTTACATCCAAATCGAGCATATACTGTAGTTCTGTAGATATAGGCTTTTAATAGAAAAGTGCCCCTTTAATTAATGGACGTCACATGACATTTGATGATGCCATCACTTGAATTTTTACCTGTAACACATCCAGGTATGGGTATACATATCAAGTAACAATCCAATCAGACCAATGGTTCTGTAGATATAGGACTTAGAAAATGCCCTTTTAATGTGACGTCACATGAAATGTGATGATGTCATGATGACGTTACTTCAATGTCCATCTGTAACACATCATCGGGGACCATTTTTGGCTGCTGGTCTTAGTGTGTGCCAAGTCTAAAGTCAATTAGATATGAAAGTGTCAAAGTGTATGGTTTGAAGAAAAACGTGTACAAAACCTATGGGGAAAATGTGCATCTTTAATGTGACGTAAAGTGACACCTGATGACGTCACAATCATGAATTTCTTCTAGGACCATCTGTGGATGGTGATGTAAGTATGTACCAAGTCTGAAGTCGATCAGATTTACATAGGTGCCAAAGTGGAGTGTTTTAAAACGTGTACAAACCCTATGGGAAAAAATGCATCTTTAATGTGACGTAACCTGACACCTGATGACGTCACGGTCATGAATTTCTTCTAGGACCATCTGTGGGTGGTGGTCTAAGTATGTACCAAGTCTGAAGTTGATCGGATTCACGGAAGTGCCAAAGTGGACTGGTAGACGAAACGTGTGCTAAACCTATGGAGAAAAAGTCTGAAAAAGGAGGAAAAAAAAAAAGAAAAAAAAAGAAAAAAAAAAATCTTAACGAAAACAAGAGCTGTTTCGGTGTGTCACCGAAACAGCTAACTAGAAATGTGTTTGTGGACAAACACAAGCTGTTTCGACTGTTACATTATGTGACAAGGACATGAGATTATGACGACTATTAGTGCATGCAAAGTTTAAACCGAATCGGACGAATAGTTGCGGAGATAAAGGGCTTTAAAAGATGCAAGGTTAGGGCACCCTCACATGACGACCACAGAAGTGATACTGTCGCCACTGATATTTTCACATTAACACTTCCCAATATGAGGGCATTCAAAGTTTTAACGCAATGGGACCCATGCGTACAAAGATATAGGGCTGCAAATGATGCTATGTTAGGGCGCCCTCACATGACGACCGAAGACGTCACCTTGACTTAACCTATATTCTGGTGTATAACGTATTCAAGTTTGTGTGAATGCAAAGCTTCAACCAAATCGGCTTCATACTCGTGGGGATATGGAAATTATACAAAGTGAGGGCACCCTCACATGACAGCTAATGACGTCGCGATGACGTCACCTATATTGCCACACGAAACCCACCCCAATGTGAGGGCATGCAAAGTTTCAACGCAATCGACCCATACTTGCAAAGTTACAGGGCTGCAACAAATGCAAAGTTAGGGCGCCCTCACATGACACCTGATGACGTCAACATTACGAAAACCTTATAGGACCATCTGCGGTTGGTGATATGCGTGTCTGCCAAGTCTGAAGTCAATCAGATCTATGAAAGTGCCAAAATGTACTGATTGAAGGAAAACGTGTACAAAACCTATGGAGTAAAAATGCACCTTTAATGTTACGTAACCTGACACTTGATGACGTCATGATGGCGAATTTCTTCTAGGATCATCTGTGGGTGATGCTCTAAGTGTGTACCAAGTGTAACGTCGATCTGATTTACCAAAGTGCCAAAGTGGACTGGTAGAAGGAAAATGTGTACAAAACATATGGGGGAATGACTGAAAGAGGAGAAAAAAAAAAAGGAAAAAAAAAATCTTAACGAAAACAAGAGCTGTTTCGGTGTGTACACCGAAACAGCTAAAAAAAAGAAAAAAAAAAATCTTAACGAAAACAATAGCTGTTTCGGTGTGTACACCGAAACAGCTAAAAAAACTAGAGATCTATGTCTGTTTGCAACAGAACATAGGGCTTTTCCGCATTATGATTTTTTTTCATCAATAACACGTCCCTGACTTTGCATGTGCAATGTTTGAATCAAATGTTTGATTCAGCTGCTTCGGCTCTGGTTTCGCAGTGTTGTAAAAACGTGTACAAAACCTATGGGAAAAAATTACATTTTCAAAAATTAATAAAACAATTAGGTGATGACGTCATCATGCCGTCATAGTCTTGGCATAATTAATTTTTGTATGAGGGTCTTCCTTGGCTGTAACTTTGATGACGATTCCAGATCGCCAAGTTATAAAAATGGTGGCTTAAAAATGTGTACAAAGTCAATGGGCTAAAAATCCCACTGCAGAAAAGACTGCACCTTTAAATACGTGACTTGCATTTAAACTGAACTTTTTATAAAATATTACTTGATATTCTGACTCTTGGGAATATTTTCAATCAAATGGAAGGATGTAAAAAACACGATTTCTCTTTCCTTCTCATAGTAATTCTCGGCCGAAGTTCAGAACTACTCAGTAAGATATATCAGTGTTGTACAGGAAAAGACTTGTGGAGAAAGCTGTGTACAAAGTCTATGGAAAAAATGTATAATTCATAAATCCATAATAAATCACTTGATGACGTCACCATGACGTCACTCTTCAGGACACATCTTTGCTATAGGGACTATGCGTATGCTGACTTTGAATAATGTATGACAACGATTAATGCCAAAAGTGGAGGCCAGAAAAGACGTGCACGAAGTCAATGCCTGTGCGCTCGTACAACCGTTAAAGTTATGTACTGCCCTCTTTTGTCGAGAATGAAGGGACGTAATTTACATTGTACGACGTTTCAAAGCCACGTGTACGTGCTATACATGTGGAAGTCCTGTGCATGGTTTAAAGCTTTCTGCCGCAACTTGCGCAAGTTTTTTTTTGCTGACGCCGCGTCAACTGTGTGAACAATTTGACAAGCTGGGAACTTGGCACTGTTGAGGCAAATGTTTACACTATCATTTCATGGGCAATTCAAGATTATATCTGTACGGATTGATTTGTTAGCAATTTTTGAAAAAAGGAAAGGTCTTTTCAACGGAACTTCCGGTCTGATGACGTCAAACGCCTAAAACTTTGCACACGTCTTAAGTGGGTCATGATCATCAAGTACACCAATATTTAGGCGATTCCGACAAACTTCGCCACAGACATCTATTCAAAATACATTTTTGAAAATGTTCAACCTGTTGCTAGAGGGCGCTCGAAGATTGCATGACGTCAGCGGTAGATGATTTGAAGAATACTATCAGCCAAGAGACTAACACCGTTGAAAGCAAGTTCATATCTATTACCACTTTTAAATAAAAAGCCACTTCCGGTTTTGGCCTTTTTCGACCGGAAGCAAGGGTCACGTGATTGCACGCACACTTAATGAAATAAAGACCCCAGCCTACTCTACCACTTGCCGGCAACAGAATGCTGCGGATGCGTACGGTTGATTTCTTATGCATTTTTAAATATTAAAAGTGTAACAATTTAATTGCCTATAAATAAACACTGGATGACGTCATCATGACGTCATCATCACACAATGTTCTTTGAATTAAGGTCTTCGCTTAGACAAACAGTGGTGTAAATGAATTACTAGCAAAGAGTCGAAAATGCCCTTTGAAAATCGAGGGGAAAAAATTAATATCTGTGTACAAAGTCTATTGGAAAAATTAATTATTCATAAATCCATAATAAATCACTTGATAACGTCACCATGACGTCACTCTTCGGGGCACATCTATGCTATAAGGACTAAGCCTATGCTGACTTTGAACGATGTATGACAAAAATAAATGGCAAAAGTGAGGGGCGGAAGAAACGTGTACAATGTCTATGGGATTTGCCGGGGAATAAAAAGAAAATGAAGAAAGAAAAAAAATGAGAACAAAAAGAAAGGCTTTTCCGCAACTATGCGGAAAAGCCAAAAAAAATAGACATATGTTTGTGGACAAACATAGGGCTGTTTCGGTAGCTTTTTGTGACATGTGACATGTGTTCCATCAACGAAGGGTTCTGTTTATAATAAATGGTGGCATATAATATGTGATTCCATTCGCATAGGGCTTTGAATTATGACATCACTTGTCAAGTGATGACGTCATGATGACGTCACATAAAGTTTCATCTATTACTATAACATTATGGTAAAGAACAACTTAGCCAGAGCAAACATCGTTGAAAGCAAGTTCGCGTCTTTCACCAATTTTAAATAACAAAGCACTTCCGGTTTCAACCAGAAGAAAGGGGTCACGTGATTTATTTGCACATATTTAAAAAATGAAGACCCTCCATAATTCTATCAATTCCCGCAAAAATCATGTTCAGGTCTCGACCACCTAAATTTTGTTAACCTATAACACATCCCGGTCTAGCCACATACCAAGTTTCAACCCAATCAGACTTACAGTTCTGTAGATATAGGACTTCATAATATGCACGTAAATTTTCAAAAATCAATAAAAAAAAATTAGGTGATGACGTCATAGTCTTGGCATAATTTTTGTATGAGGGTCTTCCTTGGCTGTAACATTGATGACGATTCCAGATCGCCAAGTTATAGAAATGGTGGCTTGAAAACGTGTACAAAGTCAATGGGCTAACACGTGTACAAAGTTAACGGGCTTAAAAAAAAAAACCACTGCAGAAACATTGCACCTTTAAATTTGTAATTTGCCTTTGAACTGAAACATTTTTATGCAATATTACTTGATATTCTGACCCTTAGGAATATGTTCAATCGAATGACAGCGCGAAAAAATACGATTTCTCTTTCCTTCTCATAGTAATTCTCGGCTGAAGTTCAGAACTACTCAGTAAGATATCAGTGTTGTATAGGAAAAGACTTGTGGAAAATCCCACTGCAGAAAAACTGCACCTTTAAATAAGTAACATAGGGCTTTTCAGCATTATGATTTTTTATTATACGTCCCTGACTATGCGCATGCATGAACATAAATTCTGTCAAAGTTAGCCAAAAATCGGCTAAAACGGTCACTGTGATGTGGACAGGATTTGACCTCGGCAACACGTGCTCTGCAGGCTGACTGACATAAGATGTACATGTATGTGCGTAACGTACGTGTATGTACATATAGACGTTCTGTGCATGTTTTAGAGCAGAGGTATTGTCAGCCTGAAGTTTTAAGCGTGCGCAGGGCACGTCCGAGTTCGCTTATTGCCTCGAAGCTTTGAAATGTTTTAGACCTACCCCTTAAATCGACAATTAAAGTAAAAACTAACATAAAAACTGCCATGGTTGATTTTTCAGGAGTTTTCAAATAAAAAAGGGTCTTTTTATTATAACTTCCGGTCTGATGATGTCATTCGCCTAAAACTTTGCACACGTCTTAAGTGGGTCAAAGTCATCATATACACCAATATTTAGGCGATTCCGACAAACTTCGCCACAGACATCTATTCAAAATACATTTTTGCTAATTTTCAACCTGTCGCTAGAGGGCGCTTGAAGATTGCATGACGTCATTGGTAGATGATTTAAAGAATACTTTTAGCCAAAAGACTAACACCGTCAAACGCAAGTTCATATCTATTACCACTTTCAAATAATAAGCCACTTCCGGTTTTGGCCTTTTTTGACCGGAAGCAAGGGTCACGTGATTTCACGCACACTTAATGAAATAAAGACCTCAACCTACTCTACCACTTGCCGGCAACAGAATGCTGCGGACGCGTACGGTTGATTTCTTATGCATTTTAATATTAAAAGTGTCACAATTTAATTGCCTATAAATAAATACCAGTTGACGTCATCATGACGTCATCATCACACAATGTTGTTTGATTTAGGGTCTTTGCTTGAACAAAGAGTGGTGTAAATGAATTACAGGCAAAGAGTCGAAAATGCCCTTTGAAAATGGACAATTTTTTTAAATTTCTGTGTACAAAGTCTATGGGCAAATTTAAATATTCACAATTCTATAATAAATTAGTCGATGACGTCACCATGACATCAATCTTCAGCACACAACTTCAGATGCTGGTCTAAGTGTGTGCCAAGTATAAAGTCAATCGGATTGATTTTAGTGCCCAAAGTGCCGGTAACAAAAAAACGTGTACAAATGCTATGGGGAAAATGACTGAAAAAAAAAAAAAAAAAAAAATAGACATATGTTTGTGGACAAACATAGGGCTGTTTCGGTAGCTTTTTGTGACATGTGACATGTGTTCCATCAACGAAGGATGTGTAGTTCTGTTTATAATAAATGGTGGCATATAATATGTGATTCCATTCGCATAGGGCTTTGAATTATGACGTCACGTGATGACGTCATGATGACGTCACATAAAGTTTCATCTATTACTATAATATTATGGTAAAGAACAACTTAGCCAGAGCAAACATCGTTGAAAGCAAGTTCGCGTCTTTCACCAATTTTAAATAACAAAGCACTTCCGGTTTCAACCAGAAGAAAGGGTCGCGTGATTTATTTGCACATATTTTAAAAATGAAGACCCTCCATAATTCTATTAATTCCCGCAAAAATCATGTTCAGGTCTCGACCACCTAAATTTTGTTTACCTATAACACACCCCAGTCTAGTCACATACCAAGTTTCAACCCAATCAGACTTACAGTTCTGTAGATATAGGACTTCATAATATGCACGTAAATTTTCAAAAATCAATAAAAAAAAATTAGGTGATGACGTCATCATGACGGTGTAGCATGAATATCCGACTCCATGAAATGTGGACTCATTGGTAGTACTGCGCACGCGTGAGTACGATACTATGCTATTTTAAGAATCGTTTCGGGAGAGTGACCTGTCACGTGCGAGGGATTAACCAATAATAGGGAAATTGGGGTCCGATTTTCATAGGAATCGGATTTTCATGTGACAACGTCATAGCATAGCTGCCAACTTTTCAAAATCCCAATTAGTAATCAACCCGCGCGGTCATTTTTAACTGCTCGTTTTATCAAAAGCTTTACCAACATCGAGTACAGATACATGGTTTACATGTACATATACATTGTGCATACCCTTCTTGTTGTGAATAATAATGTACTGTAGGCCAAAAGATAATTAAAAAAAAATTTTAATTTTTTTTTTTTTAATGTCTGTATTTGTTTGTTGAAGTCAAATAAATAATAACAATAATAACATGTGCGCATATTTTTTTTGAGATGCATGCTATCGATGTGGAGTTTCGAGTTTGTATCAATGTTTTTACACACGTTGATTTAGGGCCACCGTATGCAATAGAAATATCCCGCCAACATACCTTGCAAACGCATGCTGATTTATCTTTTCTGGACGTTGTGACAAACTCAAACTCTATTACCAATTATTCCAACCATACTCTTATTAAATTCCATGATTAAAATCTCGCACTGATGGGTCTCATCCCGGCAAAAAGCAACCAAATGTGCTCACGATTGTCACTGAAAAGTACTGACACATACAGTACACACAACCACACATCCACGAGATGCAGCACACATATGACACACCATTGAAAAATAGTTTTAGTCTGGTCCTCAAGTACTCCACTGCGCACACTGCATTGATGTCTATCAGGTGCTTGACTGCTTTCTTATTAGACTTGTCACCAGTCCATCCATTATCGCGACATTTCGCCAGAAGTTTTCGGTCAAAACGATACTTTAGGCCAAAAAAAAAAGTCTCCGGTTTCTGGTATGGAGCTTGCCCAAAAAGTGGTGCGGCGACGCGGCTTTTTTTTTTGTTTTACCTGATCTTTTTGCTTCAAATGTCGGCTGATGACTGCAAATGGTGCCCGACTAAACTTAGTGCAAATGTATGGGAGTCCAGAGAGGCCACATAAAGCTTACTCTCGACCATAACCCAATCTAAAAACACGTTAAAATTGTGCAGCAGCAGAATTCCAGTCAAACCAGTGAGTTTGGCGGTTTTGAGACATCATCTTTCATTGAAAAAAAAACTTTTTCATTTTGCCGACGCGCATGGCTACGGTGACGCGCGCGCATACCAGAAACCGGAGACTTTTTTTTTTTAGCCTTATAAGTATTATTTTTTTTCGTTAGGTAGAACATGGGAAATTCGTAATGTTTGAGTGGCAAATCGTATTTTCGTAATTTAACAAACAATTCGTAATAATTACGAAAAATTCGTAACAGTTGGCAGCTATGTCATAGTCTTGGCATAATTTTTGTATGAGGGTCTTCCTTGGCTGTAACATTGGCCAAGTTCGGGCAAGGACCATTAGTCGACTAGTGGTTGATTTGTGACGTACCTTACGCCTGCGCACTGATAGCAAAGTGCGAACGTCTCTTGTCGAACGCTGGTAAAAATGTCATTGCAAAACGTCTGGATCCTGGCTCCCTGCTGTACGTTATGAACGCGCGCGGCTATGGTTACCAGTGAAGCAACCAACCCCAGTAGGTTGGTTCCAAATAGTCGACTAGCGTAGTCAACCATTGTCGACTAGACAGAGTTCGGGCAAGCGTTAGTCGACCAATGGTTAACTATAGTCCTTGCGCGAACTTGCCCCTAGATGACGATTCCAGATCGCCAAGTTATAGAAATGGTGGCTTGAAAACGTGTTATCAAACGTTAATTTTTCTGCTAGTGGAAATTCTAAAAAATTTGGCTTGGTCGTATGGAGGACCAAAAGTGGACAACCCATTTTTTTTTAAAATCTGCTAGAACAAAAACAGAATTATGGTTGAAATGAAGACCTCTTTCTGAATTTTCATTTTTCTATTACCAAAAATTGGGATTTTCTATTTTCTTGTACACAGGTGGTCCAAAAGTGGACAAACCAAATTTTTGAATTTCAACGCGCAGAAAATCAGGTAGAGCGTTTACGACCAAACTTAATTTCTGAATTTCTACTAGCAGAAAATCGGAAATTGCGTTTACGACCAAACCAAATTTCCAAATTTATACCAGCAGATCTATCACTTCAGATTTTGCATAATTTTAACAGTATCTACCTAGCCACCAAGTTTCAAGACAATCGGACTTACCCTTATAAGGGTCATTCCATGCCAACTCAACAAATGGTGCACACCATCACCTCTTGGATTTTTTTCTTTTTTGGTGTACTGAAAGATACTTAGGAGAAATGCAAATTCTGAAAATTTGGGGTCTCTACGACTTTTCGTTCTTGCGCAACAGCATTTTGAAATTTGAGGTGGGCGGGGCCAAAAGTGCGTCGCGTCATGAAATTCAATGTTTAAAGTGCCATATATTTAAAACTATACCACCCAGACATTTGAAACTTGGTAATCTGGGCTATTTTTCGCTGTAGATTTCAAATATTTAAACAGAAAGAAAGTAGCTTGTTTCATTTTTAAGTGAGAGGGGCCCCAAAATGGCCCAAAACTCATCTGGACCAATGTTCGGGGGGGTGTAAGTCAAAAATTGAAAATATTTTTTCCACCAATTTTTTTGCCTGTAATAGCCCCCAATTGAAACTACTTTCATGTAAAATCTTACACTTATATTAACTTCATTGAATGAGATATAGCCCTTGCAAAAAGCAAATTGTTTATTTTTACGATAACTTGACCCCCCCAAAAACCAACGTCAGACATTCCACACCAAATTTTGCTTCACATATGTTTGAGGTTGGTCCTTAGTGAAGTCCTCTGAAAAGTTTCATGTTGGTGTCTAAATGTCTTCAGTGGATAGTTGGGCTTTATAAAGAGTCTATATCTTATGATGCTGCAGGTTCCTTAACATACATACATGTACATGTACATGTACTTGTATTTTACGGAACCAGCACAACTAAATCCCCCGACTGTTGAAAGACTTGGGTCAAGACTACCCATTTCCTGCTCAATAAACAGTTGCTTGTAGACCTACATGTGCATTATATGCAAATTAGGTTAAATGACTTGAGAGTCTTATTATTCTTTCCATGTGCTCATCACACAGCATGCATGTCATGTATGTAGTAATTAACCAGTTCTCACTTGCACAGCATAGTATAGCACTAGCCTGAACCAAAGAGAAATGATTCAGTTTGAGTAGAGGGTCTATGGTTTTAACCTGATTGATCTTAGTTTTCATTATGGATAAGGGGAAACCTAGTTCATCCAAGGAGTTGCATGTATGGCATGCTCAAACTCATCATGCACCAATTGTAGCAGCTGACCTCAACCCAGGAAAATATGTTTGTGTGGTCTATGCATGATGTTTGGTACATTGCTATTGTAGAAGATGTATCACAACTTCATGAGGATGTGTACATGTATGTCTGCTTCATGTACAGGACGGAATCAACAAATACTCTCTATTGGCCACAAAGAGAGGATAAATGTAACATTCCATTTGTTGATGTGTTGTGTTGCGTACCAACACCAGAACTTCTACATAGCGGTGGAAGGCAATACAACCTTAGTGAGCCAGCCATTATGCAACTCACTCAACTTCATTAAAACTACATCACAAGGAATGCATAATTTCACCTGTGAAACTGTAAACAATTATATCAACTGATCAAAAGTCTACATGTACAAATGTAAGCTAAGTTTCATACCCAACTTGTTCTTTATGTACCGACTGCTGTTATTCTAGGTACCGGTACGTGTACTTGTATGTTACGGAACCTGTAGCATCATAAGACTTTTCAGAGGACTTCACTAAGGACCAACCTCAAACATATGTGAAGCAAAATTTGGTGCGGAATGTCTGACGTTGGTTTTTGGGGGGGTCAAGTTATCGTAAAAATAAACAATTTGCTTTTTGCAAGGGCTATATCTCATTCAATGAAGTTAATATAAGTGTAAGATTTTACATGAAAGTAGTTTCAATTGGGGGCTATTACAGGCAAAAAATTTGGTGGAAAAAATATTTTCAATTTTTGACTTACACCCCCCCGAACATTGGTCCAGATGAGTTTTGGGCCATTTTGGGGCCCCTCTAACTTAAAAATGAAACAAGCTACTTTCTTTCTGTTTAAATATTTGAAATCTACAGCGAAAAATAGCCCAGATTACCAAGTTTCAAATGTCTGGGTGGTATAGTTTTAAATATATGGCCCTTTAAACATTGAATTTCATGACGCGACGCACTTTTGGCCCCGCCCACCTCAAATTTCAAAATGCTGTTGCGCAAGAACGAAAAGTCGTAGAGACCCCAAATTTTCAGAATTTTTTTTTTCCTAAGTATCTTTCAGTACACCAAAAAAGAAAAAAATCCAAGAGGTGATGGTGTGCACCATTTGTTGAGTTGGCATGGAATGACCCATAAGTGTTTTTAAAATCGCATTTTTGATGACGTCATCGCCAATGTGCAGATACCTATTACATAACAAACCTAATACAAAACAAATTTTGAATTTAGCATGTTGGGTTCGTGAGATATGGTGATAATCTTCAAAACTTCAAAAATCGATATAAAATCACACAATGATGTCATGATGACGTCACCTCAATTTTTACCTATAACACATCCCGATATGCCTACATACCGAGTTTCAACCCAATCGGACTAAGAGTTCTTTAGATATAGGGTCTTCAAGTTCGTAAGTTTAAGATGACGTCATGTGACCGATGATGACGTAATCATGATGTCACTTGTCAATGCACATTTTTGCATTGTGGTCTTAATAATAATAATAATAACGGAGTCTTATATAGCGCACGTATCTACCAACTATTAGGTACTCAAGGCGCTGGAAATTATGTCAATTATTAAAGAAAGGTAAATAAAGTTTATGAGAAATATGAGACCCATTATGTAGCACCTTATAATGGTTTACAAGGCGCTGCGGCGCACATTGCAGCCACTACCAGAAACACCGGGGCAAACTCCTTCTCTTAGCGATAAGTGTTACTGGGTTCTTTAACGTGCAGTACACAACACACGGGACCTACGGCTTTATGTCCCATCCGAAGGACGAAGCAATAATGGTAAAGTGCCTTGCTCAAGAGCACAAGCACCATGTTCCCACGGTCAGGATTCGAACCCATGCACCACGGCACACGAGTCGAACACCGTAACCATTGGACCACAGCGCCCCACGTCATTCTGTGTGCGAAGACGCTTTGAAGCCGTCCTGGGCGCAGACATTTTGAATTCATGTGCGTGTTTGTAGAACATAATGAAATTAGATGGATCGAATTTTGAAAGTGTACATACATGCAACGCGCAAGTAGAACATACGCAAACAACTTAAGCGCGTCATTGACGGTTAAAAAAATGTGACAGCAAAAAGCATCTGTAGCGAATACGCGCACGCGTTGCGCTGTTTGCGTAGAGCATAATGACACGGTCATTTTGCTGATCGTGCATTTCAGTTTGGGCGTATTGGCTTCGATAACGCACCGGTATGGAATACAAACGCAGATATGCAAATAGCCGTACAAAAGCCGTACAAAATTTCTAGGTCTCCATAGGTTTGTGCACAAACATGGATGCGCCCAGCAGACATTACTTTGTACACGAAGTTAGCGCTCTAGTAATTTAATATAGCTCTATGGTTTGTACTAAGGTTGAAGTCAATCCAATGAAAGGAAGTGTTAAATTTTGGAAGCACAATGAAATTGTAAATATGAAAAAAATCATTAAAAAACAACCAATGACGTCATTGTGACGTCTTTTCGGAATTTGCATACTGGTACCATTATGTAGCTATCCACCAAGTTTCATGACGATCGGACATTCCCTTATATGTGTTTTTAAAAAACACTTTTTTCATGACGTCATGATGACGTCACACATTTTTCAAAATTTTGTGCATATACCTATTACTTAACAAACATAATATGAAAAGAATTTTGAATTTTGCATGTTGCGTTAGTGAGATATGGCTTAAAGGTCCAAAAATAAAAAAAAAATCATATTAAATCACACAATGACGTCACCTTAATTTTTGCCTATAACACATCCCGGTCTACTCACATACCAAGTTTCAACCCAATCCGACTTACAGTTTTCTAGATATAGGACTTTACAATATGCACTCTTAGGATGACGTCACGTGACCCATGATGACGTCATCATGACGTCACCTCAATTTTCATCTATAACACATCCCGGTCTACCTACATACCAAGTTTCAACCCAATCGGACTGACAGTTCTGTAGATACAGGACTTTGTAATATTCACATGAATGATGACGTCACGTGACCCATGATGATGTCATCATGACGTCAATCTTCGGGACACATCTTTGCTATAGGGACTATGCCTATGCTGACTTTGAATAATGTATGACAAAGATTAATGCCAAAAGTGGAGGCCAGAAAAAACGTGCACAAAGTCAATGGGGTTAAGCAACAAAAAGAAGAAAGAACTAGAGGTCTATGTCTGTTTGCAACAGAACATTGGGCTTTTCCGCATTATGATTTTTTTAATCAATAATATGCCCTGAATATGCATGAACATAAAATCTGTCAAAGTTAGCCGAAAATCGGCTAAAACGGTCACTGTGGACAGGATTTGACCTCGGCAATACGATGTATGTGCGTGTGTACAAGGTCTTTGCTTGGACAAAGGGTGATCTAAATAAATTACTGGCAAAGAGTCGAAAACGCACTTTAAAAATCAACAAATATTTTTAAATTTTTTGATGACATCATCGTGACGTCACTTCCAACTTTGCATACTAGTATGATTAACTACCTACCCACCAAGTTTCATGACAATTGGACCTTTCCTTATATGAGTTTTGAAAAATCGCATTTTGATGACGTCATGATGACGTCATGATGACGTCACACATTTTTCAAGTTTGTGGGAATAGCTATTACATAACAGACCAAATGCAAAAAAGAATTTTGCATTTTGCATGTTGCGTTCGGGAGATATGGCTAAATGGCCAAAAAATAAATATTCATATAAAATCTCAGGATGACGTCATCATGACGTCACCTCATTTTTAATCTATAACACATCCTGGTATAGCTACATACCAAGTTTCAACCCAATCGGACTTACATTTCTGTAGATATAAGACTTCACAATATGTAGGTAAATTTTCAAAAATCAATAAAAAAAATCAGGTGATGACGTCATCGTGACGTCATAGTCTTGGCATAATTTTTGTATGAGGGTCTTCCTTGGCTGTAACTTTGATGACGATTCCAGATCGCCAAGTTATAAAATTGGTGGCTTGAAAACGTGTACAAAGTCAATGGGTTAAAAATCCCACAGCAGAAAAACTGCACCTTTAAATACGTGATTTGCCTTTAAACTGAAACAATTTTATAAAATATTACTTGATATTCTGACCTTTGGGAATTTTTCAATCAAATGGCAAACGTAAAAAAAAAAACGATTTCTTTTTCCTTCTCATAGTAATTCTCGGCCGAAGTTCAGAACTACTCCGTAAGATATATCAGTGTTGTATAGGAAAAGACTTGTGGAGAAAGCTGTGTACAAAGTCTATGAGAACAATTAATTATTCATGAATCCATAATAAATGACTTGATGATGACGTCATCATGATGTCATAGTCTTGGCATAATTTTTGCATGAGGGTCTTCCTTGGCTGTAACTTTGATGACGATTCCAGATCGCCAAGTTATGAAAATGGTGGCTTGAAAACGTGTACAAAGTCAATAGGTTAAAAATCCCACAGCAGAAAAACTGCACATTTAAACGCGTGATTTTCCTTTAAACTGAAACATTTTTGTAAAATATTACTTGCTATTCTAACTCTTGGGAAAATGTTCAATCAAATGACAGGCGTAAAAAAAATTTCTTTTTCCTTCTCATAGTAATTCTCAGCCGAAGTTCAGAACTACTCAGTAAGATATCAGTGTTGTATAGGGAAAGACTTGTGGAGAAAGCTGTGTACAAAGTCTATGAGCAAAATTAATTATTCATAAATCCATAATAAATCACTTGATGACGTCACCATGACGTCACTCTTCGGGACACATCTTGGCTATAGGGACTATGCTTATGCCAACTTTCAATGATATCTGACAAAGATTAATGCCAAAAGTGTTATAATACGTCCCTGTCTATGCGCATGCATGAACATAAAATCTGTCAAAGTTAGCCGAAAATCGGCTAAAACGGTCACTGTGGACAGGATTTGACCTCAGCAACACGTGTGCTGCAGGCTGACTGACATACGATGTATGTGCCTATGTACAACGTACATGCATGTACATGTACATGTACATTCTCGACGTCCTGTCCTGTGCATGTTTTGAAGCAGAGGTATTGTCAACGTGAAGTTTTAAGCGTGCGCAGGGTATGTTCGAGTTCGCTTATCGCCTCGAAACTTTGAAATGTTTTAGACCTACCCTTCAATTGACAATTAAAGTAAAAACAAATATAAAAATAACAGCGTTGCTGTTGAAACCCCTCAGCCAGAGTCAGGTTATCATCCGGGAACCATTAACATTTAACTCACCACGGTGACCTTGACCTTTGACCTTTTGACCCCAAAACCAATCCCAACTTGCCTACTCCCAAGGGCAACACCCTACCAAAGTTAGACATAAAAATCTTATTTCTAACTCAAGTTATCATCCGGAAACCATTTACCTTGAATTCACCATGCTGACCTTGACCTTTGACCTTGTGACCCCAAAACCAATCCCAACTTGCCTACTCCCAAGAGTAACCCTCTACAAAAGTTAGACCCCAAAATCTCATTTCTAACTCAATTATCATCCTGTAACCATTTATCTTTAACTCACCATGGTGACCTTGACCTTTGACCTTTTGACCCCAAAACCAATCCAAACTTGCCTAACACCAAGGGCAACCCTCTACCAAAGTTAGACACCAAAATCTCATTTCTAACTCAAGTTATCATCAGGAAACCATTTACCTTTAACTCACCACGGTGACCTTGACCTTTGACCTTTTGACCTCAAAACCAATCCCAACTTGCCTACTCCCAAGGGTAACCCTCTACCAAAGTTAGACACCAAAATCTCATTTCTAACTCAAGTTATCATCCGGAAACGATTTACCTTTAACTCACCATGGTGACCTTGACCTTTGACCTTTTGACCCCAAAACCAATCCCAACTTGCCTACTCCCAAGGGCAACCCTCTACCAAAGTTAGACACCAAAATATCATTTCTAACTCAAGTTATCATCCGGAAACCATTTACCTTTAACTCACCACGGTGACCTTGACCTTTGACCTTTTGACCTCAAAACCAATCCCAACTTGCCTACTCCCAAGGGCAACCCCCTACCGAAGTTACAACCCCAAACGACATTTTAAACTCAAGTTATCATCCGGAAACCAAGCTACCCGGACGGACGGACGGACGGACGGACATACATCCGGACGGACGGACGCCCTAGGCGATGACAATACCCCTCGAGCCTCTCGGCTGAGGGGTAAAAACTGCAATGGGTGATTTTTCAGGAATTTTCAAATGAAAAAAAGGTCTTTTTATTATAACTTCCGGTCTGATGACGTCATTCGCCTAAAACTTCGCACACGTCTTAAGTGGGTCAAGGTCATCATATACACAAATATTTAGGCGATTCCGACAAACTTCGCCACAGACATCTATTCAAAATACATTTTTGCTAATTTTCAACCTGTCGCTAGAGGGCACTCGAAGATTGCATGACGTCATCGGTAGATGATTTGAAGAATATTTTCGGCCAAGGGACTAACACCGTTGAAAGCAAGTTCATTTCTATTACCACTTTCAAATAATAAGCCACTTCCGGTTTGGGCCTTTTTCGACAGGAAGCAAGGGTCACGTGATTGCACGCACACTGAATGAAATGAAGACCTCAACCTACTCTACCACTTGCTGGCAACAGAATGCTGCGGACGCGTATGGTTGATTTCTTATGCATTTTTATATATTAAAAGTGTCACAATTTAATTGCCTATAAATAAACACAGGATGACGTAATCATGACGTCATCATTCCACAATGTTGTTTGAATTAGGGTCTTTGCTTGGACAAAGATTGGTGTAAATGAATTACTGGCAAAGAGTCGAAAATGCCCTCTGAAAATTGATATTTTAAAAAAAAAATTCTGTGTACAAAGTCTATGGGAAAAATTAAATATTCAAAATTCTATAATAAATCACATGATGACGTCAGCATGACGAAAAGTTTCGGCACACATCCTCAGATGATGATTAATAACTATGCTGAGTTTAAAGTTGATCGGATTTAAAATAATTGCCAAAGTGGCTTGTAGAATAAAAACGTGTACAAAACCTATGGGGAAAGTGGAAAAAGAAAAAGAAACTAGAACTATGTGGTTGTGAGTGAACAACCACAGAGCTGTTCCCAACATGTTTTTGATTGTCTATTGCACAGTACAAAAGATTCAATGATTTGTTCTAAACAAATTTTACTATTAAATTGAAATTATAATATGAATCGGTGATGGTCTTGTTCGGGACACATTTTCCGAAGAGAAGCTGGTTGGGTTCTGAAAACATAAAATTGAAAATATATTTTTGGGAACAGGTCTGTTTGTACGAGATATATACATATAAGAAGAGATCTATGTCTGTTTGCAACAGAAGATAGGGCTTTTCCGCATTATGATTTGTTGTTATCAATAATACGTCCCTGACTATGCATGAACATAAAATCTGTCAAAGCTAGCCGGAAATCGGCTAAAACGGTCACTGTGGAAAGGATTTGACCTCAGCAACACGTGCGCTGCGCGCGGGCTGACTGACATACGATATGTACGACATACGTGCATGTACATGTACATGTACATTGTGGACGTCCTGTGCATGTTTTCAAGCAGAGGTATTGTCAACCTGAAGTTTTAAGCGTGCGCAGGGCATGTCCGAGTTTGCTTATTGACTCGAAGCTTTGAAATGTTTTAGACCTACCCTTCAATAGACAATTAAAGTAAAAACTAATATAAAAACTGCCATGGTTGATTTTTCAGGAATTTTCAAAGGAAAAAGGGTTTTTTCAATATAACTTCCGGTCTGATGCCGTCATACACCTAAAACTTCGCACACGTCTTAGGTGGGTCAAGGTCATCATATACACCAATATTTAGGCAATTCCAACAAACTTCGCCACAGACATCTATTCAAAATACATTTTTGCAAATTTTCAACCTGTCGCTAGAGGGCGCTCGAAGATTGCATGACGTCAACGGTAAATGATTTGAAGAATACTATCAGCCAAGAGAATAACACCGTTAAAAGCAAGTTCATATCTATTACCACTTTCAAATAATAAGCCACTTCCGGTTTTGGCCTTTTTCGACCGGAAGCAAGGGTCACGTGATTTCACGCACACTGAATGAAATAAAGACCTCAACCTACTCTACCACTTGCCAGCAAGAAAATGCTGCGGACGCGTACGGTTGATTTCTTATGCATTTTTAAATATTAAAAGTGTCACAATTTAATTGCCTATAAATAAACACCGGACGACGTCATCATGACGTCACCATTACACAATGTTGTTTGAATTAGGGTCTTTGCTTGGACAAAGATTGGTGTAAATGAATTACTGGCAAAGAGTTGAAAATGCCCTTTTAAAATCGACATTTATTTTTAAATTTCTGTGTACAAAGTCTATGCGAAAAATTAAATATTCAAAATTCTATAATAAATCACGTGATGACGTCAGCATGACGAAAAATTTCGGCACACATCCTCAGATGATGGTTAATAACTATGCTGAGTTTAAAGTTGATCGGATTTAAAATAATTGCCAAAGTGGCTTGTACAATAAAAACGTGTACAAAACCTATGGGGGAAAAGTGGAAAAAGAAAAAGAAGAAAAAACTAGAAATTGTGGTTGTGAACAACCACAGAGCTGTTCCCAATATTGATAATCTGTTGGAGCCATAGACATATAAGTAGAAATCTATGTCTGTCTGCAACAGAAGATACGGCTTTTCTGCATCATGATTTGTTTTTATCAATAATACGTCCCTGACTATGCATGAACACAAAAACTGTCAAAGTTAGCCGGAAATCGGCTAAAACGGTCACCGTGGACAGGATTTGAACTAAGCAACACGTGCGCTGAGCGCGGGCTGACTGACATACAATATGTACTATGTACAACGTACGTGCATGTACATGTACATGTACTGTACATTGTGGACGTCCTGTGCATGTTTCAAAGCAGAGGTATTGTCAACCTGAAGTTTTAAGCGTGTGCAGGGCATGTCCGAGTTTGCTTATTGCCTCAGAGCTTTCAAATGTTTTAGACTTACCCTTCAATAGACAATTAAAGTAAAAACAAATATAAAAACTGCCATGGTTGATTTTTCAGGAATTTTCAAATGAAAAAGGGTCTTTTTATTATAACTTCCGGTCTGATGACGTCATTCGCCTAAAACTTCGTACACGTCTTTAGTGGGTCAAGGTCATCATATACACCAATATTTAGGCGATTCCGACAAACTTCGCCACAGACATCTATTCAAAATACATTTTTAAAAATTTTCAACCTGTCGCTAGAGGGCGATCGAAGATTGCATGACGTCATCGGTAGATGATTTGAAGAATACTATCAGCCAAGAGACTAACACCGTTGAAAGCAAGTTCATATCTATTACCACTTTCAAATAATAAGCCACTTCCGGTTTTGGCCTTTTTCGACCGGAAGCAAGGGTCACGTGATTTCACGCACACTGAATGAAATAAAGACCTCAACCTACTCTACCACTTGCCGGCAACAGAATGCTGCGGACGCGTACGGTTGATTTCTTATGCATTTTTAAATATTAAAAGTGTCACTATTCAATTGCCTATAAATAAACACAGGATGACGTCATCATGACGTCATCATTACACAACGTTGTTTGAATTCGGGTCTTTGCTTGGACAAAGATTGGTGTATATGAATTACTGGCAAAGAGTTGAAAATGCCCTCTGAAAATCGACATTTTTTTTTTAAATTCTGTGTACAAAGTCAATGGGAAAAATTAAATATTCAAAATTCTATAATAAATCACGTGATGACGTCAGCATGACGAAAAGTTTCGGCACACATCTTCAGAAGATGCTTAATAACTATGCTGAGTTTAAAGTTGATCGGATTTAAAATAATTGCCAAAGTGGCTTGTAGAATAAAAACGTGTACAAAACCTATGGGAAAAGTGGAAAAAGAAAAAAAAAAAAAAAAACTAGAAATTGTGGTTGTGAACAACCACAGAGCTGTTCCCAATATTGATAATCTGTTGGACCCATAGTCATATAAGTAGAGATCTATGTCTGTTTGCAACAGAAGATAGGGCTTTTCCGCATTATGATTTGTTTTTGTCAATAATACGTCCCTGACTATGCATGAACATAAAATCTGTCAAAGTTAGCCGGAAATCGGTTAAAACGGTCACTGTGGACAGGATTTGACCTAAGCAACACGTGCGCTGCGCGCGGGCTGACTGACATACGATATGTGCAACGTACGTGCATGTACGTGTACTGTACATTGTGGACGTCCTGTGCATGTTTCAAAGCAGAGGTATTGTCAACCTGAAGTTTTAAGCGTGCGCAGGGCATGTCCGAGTTTGCGTATTGCCTCAGAGCTTTCAAATGTTTTAGACTTACCCTTCAATAGACAATTAAAGTAAAAACTAATATAAAAACTGCCATGGTTGATTTTTCAGGAATTTTCTAAGGAAAAAGGGTCTTTTCATTATAACTTCCGGTCTGATGACGTCATACACCTTAAACTTCGCACACGTCTTAAGTGGGTCAAGGTCATCATATACACCAATATTTAGGCGATTCCGACAAACTTCGCCACAGACATCTATTCAAAATACATTTTTGACAATTTTCAACCTGTCGCTAGAGGGCGCTCGAAGATTGCATGACGTCATCGGTAGATGATTTGAAGAATACTATCAGCCAAGAGACTTACACCGTTGAAAGCAAGTTCATATCTTTTACCACTTTCAAATAATAAGCCACTTCCGGTTTTGGCCTTTTTCGACCGGAAGCAAGGGTCACGTGATTTCACGCACACTGAATGAAATAAAGACCTGAACCTACTCTACCACTTGCCGGCAACAGAATGCTGCGGACGCGTACGGTTGATTTCTTATGCATTTTTAAATATTAAAAGTGTCACAATTTAATTGCCTATAAATAAACACCGGATGACGTCATCATGACGTCATCATTACACAATGTTGTTTGAATTAGGGTCTTTGCTTGGACAAAGATTGGTGTAAATAAATTACTGGCAAAGAGTCGAAAATGCCCTCTGAAAATCAACATTTTTTTTTAAATTTCTGTGTACAAAGTCTATGGGAAAAATTAAATATTCTAAATTCTATAATAAATCACGTGATGACGTCAGCATGACGAAAAGTTTCGGCATACATCCTCAGATGATGGTTAATAACTATGCTGAGTTAAAAGTTGATCGGATTTAAAATAATTGCCAAAGTGACTTGTAGAATAAAAACGTGTACAAAACCTATGGGGAAAAGTGGAAAAAGAAAAAAAAAGAAAACTAGATGTGGTTGTAACTGAACAACCACAGAGCTGTTCCCAACTTGTTTTTGATTGTCTATTGGATAGTAGAAAATAATGTAATGATTTTTGCAAAAATCTCTAACTTTTAAAATTGAAATTATTATCTTACATAATTGCACTTCCGGTAAAAACCGGAAGTAAAGGTCACGAGACCTTGACATATACATTTTCATTTATAACCCTTCCCTGTCTATATATTTACCAAGTTTGAGATCAATCGGTCGAATAGTTTTATAGTTAAAGGACTATAAAGATTGCCTCATTAAATAGTCATGACGTCATAACATGAAAACATTAAACTGCCCATTAATAATAATGCTACATATTTATCCTTTAATGTTGCTTAATACTAATACATGTATAAGGTGTCAACCCAATTAAATTTCTAATTCATTAGATATGATAATTAGGGTCTTAAATTAACACTTCCGGTAACACCGGAAGTAGTGGTCACATGACCCGGATATACCAATATTTATCTGTAACACTTCCCAGTCTGTATACCTGCCAGGTTTGAGATCAATCGGTCGAATGGTTCTATAGTTATAGGACTGTAAAGATTGCCTCATTAAATATTCATGACGTCATAACATGACAATAATTATGTGCACAGTATAAATAATAATGCAATATAATTATCTGTCAATATAGCTTTGTATCAATGTGAAGTTTCAACCCAATCAGATTAATAATTCATGAGATATGATATAGGGGTCTAAAATAACCACTTCCGGTAAAACCGGAAGTGAAGGTAACGTGACCTTGACATATGAATTCTCATTTATAACACTTCCCTGTCTGTATACCTACCAAATTTGAGATCAATTGGTCAAATAGTTCTATAGTTATAAGGCTGTAAAAATTGAATCTATAAATAGATGTCACGTGGCCCCTGATGACGTCACGATGACGATAAGTTTCGGCATACATCTTCAGATGATGGTTAATGACTATGCTGAGTTTAAAGTTGATCAGATTTAAAATAGTTCCCAAAGTGGCTTGTAGAATAAAAACGTGTGATATATATTTGAAAATGCATGTGTCAAACTTCCCCTAAAGCAGAACAAAAATCACTGAGACAAGTCTACTGATAGGCGAATGGGGGCGCCATTCAGTTTATACGGTGTGCCGTTATATTTTTTTGGTGACGCGCAGCTTTCCTTATTTTGATCCCATGAAACTTAAGCTCTGTGCCTTAAGTACAACCGTAAAAGTTATGTGCTGCCCTCTTTTGGCGAGAATGAAGGGACGTAATGTACATTGAACGACGTTTCAAAGCCACGTGTACGTGCTATACACATTGTGGAAGTCCTGCGCATGTTTTAAAGCTCTCTACCGCAACTTGGGCGAGGGTATTTTTTGCCGACGTCGCGTCAACTGTGTGAACAATTTGACAAACTGGGAACTTGGCACTGTTGAGGCAAATGTTGATGCTATCATTTAATGGGCGATTCAAGATTATATCTGTACGGATTGATTTTTCAGGAATTTTCTAAGGAAAAAGAGTCTTTTCATTATAACTTCCGGTCTGATGACGTCATACGCCTAAAACTTTGCACACGTCTTAAGTGGGTCAAGGTCATCATATACACCAATATTTAGGCGATTCCAACAAACTTCGCCACAGACATCTATTCAAAATACATTTTTGCTAATTTTCAACCTGTCGCTAGAGGGCGCTCGAAGATTGCATGACGTCATCGGTAGATGATTTGAAGAATACTATCAGCCAAGAAACACCGTTGAAAGCAAGTTCATATCTATTACCACTTTTAAATAATAAGCCACTTCCGGTTTTGGCCTTTTTCGACCGGAAGCAAAGGTCACGTGATTTCACGCACACTGAATGAAATAAAGACCTTAACCTGTTCTACCACTTGCTGGCAACAGAATGCTGCGGACGCGTACGGTTGATTTCTTATGCATTTTTAAATAGTAAAAGTGTCACAATTTAATTGCCTATAAATAAACACCGGATGACGTCATCATGACGTCATCATTACACAATGTTGTTTGAATTAGGGTCTTTGCTTGGACAAAGATTGGTGTAAATGAATAACTGGCAAAGAGTCGAAAATGCCCTCTGAAAATTGGCATTTTTTTTTTAATTTCTGTGTACAAAGTCTATGGGAAAAATTAAATATTCAAAATTCTATAACAAATCACGTGATGACGTCACGATGACGAAAAGTTTCGGCATACATCCTCAGATGATGGTTAATAACTATGCTGAGTTAAAAGTTGATCGGATTTAAAATAATTGCCAAAGTGGCTTGTAGAATAAAAACGTGTACAAAACCTATGGGAAAAGTGGAAAAAGAGAAAAATAAACTAGAGCTATATGTCTGTTTGCAACAGAACACAGGGCTTTTCCGCATTATGATTTGTTTTTATCAATAATACATCCCTAACTATGCGCATGAATGAACATTTAATCCGTCAAAGTTAGCCGAAAATCGACTAAAACGGTCACTGTGGACAGTATTTGACCTCAGCCACACGTGCGCTGCAGGCTGACTGACATACGATGTATGTGCGTATGTACCACGTACGTGCATGTACATGTACATTGTGGATGTACAACGTACGTGCATGTATGTACATTGTGGACGTCCTGTGCATGTTTTAAAGCAGAGGTATTGTCAACCTGAAGTTTTAAGCGTGCGCAGGGTATGACCGAGTTCGTTTATTGCCAAAAAACTTTGAATTGTTTTAGACCTACCCTTAAATCGACAATTAAAGTAAAAACAAATATAAAAACTGCCATGGTTGATTTTTCAGGAATTTTCAAACGAAAAAGGGTCTTTTTATTATAACTTCCGGTCTGATGACGTCATACGCCTAAAACTTCGCAAAAGTTTTAAGTGGGTCAAGGTCATCATATACACCAATATTTAGGCGATTCCGACAAACTTCGCTACAAACATCTATTCAAAATACATTTTTGAAAATGTTCAACCTGTCGCTAGAGGACGCTCAAAGATCGCATGACGTCATCGGTAGATGATTTGAAGAATACTATTGGCCAAGACACTAACACCGTTGAAAGCAAGTTCATATCTATTACCACTTTTAAATAATAAGCCACTTCCGGTTTTGGCCTTTTTCGACCGGAAGCAAGGGTCACGTGATTTCACGCACACTGAATGAAAGACCTCAACCTTTTCTACCACTTGCCAGCAAAAGAATGTTGCGGACGCCTATTGTTGATTTCTTATGCATTTTTAAATATTAAAAGTGTCACAATTTAATTGCCCATAAATAAACACCAGATGATGTCATCATGACGTCATCATTACACAATGTTGTTTGAATTAGGGTCTTTGCTTAGACAAAGATTGGTGTAAATGAATTACTGGCAAAGAGTCAAAAATGCCCTTTGAAAATCGACAATTTTTTTTATTTCCGTGTACAAAGTCTATGGGAAAAATTAAATATTCAAAAATCTATAATAAATTAGTCGATGACGTCACCATGACGTCAATCTTCGGGGCACATCTTTGCTATAGGGACTATGCTTATGCTAACTTTGAATGATGTCCGACAAAGATTAATGCCAAAAGTGGCGTGTAGAAAAAACGTGTACAAAGTCTATGGGATTTTGGCGACAAAAAGAAATAAAAAAAAAAAAAAAAAAAAAATCAGAACAAAAAGAAAGGCTTTTTCGCAAAATTGCGAAAAAGCCAATAAAAAACTAGATGTGGTTGTAACTGAACAACCACAGAGCTGTTCCCAACTTGTTTTTGATTGTCTATTGGATAGTAGAAAATAATGTAATGATTTTTACAAAAATCTCTAACTTTTAAAATTGAAATTATTATCTTACATAATTGCACTTCCGGTAAAAACCGGAAGTAAAGGTCACGAGACCTTGACATATACATTTTCATTTATAACCCTTCCCGGTCTATATATTAACCAAGTTTGAGATCAATCGGTCGAATAGTTTTATAGTTAAAGGACTATAAAGATTGCCTCATTAAATATTCATGACGTCATAACATGAAAACATTGAACTGCCCATTAATAATAATGCAACATATTTATCCTTTGATGTTGCTTAATACTAATATAAGGTGTCAACCCAATTAAATTTCTAATTCATTAGATATGATAATTAGGGTCTTAAATTAACACTTCCGGTAACACCGGAAGTAGAGGTCACATGACCCGGATATACCAATATTCATGTGTAACACTTCCCAGTCTGTATACCTGCCAGGTTTGAGATCAATCGGTCAAATGGTTGTATAGTTAAAGGACTGTAAAGATTGCCTCATTAAATATTCATGACGTCATAACATAACAATAATGAAGTGCACAGTATAAAAAATAATGCAATATAATTATCTGTCAATATAGCTTCGTATCAATGTGAAGTTTCAACCTATTCAGATTAATAATTCATGAGATATGATATAGGGGTCTAAATTAACCACTTCCGGTAAAACCGGAAGTGAAGGTCACGTGACCTTGACATATCAATTTTCATTTATAACACTTCCCTGTCTGTATACCTACCAAATTTGAGATCAATTGGTCAAATAGTTCTATAGTTATAAGGCTGTAAAAATTGAATCTATAAATAGATGTCACGTGACCCCTGATGACATCACGATGACGAAAAGTTTCGGCATACATCTTTAAAATAGTTCCCAAAGTGGCTTGTAGAATAAAAACGTGTGATATATATTTGAAAATGCATGTGTCCAACTTCCCCTAAAGCAGATCAAAATGACTGAGACAAGTCTACTGATAGGCGAATGGGGGCGCCATTCACTTTTTACGGTGTGCCGTTATATTTTTTTGGTGACGCGCAGCTGTCCTTATTTTGATCCCATAAAACTTAAGGCTCTGTGCCTTAAGTACAACCATTAAAGTTATGTACTGCCCTCTTTTGGCGAGAATGAAGGGACGTAATGTACATTGAACGACGTTTCAAAGCCACGTGTACGTGCTATACACATTGTGGAAGTCCTGCGCACGTTTTAAAGCTCTCTACCGCAACTTGGGCAAGGGAATTTTTTACCGACGTCGCGTCAACTGTGTGAACAATTTGACAAGCTGGAAACTTGGCACTGTTGAGGCAAATGTTTATGCTATCATTTAATGGGCGATTCAAGATTATATCTGTACGGATTGATTTTTCAGGAATTTTCTAAGGAAAAAAGGCATTTTCATTATAACTTCCGGTCTGATGACGTCATACGCCTAAAAATTTGCACACGTCTTAAGTGGGTCAAGGTCATCATATACAACAATATTTAGGCGATTCCGACAAACTTCGCCACAGACATCTATTCAAAATACATTTTTGCTAATTTTCAACCTGTCGCTAGAGGGCGCTCGAAGATTGCATGACGTCATCGGTAGATGATTTGAAGAATACTATCAGTCAAGAGACTAACACCGTTAAAAGCAAGTTCATATCTATTACCACTTTTAAATAATAAGCCACTTCCGGTTTTGGCCTTTTTCGACCGGAAGCAAAGGTCACGTGATTTCACGCACACTGAATAAAATAAAGACCTTAACCTATTCTACCACTTGCCGGCAACATTATGCTGCGGACGCGTACGGTTGATTTCTTATGCATTTTTAAATATTAAAATTGTCACAATTTAATTGCCTATAAATAAACACCGGATGACGTCATCATGACGTCATCATTACACAATGTTGTTTGAATTAGGGTCTTTGCTTGGACAAAGATTGGTGTAAATAAATAACTGGCAAAGAGTCGAAAATGCCCTCTAAAAATTGACATTTTTTTTTAAATTTCTGTGTACAAAGTCAATGGGAAAAATTAAATATTCAAAATTCTATAATAAATCACGTGATGACGTCAGCATGACGAAAAGTTTCGGCATACATCCTCAGATGATGGTTAATAACTATGCTGAGTTTAAAGTTGATCGGATTTAAAATAATTGCCAAAGTGGCTTGTAGAATAAAAACGTGTACAAATCCTATGGGAAAAGTGGAAAAAGAAAAAAAAAAAGAAAAAAAAAAAAAAAAAGGAAAAAAAAAAACTTTAACGAAAACAAGAGCTGTTCCCAATTGAAATTGGGAACAGCTAAAAAAAAAAAAAGGAAAAAAAAACTAGAGCTATATGTCTGTTTGCAACAGAACACAGGGCTTTTCCGCATTATGATTTGTTTTTATCAATAATACATCCCTAACTATGCGCATGAATGAACATTTAATCCGTCAAAGTTAGCCGAAAATCGACTAAAACGGTCACTGTGGACAGTATTTGACCTCAGCCACACGTGCGCTGCAGGCTGACTGACATACGATGTATGTGCGTATGTACCACGTACGTGCATGTACATGTACATTGTGGATGTACAACGTACGTGCATGTATGTACATTGTGGACGTCCTGTGCATGTTTTAAAGCAGAGGTATTGTCAACCTGAAGTTTTAAGCGTGCGCAGGGTATGACCGAGTTCGTTTATTGCCAAAAAACTTTGAATTGTTTTAGACCTACCCTTAAATCGACAATTAAAGTAAAAACAAATATAAAAACTGCCATGGTTGATTTTTCAGGAATTTTCAAACGAAAAAGGGTCTTTTTATTATAACTTCCGGTCTGATGACGTCATACGCCTAAAACTTCGCAAAAGTTTTAAGTGGGTCAAGGTCATCATATACACCAATATTTAGGCGATTCCGACAAACTTCGCTACAAACATCTATTCAAAATACATTTTTGAAAATGTTCAACCTGTCGCTAGAGGACGCTCAAAGATCGCATGACGTCATCGGTAGATGATTTGAAGAATACTATTGGCCAAGACACTAACACCGTTGAAAGCAAGTTCATATCTATTACCACTTTTAAATAATAAGCCACTTCCGGTTTTGGCCTTTTTCGACCGGAAGCAAGGGTCACGTGATTTCACGCACACTGAATGAAAGACCTCAACCTTTTCTACCACTTGCCAGCAAAAGAATGCTGCGGACGCCTATTGTTGATTTCTTATGCATTTTTAAATATTAAAAGTGTCACAATTTAATTGCCCATAAATAAACACCAGATGATGTCATCATGACGTCATCATTACACAATGTTGTTTGAATTAGGGTCTTTGCTTAGACAAAGATTGGTGTAAATGAATTACTGGCAAAGAGTCAAAAATGCCCTTTGAAAATCGACAATTTTTTTTATTTCCGTGTACAAAGTCTATGGGAAAAATTAAATATTCAAAAATCTATAATAAATTAGTCGATGACGTCACCATGACGTCAATCTTCGGGGCACATCTTTGCTATAGGGACTATGCTTATGCTAACTTTGAATGATGTCCGACAAAGATTAATGCCAAAAGTGGCGTGTAGAAAAAACGTGTACAAAGTCTATGGGATTTTGGCGACAAAAAGAAATAAAAAAAAAAAAAAAAAAAAAATCAGAACAAAAAGAAAGGCTTTTTCGCAAAATTGCGAAAAAGCCAAAAACTTTAACGAAAACAAGAGCTGTTCCCAATTGAAATTGGGAACAGCTAAAAAAAAAAAAGGAAAAAAAAAAACTTTAACGAAAACAATAGCTGTTCCCAATTGAAATTGGGAACAGCTAAAAATCTAGAAATTGTGGTTGTGGACAACCACAGAGCTGTTCCCAATATTGATTATCTGTTGGACCCATAGACATATAAGTAGAGATCTATGTCTGTTTGCAACAGAAGATAGGGCTTTCCGCATTATGATTTGTTTTGATCAACGTCCCTGACTATCGATATGCATGAACATAAAATCTGTCAAAGTTAGCCGGAAATCGGCTAAAACTGTCACTGTGGACAGGATTTGACCTCAGCAACACGTGCGGTGTGCGCGGGCTGACTGACATACGATATGTACAACGTACAATGTACGTGCATGTACATGTACATTGTGGACGTCCTGTGCATGTTTTAAAGCAGAGGTATTGTCAACCTGAAGTTTTAAGCGTGCGCAGGGCATGTCCAAGTTTGCTTATTGCCTCGAAGCTTTGAAATGTTTTAGACCTACCCTGAAATAGATAATTAAAGTACAAACTAATATAAAAACTGCCATGGTTGATTTTTCAGGAATTTTCTAAGGAAAAAAGGTCTTTTCATTATAACTTCCGGTCTGATGACGTCATAAACCTTAAACTTCGCACACGTCTTAAGTGGGTCAAGGTCATTATATACAGCAATATTTAGGCGTTTCCGACAAACTTCGCCACAGACATCTATTCAAAATACATTTTTGAAAATTTTCAACCTGTCGCTAGAGGGCGCTCGAAGATTGCATGACGTCATCGGTAGATGATTTGAAGAATACTATCAGCCAAGAGACTAACACCATTAAAAGTAAGTTCATATCTATTACCACTTTCAAATAATAAGCCACTTCCGGTTTTGGCCTTTTTCGACCGGAAGCAAGGGTCACGTGATTTCACGCACACTGAATGAAATATAGACCTCAACCTACTCTACCACTTGCTGGCAACAGAATGCTGCGAACGCGTACGATTGATTTCTTATGCATTTTTAAATAGTAAAAGTGTCACAATTTAATTGCCTATAAATAAACACCGGATGACGTCATCATGACGTCATCATTACACAATGTTGTTTGAATAAGGGTCTTTGCTTGGACAAAGGTTGGTGTAAATGAATTACTGGCAAAGAGTCGAAAATGCCCTCTGAAAATTGACATTTTTTTTTAATTTCTGTGTACAAAGTCTATGGGAAAAATTAAATATTCAAAATTCTATAATAAATCACGTGATGACGTCAGCATGATGAAAAGTTTCGGCATACATCCTCAGATGATGGTTAATAACTACGCTGAGTTAAAAGTTGATCGGATTTAAAATAATTGCCAAAGTGGCTTGTAGAATAAAAACGTGTACAAAACCTATGGGGAAAAGTGGAAAAAGAAAAAAAAAGAAAAACTAGAAATTGTGGTTGTGAACAACCACAGAGCTGTTCCCAATATTGATTATCTGTTGGACCCATAGACATATAAGTAGATATCCATGTCTGTTTGCAACAGAAGATAGGGCTTTTCCGCATTATGATTTGTTTTTATCAATAATACGTCCCTGACTATGCATGAACATAAAATCTGTCAAAGTTAGCCGAAAATCGGCTAAAACGGTCACTGTGGACAGGATTGGACCTCAGCAACACGTGCGCTGCGGGCTGACTGACATACGATATGTACAACGTACATGCATGTACATGTACATTATGGACGTCCTGTGCATGTTTTAAAGCAGAAGTATTGTCAACCTGAAGTTTGAAGCATGCGCAGGGCATGTCCGAGTTTGCTTATTGCCTCGAAGCTTTGAAATGTTTTAGACCTACCCTTAAATAGACAATTAAAGTAAAAACTAATATAAAAACTGCCATGGTTGATTTTTCAGGAATTTTCAAAGGAAAAAGGGTCTTTTCAATATAACTTCCGGTCTGATGACGTCATACACCTAAAACTTCGCACACCTGTTAAGTGGGTCAAAGTCATTATATACACCAATATTTAGGCGATTCCGACAAACTTCGCCACAGACATCTATTCAAAATACATTTTTGAAAATTTTCAACCTGTCGCTAGAGGGCGCTCGAAGATTGCATGACGTCATCGGTAGATGATTTGAAGAATACTATTAGTCAAGAGACTAACACCGTTGAAAGCAAGTTCATATCTATTACCACTTTTAAATAATAAGCCACTTCCGGTTTTGGCCTTTTTCGACCGGAAGCAAAGGTCACGTGATTTCACGCACACTGAATAAAATAAAGACCTAAACCTATTCTACCACTTGCCGGCAACATAATGCTGCGGACGCGTACGGTTGATTTCTTATGCATTTTTAAATATTAAAATTGTCACAATTTAATTGCCTATAAATAAACTCCGGATGACGTCATCATGACGTCATCATTACACAATGTTGTTTGAATTAGGGTCTTTGCTTGGACAAAGATTGGTGTAAATGAATAACTGGCAAAGAGTCGAAAATGCCCTCTGAAAATTGATTTTTTTTTTTTATTTCTGTGTACAAAGTCTATGGAAAAAATTAAATATTCAAAATTCTATAATAAATCACGTGATGACGTCAGCATGACGAAAATTTTCGGCATACATCCTCAGATGATGGTTAATAACTATGCTGAGTTTTAAGTTGATCGGATTTAAAATAATTGCCAAAGTGGCTTGTAGAATAAAAACGTGTACAAAACCTATGGGAAAAGTGGAAAAGAAAAAAAAAAAGAAAAAAAAAAGAAAAAAAAAAAGGAAAAAAAAAAAAATCTTAACGAAAACAAGAGCTGTTCCCAATTGAAATTGGGAACAGCTAACTAGAGATGTGTTTGTGGACAAACACAAGCTGTTTCGGATATTCAAAATACTCTGTGCACGTGATGAACAATCAGTGACGTCACTAAAAATGTCATCTATAACAGCACATTATACGTACATGTCAAGTAATAACCAAATCGAACATATAGGTCTGTAAATATAGGCCTATAAAGAACAAAATGCCCCTTTAAGGGACGTCACATGACATTTGATGATGACATCACATGAATTTTCATCTATAACCCATCTCCGCATTGGGACGATCACGAATTTCTTCTAGGACCATCTGTGGGTGGTAGTCTAAGTGTGTAACAGGTCTAACGTCGATCGCATAATTTACAAAAGTGCCAAAGTAGAGTGTTTTAAAACGTGTACAAACCCTATGGGGAAAAATGCATCTTTAATGTGATGTAACCCAACACCTGATGACGTCACGATCGCGCATTTCTTCTAGGACCATCTGTGGGTGATGGTCTAAGTATGTATCAAGTCTGAGGTTGATCGGATTTACGAAGAGGCTAAAGTGGAGTGCTTTAAAACGTGTACAAAACATATGGGGAAAAATGCATCTTTAATGTAACGTAACCCGACACCTGATCACGTCACGGTTACGAATTTCTTCTAGGACCATCTGTGGGTGGTGGTCTAGGTATGAATTAAGTTTAAAGTCGATCGGATTTACGAAGATGCCAAACTGGAGTGTTTTAAAACGTGTACAAAATATATGGGGAAGAATACATCTTTAATGTGACGTAACCCGACACCTGATGACGTCACGATCACGAATTTCTTCTAGGACCATCTGTGGGGGGTGGTCTAAGTATGTACCAAGTCTGAAATCAATCGGATTTAAAAAAGTGGCAAAGTGGACTGGTAGAAGAAACGTGTGTTAAACCTATGGAGAAAAAGTCTGAAAAAGGAGAAAAAAAAAAAAGAACTAGAGATCTATGTCTGTTTGCAACAGAACATAGGGCTTTTCCGCATTATGATTTTTTTTAATCGATAATACGTCTCTGACTATGCATGAACATAAAGTCTGTCAAAGTTAGCCGAAAATCGGCTAAAACAGTCACTGTGGTCAGGATTTGAACTCAGTAACACGTGCCCTGCGGGCTTACTGACATACGATGTATGTGCGTATGTATGGTGGCCCTGAAGGGACATCGCATATCGCAAACGTGTGCGCATACGTATGCGATGTCGGGAAATTTATCGCAAATGTGTGCGCGCACGTATGCAATGTCGTGAAACAATTCGCGAATATATGCGCACACGTATGCGTTGTTGAGAAATTTATCGCGAATATGTGCTCACACGTATGCGATGTCGCAAAATTTATCGCGAATATGTGCGCACACGTATGCGATGTCGTGAAACAATTCGCGAATATGTGCGCACACGTATGCGAATTTGTTTGCAATGTCGTGAATTTTGTTGCATAATGCCAAAAGTGCTATAATACGTCACTGTCTATGCGCATGCATGAACATAAAATCTGACAAAGTTAGCCGAAAATCGGCTAAAACGGTCAATGTGGACAGGATTTGACCTCAGCAACACGTGCGCTGCAGGCTGACTGACATACGATGTATGTGCCTATGTACATGTACAACGTACGTGCATGTACATGTACATGTACATTGTGGACGTCCTGTCCTGTGCATGTTTTGAAGCAGAGGTATTGTCAACGTGAAGTTTTAAGCGTGTGCAGGGTATGTTCGAGTTCGCTTATCGCCTCGAAACTTTAAAATGTTTTAGACCTACCCTTCAATCTACAATTAAAGTAAAAACTAATATAAAAACTGCCATGGTTGATTTTTCAGGAATTTTCTAAGGAAAAACGGTCTTTTCATTATAACTTCCGGTCTGATGACGTCATTCGCCTAAAACTTCGCACACGTCTTAAGGTGGTCAAGGTCATTATATACACCAATATTTAGGCGTTTCTGACAAACTTCGCCACAGACATCTATTCAAAATACATTTTTGAAAATTTTCAACCTGTCGCTAGAGGGCGCTCGAAGATTGCATGACGTCATCGGTAGATGATTTGAAGAATACTGTCAGCCAAGAGACTAACACCGTTAAAAGTAAGTTCATATCTATTACCACTTTCAAATAATAAGCCACTTCCGGTTTCGGCCTTTTTCGACCGGAAGCAAGGGTCACGTGATTTCACGCACACTGAATGAAATATAGACCTCAACCTACTCTACCACTTGCTGGCAACAGAATGCTGCGAACGCGTACGATTGATTTCTTATGCATTTTTAAATAGTAAAAGTGTCACAATTTAATTGCCTATAAATAAACACCGGATGACGTCATCATGACGTCATCATTACACAATGTTGTTTGAATAAGGGTCTTTGCTTGGACAAAGGTTGGTGTAAATGAATTACTGGCAAAGAGTCGAAAATGCCCTCTGAAAATTGACATTTTTTTTTAAATTTCTGTGTACAAAGTCTATGGGAAAAATTAAATATTCAAAATTCTATAATAAATCACGTGATGACGTCAGCATGATGAAAAGTTTCGGCATACATCCTCAGATGATGGTTAATAACTACGCTGAGTTAAAAGTTGATCGGATTTAAAATAATTGCCAAAGTGGCTTGTAGAATAAAAACGTGTACAAAACCTATGGGGAAAAGTGGAAAAAGAAAAAAAAAGAAAAAAAAAAAAAGGAAAAAAAAAAACTTTAATGAAAACAATAGCTGTTCCCAATTGAAATTGGGAACAGCTAAAAAAAAAAAGGAAAAAAAAAACTTTAACGAAAACAATAGCTGTTCCCAATTGAAATTGGGAACAGCTAACTAGAAATGTGTTTGTGGACAAACACTGAGCTGTTTCGACCGTTTTATTAATGACTGCCGTAAAGGAGTTTCATCCAGGTCGAATGAACATGTACATGCGTATTCTATACAAAAAGTTCCTATCCTACGTCCCTGACTATGCATGAATATGAAATCTGTCAAAGTTAGCCGGAAATCGGCTAAAACGGTCACTGTGGACAGGATAGACCTCAGCAACACGTGCGCTGCGCGCGGGCTGACTGACATACGATATGTACAACGTACGTGCATGTACATGTACATTGTGGACTGTGCATGTTTTAAAGCAGAGTTATTGTCAACCTGAAGTTTTAAGCGTGCGCAGGGCATGTCCGAGTTTGCTTATTGCCTTGAAGCTTTGAAATATTTTAGACCTACCCTTAAATAGACAATTAAAGTAAAAACTAATATAAAAACTGCCATGGTTGATTTTTCAGGAATTTTTTAAGGAAAAGGGGTCTTTTTATTATAACTTCCGGTCTGATGACGTCATACACCTTGAACTTTGCACACGTCTTAAGTGGGTCAAGGTCACCATATACACCAATATTCAGGCGATTCCGACAAACTTCGCCACAGACATCTATTCAAAATACATTTTGGAAATATTCAACCTGTCGCTAGAGGGCGCTCGAAGATTGCATGACGTCATCGGTAGATGATTTGAAGAATACTATCAGCCAAGAGACTAATACCGTTAAAAGCAAGATCATATCTATTACCTTTTTTTAAATAATAAGCCACTTCCGGTTTGGGCCTTTTTCGACCGGAAGCAAGGGTTACGTGATTTCACGCACACTGAATGAAATAAAGACCTCAACCTACTCTACCACTTGCCGGCAACAGAATGCTGCGGACGCGTATGGTTGATTTCTTATGCATTTTTAAATATTAAAAGTGTCACAATTTAATTGCCCATAAATAAACACCGGATGACGTCATCATGACGTCATCGTTACACAATGTTGTTTGAATTAGGGTCATTGCTTGCACAAAGATTGGTGTAAATGACTTACTGGCAAAGTGTCGAAAATGCCCTCTGAAAATTGACATTTTTAAAAAAATTTCTGTGTACAAAGTCTATGGGAAAAATTAAATATTCAAAAATCTATAATAAATCACGTGATGACGTCAGCATGACGAAAAGTTTTGGCGCACATCTTCAGATGGTGGTCTAAGTGTGTGCCAGGTTTGAAGTCGATCGGATTTGAAAAAAGTCCAAAAGTGCGTTGTAGAACGAAAACACGTGTTATCCTATGGGAAAAAAAGTGGAAGAAAAAAAAAAAGAGAAAAAAAAAAATAACAAAAACAAGAGCTGTTTCAGTGTGTACACCGAAACAGCTAAAAAAAAAAGAAAAAAAAAAAACTTTAACGAAAACAAGAGCTGTTCCCAATTGAAATTGGGAACAGCTAAAAACTAGAGGTTGTGGTTGTGAACAACCACAGAGCTGTTCCCAGTTTTGATTCTCTATTGGACCGTAAACAAAATGATTTAATGATTAACAAAAAATGAAATTAATCAATTGAAATTATTACTTTTAAAGATTGCACTTCCGGTACAACCTTTAAAATATTCATGACGTCATAGCATAACAGTAATTATGTGCACAGTAATAATAATTCAATATAATTATCTGTCAATATAGCTTTGTATTATTGTGAAGTTTCAACCTGGACAGATTAATAATTCATGAAATATGATATAAGGGTCTAAAATTACCACTTCCGGTAAAACCGGAAGTGAAGGTCACATGACCTTGACATGTCAATTTTGATCTATAAAACTTCCCTGTCTGTATACCTGCCAGGTTTGAGATCAATCGGTCAAATAGTTCAATAGTTATAGGACTGTAAAGATTGTCTCATTAAATATTCATGACGTCATGACATGACAATAATTAAGTGCACAGTAATAATAATGCAATAAAATTATCTGTCAATATAGCTTTGTGTTATTGTGAAGTTTCAACCTAATCAGATTAATAATTCATGAAATATGATTTAGGGGTCTAAAATTACCACTTCCGGTAAAACCGGAAGTGAAGGTAACGTGACCTTGATATATCAATTTTCATCTTTAACACTTTCCTGTCTGTATGCCTACCAAATTTCAGATCAATCGGTCAAATAGTTCTATAGTTATCAGGCTGTAAAAATTGAATCTATAAATAGATGTCACATGACCCCTGATGACGTCACGATGACGAAAAGTTTTGGCATACATCTTCAGATGATGGTTAATGACTATGCTGAGTTTAAAGTTGATCGGATTTAAAATAGTTCCCAAAGTGGTTTGTAGAATAAAAACGTGTGATTTTTTTATTGAAATTGCATAAGTGTCCAACTTCCCCTAAAGCAGAACAAAAATCACTGAGACAAGTCTACTGATTGGCGAATGGGGGCGCCATTCACTTTATACGGTGTGCCGTTATATTTTTTTGGTGACGCGCAACTGTCCTTATTTTGATCCCGTATTCTGCCAAATTTAGCCGAAATTCGGCTAAAACGGTCACCCTGTTGGTCGGTCCGCTCCTTCACGACCACGTGCGTGTGTGGTGTATGGGAAGCAGGCGATGCCGAATCTGGTCAATGTATACACGCACACACTTGCGGCTTGCATTGGTTGAGACCGCATTTTTTACTTTCTCTGCCGCAACTTGCGCAAGGGTATTTTTTTGCCGACGCCGCGTCAACTGTGTGAACAATTTGACAAGCTGAAATCTTGGCACTGTTGAGGCAAATGTTGACGCTATCATTTATTGGGCAATTCAAGATTATATCTGTACGAATTGATTTGTTAGCAATTTTTGAAAAAGGAAAGGTCTTTTCAACGGAACTTCCGGTCTGATGACGTCATACGCCTAAAACTTTGCACACCTCTTAAGTGGGTCAAGGTCATCATATACACCAATATTTAGGCGATTCCGACAAACTTCGCCACAGACATCTATTCAAAATGCATTTTTGAAAATTTTCAACCTGTCGCTAGAGGGCGCTCGAAGATTGCATGACGTCATCGGTAGATGATTTGAAGAATACTGTCAGCCAAGAGACTAACACCGTTGAAAGCAAGTTCATATCTATTACCACTTTTAAATAATAAGCCACTTCCGGTTTTGGCCTTTTTCGACCGGAAGCAAGGGTCACGTGATTTCACGCACACTGAATGAAATAAAGACCTCAACCTACTCTACCACTTGCCGGCAACAGAATGCTGCGGACGCGTACGGTTGATTTCTTATGCATTTTTAAATATTAAAAGTGTCATAATTTAAAGGGAATGTACATCATTGGCTTTTGCTGTAATTTTCAGAAATGAACTATTTGAGGGGTTAGTATAATAGATCAAATATTGTTACACTGACATTTTGAAGTTTTGTGTTCGAAAAGGTTGGAGAAACCAAGAAAAACAAAAATGTTCAAGTAGTCTGGTTCCCTGACTCCACAAAAGATAAAATGGATCAATTTATAGATAATGGAAAATTGTAAGGCAATGGAACCAGTCTAGCTGGCCTGCACCCGTTCATGAACATGTAACCAATAGCAAACAAAATTTGGACTGAAAAAATGGTCAATTTGGAGCAGTAGTTGAAAAATAGTTAGGTTTTTCCAACGCTGGTCGGCCGATCACCGTTGGAAATTTATACAAAAATACGATTTTCTTGAAAATGACTTCACACCAGGTGCCATAATTTTACAGGATGCTTGAGACTGTCATTAACCAACATCCTAGTAATAGTCCGGTGGCTTAAGGAAAAAATCGTGACCCGCCGGATTAAAGCGCCAAATTTGGTACACTTACTGTATAGGTCCCAAGAAGTCATTCTAGAGGGGGGTGCCCGATTTTGGCGGCCTGGGTCAAGGTCAGGCCAAGGTCAAAGGTCACAAGGTGTATAATACAGTATGTAGTTATAGTAAATATCAACAAAAGTCTGAAATTTTAAATTCTGAATAGTATAAAACGATGTCTGACAATTATAAGACCTCACATTTTAGAAAAAGTTCCATCAAAAAAACTTTGCCCAACAAAATAGGGGAGTTTATTCCATTTCCAAAAATGATGACTCAGCACTTTTTAGAAAGTTTGCTTTCTGTTATGTTTAAGTTATAGAAAAGGGAACTTTGTTCTTTTTTTCGCATCACTACTTCGGCACTTGGATACTAGCCAGCATAATTAACGCTCTTCCTTTGATTTATTAATTATACATGGTTTATTAATTATTATAATTACAACGTTAGTTTGATTTCAATCATGATTTAAAGCTGATGTCTGTATAAGTATGTATTGTATATATACGTATATCACTTTTAACTCACAAGGCATAAAAGTGAATGGTCAGTTTCTGGCTTTCTATTATGTTTTTCTTCTAAAAATGTATTGGTCGTTCCAGTTCACATTTTTATTCTTTGTGTGTCATTGTTTCACGGTGGCACAGTAGCCTATAGTAAACCTACATTTATACAGTGTATGTACATGTATATGGAGGAGCTGAATACCTGTAATGACATGTGTCAAAGTTGTTTTTCTTATTTGCATAATTATTAGCACCCTGATGTGCTCATTGATTGATTTTGCCTGCCATCGCTGAAATTATGTCCTATACCTTGTGTGTGATTGATTCACAATTCACAAAGCAAAAGATTTACAAGAACACTTTTCATTCCATGAAAGCTCAAGTGTACTTCGGACCAAACTTGAAAATTGCAAATTGCTAAACCTAAATGTCTATAAATGTGCATACCTTATTATGCCAAATAGTAGTTTTCAATGATGAAAACGATAAAATACATGTAGAGCTAGTTTGAAAATTTAGTCAAGAGGTATACAAACTCATTAACTTTTTGGACTGGAGCCAATGGCTGGAGAATAGCCAACTATTCCGTAAGTTGCCGAGATTTATGATGATACAAAGCTATTGATGTGGAAAGATTGTAATCGTGCAGTGCATTCTCTTCTGTTTTAAGGACAGGACACAAAATTATGAATGAATATAGGCCTAATGTAAAGCAAAAAATAAACTCTTATGAAAAGAACAAACAGTTTAAAGAGCGTAGTATGCAGTACTGACCTTTCTCGACACAGTGTACACCTTCCACACTGATATTGATAATCAAACATGGGTAACTACATGTATTATGACCAAGCCATTACACTGGACCAAGATTAGAATACTGGAAACTGATTGTACACCATCATGCCTTATGAGTAAAGTGTGATGGGAATACATTCATTTGTACATACATATGCATACATGTACATAATGGCAACTTTATAACTATCATTATTTTGAAGCAAACTGTCGCTTAATTAAGATAATTAACAAACCATAACTAATTAATAAAAGAATGGAAGAACATTATTTATGTCTTTGATTATTCACAGTCCAACAAAATAATAAAAATATAACAAAGCTTATGGTTTCTATAACATTAACATAACAGAAATCAAATTTTCTAAAAAGTGCTGAGTCATCATTTTTGGAAATTGCGTAGTCTCCACTATTTTGTTAGGCAAAGGTTTTTTGATGGATTTTTTCTGATATGGTTGGTCTTATAGTTGCCTGACATCCTTTTATGCTATTCAGAACTTTAAATTTCAGACTTTTGGGGAAATTTACGACAACTATATGCAGTATTGTACACCTCGTGACCTTTGACCTTGGCCTGACCTTGAGCTAGGCCCCCAAAACCGGGCACCCCCCTCTAGAATGGCTTCTTGGGACCTATACAGTAAGTGTACCAAATTTGGTGCTTTAATCCGGCGTGTCACGATCTTGCCCAAAATTAGCTCTAAGCCACCGGACTATAAGGTATTTCGTAAAAACTTGGTAGTTTTATTTTTCGATGTTTGCAAATGTTGTATATTCCCTTTAATTGCCTATAAATACACACCGGATGACGTCATCATAACGTCATCATTACACAATGTTGTTTGAATTAGGGTCTTTGCTTGGACAAAGATTGGTGTAAATAAATAACTGGCAAAGAGTCGAAAATGCCCTCTAAAAATTGACATTTTTTTTTAAATTTCTGTGTACAAAGTCAATGGGAAAAATTAAATATTCAAAATTCTATAATAAATCACGTGATGACGTCAGCATGACGAAAAATTTCGGCACACATCCTCAGATGATGGTTAATAACTATGCTGAGTTTAAAGTTGATCGGATTTAAAATAATTGCCAAAGTGGGTTGTACAATAAAAATGTGTACAAAACCTATGGGGGAAAAGTGGAAAAAGAAAAAGAAGAAAAACAAAAAAAGGAAAAAAAAAAACTTTAATGAAAACAAGAGCTGTTCCCAATTGAAATTGGGAACAGCTAAAAAGTAGAGCTGTATGTCTGTTTGCAAACAGAACACAGGGCTTTTTCGTATTTTACAAATACGAAAATCGGCTAAAACAGTCACTGTGATCAGCATTTGAACTCAGCAACACGTACCCTGCGGGCTTACTGACATACGATGTATGTGCGTATGTATGGTGGCCCTGAAGGGACATCGCATATGTGCGAATATGTGCGCACACGTATGCGTTGTTGCGAAATTTATCGCGAATATGTGCGCACACGTATGCGATGTCGCAAAATTTATCGCGAATATGTGCGCACACGTATGCGATGTCGTGAAACAATTCGCGAATATGTGCGCACACGTATGCGAATTTGTTTGCAATGTCGTGAATTTTATTGCATACCTTGTCGCATACCTTTCAGTGAAATTCCTAATGAACTGGGGAGTTGTAGCAGCTAGTCTGGAATTTAGACGTACTGTTAGATATAAATAGGGTCTGACTAATAAACCTTCGCGCGCACGCTGTTCCTCGTGCAATCGTTACTACTAGTACTGTCGAGCGCAAACTTGCTACTTGCGCAAGTTTGAAACTTGCGCGGGCAAATTTCAAAGTTGCGCAAGTAGCAAGTTTGCACCTCCTCAATTTTGTTTACCAAAGAGCACCAAGGAATGGGAAATTGTACCAAGGCAAATGATCGAAAGCACCAAGGCAAATTATGGAGGACACCAATGTACATGAGGACACCAAAAAAGCATAATAGTACCCCACCTTGTCTGTACAATCCAAGCTTAAAGAGAAAAAAAAAAGCAAAAAAAACAAAAATAAGCCGTGTGGCCGCGTCAATTCCGGAACTTTGGTCTGACCAGAGACCGAATATTTTTTTTTTTTGGCCTAAGATATATCAGTTTTGTATAGGGAAAGACTTGTGGAGAAAGCTGTGTACAAAGTCTATGAGAAAAATTAATTATTCATAAATCCATAATAAATCACTTGATGACGTCACCATGACCTCACTCTTCGGGACACATCTTGGCTACAGGAACTATGCTTATGCCAACTTTCAATGATATCTGGCAAAGATTAATGCCAAAAGTGCTATAATACGTTACTGTCTATGCGCATGCATGAACATAAAATCTGTCAAAGTTAGCCGAAAATCGGCTAAAACGGTCACTGTGGACAGGATTTGACCTCAGCAACACGTGCGCTGCAGGCTGACTGACATACGATGTATGTGCCTATGTACATGTACAACGTACGTGCATGTACATGTACATGTACATTGTGGACGTCCTGTCCTGTGCATGTTTTGAAGCAGAGGTATTGTCAACGTGAAGTTTTAAGCGTGCGCAGGGTATGTTCGAGTTCGCTTATTGCCTCGAAACTTTAAAATGTTTTAGACCTACCCTTCAATCAACAATTAAAGTAAAAACTAATATAAAAACTGCCATGGTTGATTTTTCAGGAATTTTCTAAGGAAAAAGGGTCTTTTCATTATAACTTCCGGTCTGATGACGTCATTCGCCTAAACCTTCGCACACGTCTTAAGGTGGTCAAGGTCATTATATACACCAATATTTAGGCGATTCCGACAAACTTCGCCACAGACATCTATTCAAAATACATTTTTGCTAATTTTCAACCTGTCGCTAGAGGGCGCTCGAAGATTGCATGACGTCATCGGTAGATGATTTGAAGAATACTATCAGCCAAGAGACTAACACCGTTAAAAGCAAGTTCATATCTATTACCACTTTTAAATAATAAGCCACTTCCGGTTTGGGCCTTTTTCGACCGGAAGCAAGGGTCACGTGATTGCACGCACATTAGATGAAATGAAGACCTCAACCTACTCTACCACTTGCCGGCAACAGAATGCTGCGGACGCGTACGGTTGATTTCTTATGCATTTTTAAATATTAAAAGTGTCACAATTTAATTGCCTATAAATAAACACATGATGACGTCATCATGACGTCATCATTCCACAATGTTGTTTGAATTAGGGTCTTTGCTTGGACAAAGAGTGGTGTAAATGAATAACTGGCAAAGAGTCGAAAATGCCCTTTGAAAAGCGACAATTTTTTTTAAATTTCTGTGTACAAAGTCTATGGGAAAAATTAATTATTCAAAAATCCATAATAAATCACTTGATGACGTCACCATGACGTCACTCTTCGGGGCACATCTATGCTATAAGGACTAAGCCTATGCTGACTTTGAACGATGTATGACAAAGATGAATGGCAAAAGTGTGGGGCAGAAGAAACGTGTACAATGTCTATGGGATTTGCCGGGGAATAAAAAGAAGAAGAAGCAAGAAAAAAAATGAGAACAAAAAGAAAGGCTTTTCCGCAACTATGCGGAAAAGCCAAAAAAATAGAAATGTGTTTGTGGACAAACACAAGCTGTTTCGACTGTTACATTATTTGACAAGGACATGAGATTATGACGACTATTAGTGCATGTAAAGTTTCAACCGAATCGGACAAATAGTTGCGGAGATAAAGGGCTTTAAAAGATGCAAGGTTAGGCGCCCTCACATGACGAGCACAGAAGTGATACTGTCGCCACCGATATTTTCACATTAACACTTCCCAATATGAGGGCATTCAAAGTTTCAATGCAATGGGACCCATGCTTACAAAGATATAGGGCTGCAAATGATGCTATGTTAGGGCGCCCTCACATGACGACCGATGACGTCACCTTGACTTAACCTATATTCTGGTGTATAACGGATGCAAGTTTGTGTGAATGCAAAGCTTCAACCAAATCGGATGCATACTCGCGGGGATATGGAAATTATGCAAAGTTAGGGCGCCCTCACATGACAGCTAATGACGTCGCGATGACGTTACCTATATTGCCACACGAAACACACCCCAATGTGAGGGCATGCAAAGTTTCAACGCAATCGGACCCATACTTGCAAAGTTACAGGGCTGCAACAAATGCAAAGTTAGGGCGCCCTCACGTGACACCTGATGACGTCAACATGACAAAAACCTTATAGGACCATCTGCGGTTGGTGATATGCGTGTCTGCCAAGTCTGAAGTCAATCAGATCTATGAAAGTGCCAAAATGTACTGATTGAAGGAAAACGTGTACAAAACCTATGGAGTAAAAATGCATCTTTAATGTGACGTAACCTGACACTTGATAACGTCACGATCACGAATTTCGTCTAGGACCATCTGTGGGTGGTGGTCTAACTATGAATCAAGTTTAAAGTTGATCGCATTTACGAAAGTGCCAAAGTGGAGCGTTTTAAAACGTGTACAAAACCTATGGAGAAAAATGCATCTTTAATGTGACGTAACGTGACACCTGATGACGTCACGATCACGAATTTCTTTTAGGAACATCTGTGGGTGGTGGTCTAAGTTTGTATCAAGTCTAAAGTCGATCAGATTTACGTAACTGCCAAAGTGGAGTGTTTTAAAACGTGTACAGAACATATGGGGAAAAATACATATTTAATGTGACGTAACCCGACACCTAATGACGTCACGATCACGAATTTCTTCTAGGACCATTTGTGGGTAGTGATCTAATTATGTACCAAGTCTGAAGTCGATCAGATTTACGAAAATGCCCAAAGTGGAGTGTTTCAAAACGTGTACAAAACATATGGGGAAAAATGCATCTTTAATGTGACGTAACCCGACACCTGATGACGTCACGATCATGAATTTCTATTAGGACCATCTGTGGGTGGTGGTCTAAGTGTGCGCCAAGTCAGAAGTTGATCAGATTTACGAAAGTGCCAAAGTGTATGGGTAGAAGAAACGTGTGCAAAACCTATGGAGAAAAAGTCTGAAAAAGGAGAAGCAAAAAAAACTAGAAATGTGTTTGTGGACAAACACAAGCTGTTTCGGATATTCGAAATAATCTGTGCACGTGATGAACAATCAGTGATGTCACTAAAACTGTCATCTATAACAGCACATTATACGTACATGTCAAGTTATAACCAAATCGAACGTATAGGTCTGTAAATATAGGCCTTTACAGAACAAAATGCCCCTTTAAGGGACGTCACGTGACATTTGATGATGACATCACATGAATTTTCATCTATAACCCATCTCGGCATTGGTACGATCACGAATTTCTTCTAGGATTATCTGTGGGTGGTAGTCTAAGTGTGTACCAGGTCTAACGTCAATCGCATAATTTACAAAAGTGCCAAAGTAGAGTGTTTTAAAACGTGTACAAACCCTATGGGGAAAAATGCATCTTTAATGTGATGTAACCAAACACCTGATGACGTCACGATCACGAATTTCTTCTAGGACCATCTGTGGGTGGTTGTCTAAGTGTGTACCAAGTATAAAGTCGATCAAATTTACGAAAGTGCCAAAAAGTGAAGCGTTTTAAAACGTGTACAAAACCTATGGGGAAAATGTACATCTTTAATGTGAAGTAACGTGACACCTGATGACGTCATGATCACGAATTTCTTCAAGGACCATTTGTGGGTGATGGTCTAAGTGTGTACCAAGTGTAACGTCGATCAGATTTACGAAAGTGCCGAAATGGAGCGTTTTGTACAAACCCTATGGGGAAATAAGCATCTTTAATGTGACGTAACCTGACTCTTGATGACGTCACGATCACGAATTTCTTCTAGGACCATTTGTTGGTGGTAGTCTAATTATAAATTAAGTTTAAAGTCGATCGGATTTACGAAGATACCAAACTGGAGTGTTTTAAAACGTGTACAAAACATATAGGGAAAAATGCATCTTTAATGTGACGTAACCTGACACCTGATGACGTCACGATCACAAATTTCTTCTAGGACCATCTGTGGGTGGTGGTCTCAGTATGTACCAAGTCTGAAATCAATCGGATTTATAAAAGTGGCAAAGTGGACTGCCAGAAGAAACGTGTGTTAAACCTATGGGAAAAAGTCTGAAAAAGGAGAAAAAAAAAAAAAACTAGAAATGTGTTTGTGGACAAACACAAGCTGTTTCGGATATTTGAAATACTCTGTGCACGTGATGAACACTTGATGAAGTCACTTCGAATGTCATCTGACAAGAGAAAAAAGTCAATCAGACATCTAGTGTCAAATTATGAATTGAAGAAAAACGTGTACAAAACCTATGGGGAAAATACATCTTTAATGTGAAGTAACCTGACACCTCATGATGTCACGATCACAAATTTCTTCTAGGACCATCTGTGGGTGATGGTCTAAGTGTTTTCCAAGTCTAAAGTACATCGAATTTACGAAAGTGCCAAAGTGGAGTGTTTTAAAACGTGTACAAACCCTATGGGGAAAATGCATTTTTAATGTGACGTTACCTAACACCTAAGGATGTCACGATCACGAATTTCTTCGAGGACCATCTGTGGATGATGGTCTAAGTGTGTACCAAGTGTAACGTCGATCGGATTTACGAAAGTGCCGAAATAGAGCGTTTTAAAACATGTACAAACCCTATGGGAAAAAAATGCATCTTTAATGTGACGTAACCTGACACCTCATGACGTCACGATCACGAATTTCATCTAGGACCATCTGTGGGTGGTGGTCTAAGTATAAATCAAGTCTTAAGTCGATCGGATCTTCGAAGATGCCAAACTGGAGTGTTTTAAAACGTGTACAAAACATATGGGGAAAAATGCATCTTTAATGTCACGTAACCTGACACCTGATGACGTCACGATCACAAATTTCTTCTAGGACCATCTGTGGGTGGTGTTCTAAGTATGTACCAAGTCTGAAATCAATCGGATTCAAAAAAGTGCCAAAGTGGCCTGGTAGAATAAACGTGTGTTAAACCTATGGAAAAAAAGGCTGAAAAAGGAGAAAAAAAAGCCAAAAAAAGAAAAAAAAAAATCTTAACGAAAACAAGAGCTGTTTCGGTGTGTACACCGAAACAGCTAAAAAGAAAAAACTAGAGATGTGTTTGTGGACAAACACAAGCTGTTTCGGATATTCAAAATACTCTGTGCACGTGATGAACAATCAGTGACGTCACTAAAAGTGTCATCTATAACAGCACATTATACGTACATGTCAAGTTATAACCAAATCGAACATATAGGTCTGTAAATATAGGCCTATGAAGAACAAAATGCCCCTTTAATGGACGTCACATGACATTTGATGATGACATCACATGAATTTTCATCTATAACCCATCTCGGCATTGGTACGATCACGAATTTCTTCTAGGACCATCTGCGGGTGGTAGTCTAAGTGTGTACCAGGTCTAACGTCGATCGCATAATTTACAAAAGTGCCAAAGTAGAGTGTTTTAAAACGTGTACAAACCCTATGGGGAAAAAATGCATCTTTAATGTGATGTAACCCAACACCTGATGACGTCACGATCGCGCATTTCTTCTAGGACCATCTTTGGGTGGTGGTCTAAAAATGTATCAAGACTGAGGTCGATCGGATTTACGAAGGTGCCAAAGTGGAGTGTTTTAAAACGTGTACAAAACATATGGGGAAAAACGCATCTTTAATATGACGTAACCGAACACCTGATGACGCCACGATCACAAATTTTCTTCTTGGACCATCTGTGGGTGGTGGTCTAAGTGTGTACCAAGTGTAACGTCGATCGGATTTACGAAAGTGCCGAAATGGAGCATTTTAATACATGTACAAACCCCATGGGGAAAAATGCATCTTTAATGTGACGTAACCTGACACTTGATGACGTCACGATCACGAATTTCGTCTAGAACCATCTGTGGTTGGTGGTCTAAGTATGAATTAAGTTTAAAGTCGATCGGATTTACGAAGATGCCAAACTGGTGTGTTTTAAAACGTGTACAAAACATATGGGGAAAAATGCATCTTTAATGTGACGTAACCTGACACCTGATGACGTCACGATCACAAATTTCTTCTAGGACCATCTGTGGGTGGTGGTCTAAGTATGTACCAAGTCTGAAATGAATCGGATTTAAAAAAGTGGCAAAGTGGATTGGTAGAAGAAACGTGTGTTAAACCTATGGAGAAAAAGTCTGAAAAAGGAGGGGGGGGGTAAAAAAAAAAAAAAAAAAAGAAAAAAGAAAAAAAAAAATCTTAACGAAAACAAGAGCTGTTTCGGTGTGTAACCGAAACAGCTAAAAAGAAAAACTAGAAATGTGTTTGTGGACAAACACAAGCTGTTTCGGATATATTTGAAATACTCTGTGCACGAGACGAACAATCAGTAACGTCACTGTAAATGTCATCTATAACAGCACATTATAATACGTACATGTCAAGTTACAACCAAATCGAAAACATTATAGTTCTTTAGATATAGGCCTATAAAAGAATAGCGATTCAAAGAAATGCTCATTTAATTGTCATGTCACGTGACACATGATGACGTCATCGTTATGAACTCACTGGGGACCATCTTCGGCTGCTGGTCTTACTAGTGTCTGACAAGTGTAAAGTCAATCAGACATATAGAAGTGGAAAAGTGTTTGATTTAAAGAAGAACGTGTACAAAACCAATAGGGAAACAATGCATCTTTAATGTGACGTAACCTGACACATCATGACGCCATGATGACGACTTTCTTTTAGGACCATCTGTGGGTGGTAGTCTAATTATGTTTCAAGTGTAATATCGATCTGATTTACAAACGTGCCAAAGTAGAGTGTATTAATAAAACGTGTACAAACCCTATTGGGAAAATGCATCTTTAATGTGACGTAACCTGACACCTAATGACGTCACGATGACGACTTTCTTCTAGGACCATCTATGGGTAGTGGTCTAAGTATGTACCAACTATAAAGTCGATCGAATTTACGAAAGTGCCAAAGTGGAGTGTTTTAAAACGTGTACAAAACCTATGGGGAAAATGTGCATCTTTAATGTGAAGTAACGTGACGCCTGATGACGTCACGATCACAAATTTCTTCAAGGACCATCTGTGGCTGATGGTTTAAGTGTGAACCAAGTGTAACATCGATCGGATTGACGAAAGTGCCGAAAATGGAGCGTTTTAAAACATGTACAAACCCTATGGGGAAAAATGCATCTTTAAAGGTGACGTAACCTGACACTTGATGACGTCACGATCACGAATTTCTTCAAGAACCATCCGTGGGTGGCGGTCTAAGTATGAATTAAGTTTAAAGTTGATCAGATTTACGAAGATGCCGAACTGGAGTGTTTTAAAACGTGTACAAAACATATGGGGAAAAATGCATCTTTAATGTGACGTAACCTGACACCTGATGACGTCACGATCACAAATTTCTTCTAGGACCATCTGTGGGTGGCGGTCTAAGTATGTGCCAAGTCTGAAATCAATCGGATTTATAAAAGTGGCAAAGTGGACTGCCAGAAGAAACGTGTGTTAAACCTATGGAGAAAAAGTCTGAAAAAGGAGAAAAAAAACTAGAGCTATATGTCTGTTTGCAACAGAACACAGGGCTTTTCCGCATTATGATTTGTTTTTATCAATAATACATCCCTAACTATGCGCATGAATGAACATTTAATCCGTCAAAGTTAGCCGAAAATCGACTAAAATGATCACTGTGGACAGTATTTGACCTCAGCCACACGTGCGCTGCAGGCTGACTGACATACGATGTATGTGCGTATGTACCACGTACGTGCATGTACATGTACATTGTGGATGTACAACGTACGTGCATGTATGTACATTGTGGACGTCCTGTGCATGTTTTAAAGCAGAGGTATTGTCAACCTGAAGTTTTAAGCGTGCGCAGGGTATGACCGAGTTCGTTTATTGCCAAAAAACTTTGAATTGTTTTAGACCTACCCTTAAATCGACAATTAAAGTAAAAACAAATATAAAAACTGCCATGGTTGATTTTTCAGGAATTTTCAAACGAAAAAGGGTCTTTTTATTATAACTTCCGGTCTGATGACGTCATACGCCTAAAACTTCGCAAAAGTTTTAAGTGGGTCAAGGTCATCATATACACCAATATTTAGGCGATTCCGACAAACTTCGCTACAAACATCTATTCAAAATACATTTTTGAAAATGTTCAACCTGTCGCTAGAGGACGCTCAAAGATCGCATGACGTCATCGGTAGATGATTTGAAGAATACTATTGGCCAAGACACTAACACCGTTGAAAGCAAGTTCATATCTATTACCACTTTTAAATAATAAGCCACTTCCGGTTTTGGCCTTTTTCGACCGGAAGCAAGGGTCACGTGATTTCACGCACACTGAATGAAAGACCTCAACCTTTTCTACCACTTGCCAGCAAAAGAATGCTGCGGACGCCTATTGTTGATTTCTTATGCATTTTTAAATATTAAAAGTGTCACAATTTAATTGCCCATAAATAAACACCAGATGATGTCATCATGACGTCATCATTACACAATGTTGTTTGAATTAGGGTCTTTGCTTAGACAAAGATTGGTGTAAATGAATTACTGGCAAAGAGTCAAAAATGCCCTTTGAAAATCGACAATTTTTTTTATTTCCGTGTACAAAGTCTATGGGAAAAATTAAATATTCAAAAATCTATAATAAATTAGTCGATGACGTCACCATGACGTCAATCTTCGGGGCACATCTTTGCTATAGGGACTATGCTTATGCTAACTTTGAATGATGTCCGACAAAGATTAATGCCAAAAGTGGCGTGTAGAAAAAACGTGTACAAAGTCTATGGGATTTTGGCGACAAAAAGAAATAAAAACTAGAGATCTATGTCTGTTTGCAACAGAACATAGGGCTTTTCCGCATTATGATTTTTTTTAATCAATAATATTTCCTGAATATGCATGGACATAAAATCTGTCAAAGTTAGCCGAAAATCGGCTAAAACGGTCACTGTGGACAGGATTTGACCTCGGCAATACGATGTATGTGCGTGTGCACAAGGTCTTTGCTTGGACAAAGAGTGATCTAAATAAATTACTGGCAAAGAGTCGAAAACGCACTTTGAAAATCGACAAAAATTTTTTAATTTGTTGATGACGTCATCGTGACGTCACTTCGAACTTTGCATACTAGTATGATTAACTACCTACCCACCAAGTTTCATGACAATTGGACCTTTCCTTATATGAGTTTTGCAAAATCGCATTTTGATGACGTCATGATGACGTCACACATTTTTTTTCAAGTTTTGTGCAAATAGCTATTACATAACAGACCAAATGCAAAAAAGAATTTTGCATTTTGCATGTTGCGTTCGGGAGATATGGCTAAAAGTCCAAACAAATAAATATTCATATAAAATCTCAGGATGACGTCATCATGACGTCACCTCATTTTTAATCTATAGCACATCCTGGTATAGCCACATACCAAGTTTCAACCCAATCGGACTTACATTTCTGTAGATATAAGACTTCACAATATGTACGTAAATTTTCAAAAATCAATAAAGAATTAGGTGATGACGTCATCGTGAGTGATAGTCTTGGCATAATTTTTGTATGAGGGTCTTTCTTGGCTGTAACTTTGATGACGATTCCAGATCGCCAAAATACGAAAATGGTGGCTTGAAAACGTGTACAAAGTCAATAGGTTAAAAATCCCACTGCAGAAAAACTGCACCTTTAAATACGTGATTTTCCTTTAAACTGAAACATTTTTATAAAATATTACTTGCTATTCTAACTCTTGGGAATATTTTCAATCAAATGAAAGGCGTAAAAAAATACGATTTCTTTTTCCTTCTCATAGTAATTCTCAGCCGAAGTTCAGAACTACTCAGTAAGATATATCAGTGTTGTATAGGGAAAGACTTGTGGAGAAAGCTGTGTACAAAGTCTATGAGAAAAATTAATTATTCATAAATCCATAATAAATCACTTGATGACGTCACCATGACGTCACTCTTCGGGACACGTCTTGGCTATAGGGACTATGCTTATGGCAACTTTCAATGATATCTGAAAAAGATTAATGCCAAGAGTGCTATAATACGTCCATGTGCATGCATGAACATAAAATCTGTCAAAGTTAGCCGAAAATCGGCTAAAACGGTCACTGTGGACAGGATTTGACCTCAGCAACACCTGCGCTGCAGGCTGACTGACATACGATGTACGTGCCTATGTACAACGTACGTGCATGTACATGTACATGTACATTGTGGACGTCCTGTCCTGTGCATGTTTTGAAGCAGAGGTATTGTCAACGTGAAGTTTTAAGCGTGCACAGGGTATGTTCGAGTTTGCTTATCGCCTCGAAACTTTGAAATGTTTTAGACCTACCCTTCAATCGACAATTAAAGTAAAAACAAATATAAAAACTGCCATGGTTGATTTTTCAGGAATTTTCAAATAAAAAAGGGTCTTTTTATTGTAACTTCCGGTCTGATGACGTCATTTGCCTAAAACTTCGCACACGTCTTAAGTGGGTCAAGGTCATCATATACACCAATATTTAGGCGATTACGACAAACTTCGCCACAGACATCTATTCAAAATACATTTTTGCTAATTTTCAACCCGTCGCTAGAGGGCGCTCGAAGATTGCATGACGTCATCGGTAGATGATTTGAAGAATACTATTGGCCAAGAGACTAACACCGTTAAAAGCAAGTTTATATCTATTACCACTTTCAAATGATAAGCCACTTCCGGTTTGGGCCTTTTTCGACCGGAAGCAAGGGTCACGTGATTTCACGCACAGTGAATAAAATAAAGACCTCAACCTATTCTACCACTTGCCGGCAACAAAATGCTGCGGACGCGTACGGTTGATTTCTTATGCATTTTTGAATATTAAAAGTGTCACAATTTAATTGCCTATAAATACACACCTGATGACGTCATCATGACGTCATCATTACACAATGTTGTTTAAATTAGGGTCTTTGCTTAGACAAAGATTGGTGTAAATGAATTACTGGCAAAGAGTCAAAAATGCCCTTTGCAAATCGACAATTTTTTTAAATCTTCTGTGTACAAAGTCTATGGGAAAAATTAAATATTCAAAAATCTATAATAAATTAGTCGATGACGTCACCATGACGTCAATCTTCGGGACAGATCTTTGCTATAGGGACTATGCTTATGCTAACTTTGAATGATGTAGGACAAAGATTAATGCCAAAAGTGGCGTTGAGAAAAAACGTGCACAAAGTCTATGGGATTTAGGCGACAAAAAGAAGAAGCCAAAAAAAAAAAAAAAAATGAGAACAAAAACAAAGGCTTTTCCGCAACTTTGCGGAAAAGCCAAAAAAAAAAAAAAAAAAAATCAGAACAAAAAGAAAGGCTTTTTCGCAAAATTGCGAAAAAGCCAAAAAAAAGAAAAAGAAAAAAAAAAATCTTAACGAAAACAAGAGCTGTTTCGGTGTGTACACCGAAACAGCTAAAAAAAATCTTAACGAAAACAAGAGCTGTTTCGGTGTGTACACCGAAACAGCTAACTAGAGATGTGTTTGTGGACAAACACAAGCTGTTTCGGATATTCAAAATACTCTGTGCACGTGATGAACAATCAGTGACGTCACTAAAAATGTCATCTATAACAGCACATTATACGTACATGTCAAGTTATAACCAAATCGAACATATAGGTCTGTAAATATAGGCCTATAAAGAACAAAATGCCCCTTTAATGGACGTCACATGACATTTGATGATGACATCACATGAATTTTCATCTATAACCCATCTCGGCATTGGTACGATAACGAATTTCTTCTAGGACCATCTGTGGGTGGTAGTCTAAGTGTGTACCAGGTCTAACGTCGATCGCATAATTTACAAAAGTGCCAAAGTAGAGTGTTTTAAAACGTGTACAAACCCTATGGGGAAAAATGCATCTTTAATGTGATGTAACCCAACACCTGATGACGTCACGATCGCGCATTTCTTCTAGGACCATCTTTGGGTGGTGGTCTAAAAATGTATCAAGACTGAGGTCGATCGGATTTACGAAGGTGCCAAAGTGGAGTGTTTTAAAACGTGTACAAAACATATGGGGAAAAACGCATCTTTAATGTGACGTAACCGAACACCTGATAACGCCACGATCACAAATTTCTTCTAGGACCATCTGTGGGTGGTGGTCTAAGTGTGTACCAAGTGTAACGTCGATCGGATTTACGAAAGTGCCGAAATGGAGCGTTTTAATACATGTACAAACCCTATGGGGAAAAATGCATCTTTAATGTGACGTAACCTGACACTTGATGACGTCACGATCACGAATTTCGTCTAGAACCATCTGTGGGTGGTGGTCTAAGTATGAATTAAGTTTAAAGTCGATCGGATTTACGAAGATGCCAAACTGGTGTGTTTTAAAACGTGTACAAAACATATGGGGAAAAATGCATCTTTAATTTGATGTAACCTGACACCTGATGACGTCATGATCACAAATTTCTTCTAGGACCATCTGTGGGTGGCGGTCTAAGTATGTACCAAGTCTGAAATCAATCGGATTTAAAAAAGTGGCAAAGTGGACTTGTAGAAGAAACGTGTGTTAAACCTATGGAGAAAAAGTCTGAAAAAGGAGAAAAAAAAAAACTAGAAATGTGTTTGTGGACAAACACTGAGCTGTTTCGACCGTTTTAGTAATGACTGCCGTAAAGGAGTTTCATCCAGGTCGAATGAACATGTACATGCGTATTCTATATACAAAAAGTGTCCATCCTATGTAAAAAAACCCCAATTTTTCATGACGTCATGATGACGGCACACATTTTTTTAAATTTCATGTATCTATCTACGACCTAACAAATCTTTTGCCAAAAAAGAATTTCGAATTAACTACGTTCTATCGATGAGATATGACTAAAAGGTCCAAAAATTGAATAATTCATATAAAATCTTATGATGACGTCATCGAGACGTCACTGCAATTTTTGTCTATAACACTTCCTGGAATATCTACATACCGAGATTGAACCCAATCGGACCTCAGGTTCTCTAGATATAGTGACTTAAACTATGCAGTGTTAGGATGATGTCAAGTGACACGTGATGACGTCATGATTCGTCCTGAATCTTCAGATGGTGGTCTAAGTGTGTGCCAGGTTTGAAGTCGATCGGACCGTATTTCATATATTTTTTGCAAAATTTGAAGAAAATATTAAAATTTGAAAAATTCATAAAAATTCAGACGATGTCGTCATGATCACGTCACTTCAGATTTTGAATGCTTTTATCTATACCTACCTACCCACCAAGTTTCATAACGATCAGACATACCCTTATATGTGAATCACAAAATCACGTTTTTGATGACGTCATGATGACGTCACACATTTTATGAAATTGTGTGCATCTATCTTTCACCTAACAAACATGTTACAAAAAGAATTTTAAATTTACCACGTTCCATCGATGAGATTTGAGTAAAAGGTCCAAAAATCGCATAATTTATATAAAATCACATGATGATGTCATCATGACATCACTGCTATTTTTGTATATAACATGTCCCGGAATACTTGCATACCAAGTTTGAACCCAATTGGACCTCCGGTTTTGTAGATACAGGGTCTTAAAGTATGCACCTATAGGATGACGTCATGTGACACGTGATGACGTCATGATGACGTCATGATTCGGCATACATCTTCAGATGGTTGTTTAAGTGTGTGCCAGGTTTGAAGTCGATCGGACCATATTTTATATAATTTTTGCAAAATTTGAAGAAAATATTAAAATTTGAAAAATTCATAAAAAATCAGATGATGACGTCATGATGACGTCACTTCAGATTTCGCATGCTGTTATCTATACCTACCTACCCACCAAGTTTCATAAAGATCGGACATACCCTTATATGTGAATCAAAAAATCACGTTTTTGATGACGTCATGATGACGTCACACATTTTATGAAATTTTGTGCATCTATCTATGACCTAACAAACCTGTTACAAAAAGAATTTCGAATTTACCACATTCCGTTTATGAGATATGAGTAAAAGGTCCAAAAATTTAATAATTTATATAAAATCACACGATGACGTCATCATGACGTCACTGCAATTTTCGTCTATAACACGTCCCGGAATACTTGCATACCAAGTTTGAACCAAATCGGACTTCCGGTTCTGTAGATATAGGGCCTTGAAGTATGCTCTTTTAGGATGACGTCACGTGACACGTGATGACGTCATGATGACAAAAAGTTTCGGCACACATCTTCAGATGATAGTCTAACAGTGTGCCAGGTTTGAAGTCGATCAGATTTGAAACAAGGCAAAAAGTGACTTGTAGAACGAAAACACGTGTTATCCTATGGGAAAAAAAGTGGAAAAAAAAAAAAAAAGGGAAACTAGAAATGTGTTTGTGGACAAACACTGAGCTGTTTCGACCGTTTTATTAATGACTGCCGTAAAAGGAGTTTCATCCAGGTCGAATGAACATGTACATGCGTATTCTATACAAAAAGTGTCTATCCTACGTCCCTGACTATGCATGAAAAAGTTAGCCGGAAATCGGCTGAAACGGTCACTGTGGACAGGATTTGACCTCAGCAACACGTGCGCTGCGCGCGGGCTGACTGACATACGATATGTACAACGTACGTGCATGTACATGTACATTGTGGACTGTGCATGTTTTAAAGCAGAGTTATTGTCAACCTGAAGTTTTAAGCGTGCGCAGGGCATGTCCGAGTTTGCTTATTGCCTCGAAGCTTTGAAATATTTTAGACCTACCCTTAAATAGACAATTATAGTAAAAACTAATATAAAAACTGCCATGGTTGATTTTTCAGGAATTTTTTAAGGAAAAAGGGTTTTTTCATTATAACTTCCGGTCTGATGACGTCATACACCTTAAACTTCGCACACATCTTAAATGGGTCAAGGTCATCATATACACCAATATTTAGGCGATTCCGACAAACTTCGCCACAGACATCTATTCAAAATACATTTTTGAAAATTTTCAACCTGTCGCTAGAGGGCGCTCGAAGATTGCATGACGTCATCGGTAGATGATTTGAAGAATACTATTAGCCAAGAGACTAACACAGTTAAAAGCAAGTTCATATCTATTACCACTTTTAAATAATAAGCCACTTCCGGTTTTGGCCTTTTTCGACCGGAAGCAAGGGTCACGTGATTTTACGCACACTGAATGAAATAAAGACCTCAACCTACTCTACCACTTGCTGGCAACAGAATGCTGCGGACGCGTACGGTTGATTTCTTATGCATTCTTAAATATTAAAATTGTCACAATTTAATTGCCTATAAATAAACACCGGATGACGTCATCATGACGTCATCATTACACAATGTTGTTTGAATTAGAGTCTTTGCTTGGACAAAGATTGGTGTAAATGAATTACTGGCAAAGAGTCGAAAATGCCCTCTGAAAATTGACATTTTTTTTTAAATTTCTGTGTACAAAGTCTATGGGACAAATTAAATATTCAAAATTCTATAATAAATCACGTGATGACGTCAGCATGACGAAAAGTTTCGGGACACATCTTCAGATGGTGGTCTAAGTGTGTGCCAGGTTTGAAGTCGATCGGATTTGAAAAAAAGCCAAAAGTGACTTGTAGAACGAAAACACGTGTTATCCTATGAGAAAAAAGTCTGAAAAATAAAAGAGAAAAAAAAAAATAACAGAAACAAGAGCTGTTTCGGTGTGTACACCGAAACAGCTAAAAAAAAAATAACAAAAACAAGAGCTGTTTCGGCGTGTACACCGAAACAGCTAAATAGAGGTATGCGTTTGTGGACAAACGCAAGCTGTTTCGGCTGTGACGTGTGTTGATGACATGACGACATCACCTCAAATTTCATAGATATTTGATACGTACATTAGTTACATGCAAATGGAATCTCTATAGTTATACAAATACCATACAATATAGGCCCTGACAATTATCCCTTTAATGACGGCACATGACGTGATAATGTTTGAAGCAAATCCAAGTTCGAAGCCAATGGAACTAGCACTTTCAGAGATAAATGGTGTGAAATATAATAAATACTATAACTTGAATGTTTGGTTACGTACGTCATTGTGGCGAAAATTGTTTTTGAGCCATCAGTGTGTGGTGTTGTTAAATCTAATGCGATCAGCTTTAGCAAACTGCCAAAATATAATTATTAGCTGAAGAAAACATGTAATCCTGTTTGTATCCAGCCCCCTAAAAGCCATGGCTAACCTCCAACACGGAGTGGCCTGTCATGAAATTTGGCCTGCGTGTCATTTTGCTTGTGTCGATCTGTGATTTTGGCCTTACATGTATTGTCCTGGCTATGGCCATGAGTGCCGGACCAATGCAGTTGCACGTCACGAACATTTTTGGGCATTTCGTCACAGGAAACACTAGAGGGCAGCAAACAACTTTAACAGTAACATGATTCATGTTGGGAGTGAAAATACCAATAGTACTGAGCAGACGAGAAGGGAATTAAATTTAATGACGTCTTGGAAAGAATTCCATATACGGACTCCAGTTATTTTCCTAGATATGACTTGAAAAGTACCAAAAGTTGTAAATCTGACGAAGAAACGGAAATTTAAGAGGGGAAAAAATCAAGATTTTCTTTAAAAATACTGTTCCTGTCATGGCCCATAGAGGTGGAGGCTTATATGGAATTCTTTCCAGTGTTCCTAACGTGGCGCACTTGAACAAATCCCAAAAAATCCCACATTAACATTTAAGAAATTCTCTAAAGTTGTTTATCTCTGATAAATCATGATTATCCCAACTCACATACCCAACTACAAGTTTGTCACATTTACGTAAGCCGCATAAATCTGTGGCATCATGACTGTACCGCATAGAGTGCGCGGGGACCTGGCCAGCTGTAGGGCGGCAAGGCATGCACGCGCACGCTGTCAAAATGTCAAGTTGGATAACGGTCGAGTTGTCCGACCCCATGGGTACAAAGCCTATGGAGAAAACAACGTGCACAATGCCTATGGAGAAAAGAACGTGTACAAACCCTAAGGAGAAAAGAACGTGTACAAACTCTATGGAGAAAAGAACGTGTACAAACTCTATGGAGAAAAGAACGTGTACAAAACCTATGAACGTGTAAAAAACCTATGGAAAAAAGAACGTGTACAAACCCTATGGACAAAAAATGCACCTTTAATGTTACGTAACTTGACACTTGATGACGTCATGATTACGAATTTCTTCTAGGACCATCTGTGGATGGTGGTCTAAGTGGGTGCCAAGTCTGAGGTTGATGCAATTTAAGAAAGTGCCAAAGTGCCCTTGCTGAAGAAAAAACGTGTACAAACCCTATGGAGAAGAGTCTGAAAGAGAAAAAGAAAAAAAAACTAGACGGACGTTGTGTTTGTAGGTAAACAAACACCGAGCTGTTTCGGTGTTTTTTTCTGTCTTTGAATGAAAAAGATTGACGTGGCCATCGGCGGCTATATCGAACCCACAACCTTTGTGTGGGGATTCCAAGTTTTTGCCGTGTGTGCCAAGTGTGTGAAGTCGATTTATGTCAGACGTCCTAAATCCACGTACGTGGTTCAATGTGTGCGCAGTCCTCTTTTCTTTGCGTTTGGGAACGGGTGCGCGTGCAAAGCGTAGGTGGGTGATTCCATAAATTTAGGGTCCAATTTGGGTGTCCGAGTCACATATGACTTGTGTAAGATTTTGTAATTCCGGACACTTGTCTCTGACAAAGTGTCAAAGTGTACCTGTATTTAGCAACTTATTTCTGGTGTCTATATTTGAAGTAGGAAAAACAAAATGTGTTCAACTATTTTTGGAGTGAAAATACCAATAGTACTGAGCAGACGAGAAGGGAATTACATTTAATGACGTCTTGGAAAGAATTTCATATACGGACTCCAGTTATTTTCCTAGATATGACTTGAAAAGTACCAAAAGTTGTAAATCTGACGAAGAAACGCAAATTTAGGAAGGGAAAATGTCAAGATTTTCTTTAAAAATATTTTGACGTTTCCTGTCATGACCCATAGAGGTGGAGGCTTACTTTGGAATTCTTTCCAGTGTTCCTAACGTGGCGCACTTGAACAAATCCCCGAAAATCCCACATTAACATTTAAGAAATTCTCTAAAGTTGTTAAATTCTGATAAATCATGATTATCCCAACTAACCTACCCAACTACAGGTTTGTCACAATTACGTAAGCCGTATAAATCTGTGGCATCATGACTGTACCGCGTAGAGTGCGCGGGGACCTGGCCAGCTGTAGGGCGGCAAGGCATGCACTCGCACGCTGTCAAAATGTCAAGTTGGATAACGGTCGAGTTGTCCGACCCCATGGGTACAAAGCCTATGGAGAAAACAACGTGCACAATGCCTATGGAGAAAAGTACGTGTACAAACCCTATGGAGAAAAGAACGTGTACAAACCCTATGGAGAAAAGAACGTGTACAAACCCTATGGAGAAAAGAACGTGTACAAAACCTATAGAGAAAAGAACGTGTACAAACCCTATGGAGAAAAGAACGTGTACAAACCCTATGGAGAAAAGAACGTGTACAAACCCTATGGACAAAAAATGCACATTTAATGTTACGTAACTTGACACTTGATGACGTCATGATTACGAATTTCTTCTAGGACCATCTGTGGATGGTGGTCTAAGTGTGTGCCAAGTCTGAGGTTGATGCAATTTAAGAAAGTGCCAAAGTGCCCTTGCTGAAGAAAAAACGTGTACAAACCCTATGGAGAAGAGTCTGAAAGAGAAAAAGAAAAAAAAAACTAGAGTTTTGTCCGTCTTATGCACGGAGCAAATGGCTTTTTCACTGTAGGTGGTTTTATTAGGCGTAGGAAATATAGTATACCTTACCTACCTAAATTTTAAAAATAGAAATCATCATCAAAAATTGTACGAAGTTAAACGTGTACAAAGTCAATGGGCTTAAAATCCCACTGCAAAAAAACTGCAACTTTAAATACGTGATTTCATGACGTCATACTCTTGGCATTATTTTTGTAGGAAGGTCTTCCTTGGCTTTAACTTTGATGACGATTGAAGATTGCCAAGTTACCAAAATGGTGGTTTGAAAACGTGTACAAAGTCAATGGGCTAAAAATCCCACTGCAGAAAAACTGCACCTTTAAATACGTGATTTGCCTTTAAACTGAAACATTTTTATAAAATATTACTTGATATTCTGACTCTTGGGAATGTTTTTAATCAAATGACAAAGCGTAAAAATACGATTTCTCTTTCCTTCTCAAAGTAATTTTCGTCCGAAGTTCAGAACCACTCAGTAATCAGTGTTGTATAAGAAAAGACTTGTGGAGAAAGCTGCGTACAAAGTCTATGGGAAAAAAGTAATTATTCATAAATCCATAGTAAATCACTTGATGACCTCGCCATGACGTCAATCTTCAGGACACACCTTTGCTGTAGGGGCTAGAGTTGTTCAACAAGGGACATTAATATTTATGAGTTGACAATGTGGCGCTTGGTCCGCGCCCTCACGACCACGTGCGTGTGTGGTGTATGGGAAGCATGCGATGCCGAATCTGGTCAATGTATACACGCACACACTTGCGGTATATGCTTGCTTTACATGTGGATGAGACTCTCTCTGCAGCAACTTGCGCAAGGGTATAATTTGCCGACGCCGCGTCAACTGTGTGAACAATTTCACAAGCTCGGAACTTGGCACTGTTGAGGAAAATGTTTAAGCTATCATTTAATGGGCAAATCAATATTATATCTGTATGGATTGATTTGTTAGCAATTTTTGAAAAAGGAAAGGTCTTTTCAACGGAACTTCCGGTCTGATGACGTCATACGCCTAAAACTTTGCACACGTCTAAAGTGGGTCAAGGTCATCATATACACCAATATTTAGGCGATTCCGACAACATTCGCCACAGACATCTATTCAAAATACATTTTTGAAAATATTCAACCCGTCGCTAGAGGGCGCTCGAAGATTGCATGACGTCATCGGTAGATGATTTGAAGAATACTATCAGCCAAGAGACTAACACCGTTAAAAGCAAATTCATATCTATTACCACTTTTAAATAATAAGCCACTTCCGGTTTTGGTCTTTTTCGACCGGAAGCAAGGGTCACGTGATTTCACGCACACTGAATGAAATAAAGAACTCAACCTATTCTACCACTTGCCGGCATCAGAATCCTGCGGACGCGTAAGGTTGATTTCTTATGCATTTTTAAATATTAAAAAGTGTCATAATTTAATTGCCTATAAATAAACACAGGATGACGTCATCATGACGTCATCATGACACAATGTTGTTTGAATTAGGGTCTTTGCTTGGACAAAGAATGGTGCAAATGATTTACTCGCAAAGAGTCAAAAATGCCCTTCGTATATCGACATTTAAAAAAAAAAATCTGTGTACAAAGTCTATGGGAAAAATTAAATATTCAAAAATATACAATAAATTAGTCGATGACGTCATCATGACGTCATTGTTCTAGGATCATCCTTGCATAAGGGTCCTTCATTGGTATAAGTTTGATGAAAATCCGAAGTTGCAAAAGCACTAAAGTCGTGTAGAGAAAAAACGTGTACAAATTGAATGGGCTTTTTGGAGAAGAAGAACAAGAGGAAGAGGAAGAAAAAAAAAAAAAATCAAGACAAAAAGAATGCCTTTTTCGCAAAATTGCGAAAAAGCCAAAAAAAAAAGAAAAAAAAAAGAAAAAAAAAAACTTTAACGAAAACAAGAGCTGTTTCGGTTGTAACCGAAACAGCTAAAAAGAAAAAAAAAATCTTAACGAAAACAAGAGCTGTTTCGGTGTGTCACCGAAACAGCTAAAAAAAAAATCAGAACAAAAACAAAGGCTCTTTCGCAAATTTTGCGAAAAAGCCAAAAAAAAAAAAAAAAAAAAGGAAAAAAAAAAAACTTTAACGAAAACAATATCTGTTCCCAAATGAAATGGGGAACAGCTAAAAAAAAAAGGAAAAAAAACAAACTTTAACGAAAACAATAGCTGTTCCCAACTGAAATTGGGAACCGCTAACTAGAGATCTATGTCTGTTTGCAACAGAACATAGGGCTTTTCCGCATTATTATTATTTTTGTAATCAAAAACATGTCCCTGACAATGCATGTACAATGTTTCAAAGTATATGGTACAAGAATTTTTTTAATTTAGCATGTAGCGTCTTTGAGATATATTATCGTCGAAAAGAAATAAGTCCATATTAAATCAGACGTATCGAACAACGTTCATACGGAATTTTGACCCATTGGGACTGATAGTTTTCTCAATATGAGACTTTAAAAAGTGACCCTTTATGATGACGTCACATGCCCTACGATGACGTCATCTTGACAACACTTGTCAGTGCACATTTTTGCATTGTAGCCTTGGTTTGTACCAAGTTTGAAGTTAATCAGGTGAAAGAAAGTGTTAAATTTCGGAAGAAGATGACATTGTAAATATTAAAAAAAATTTCATACTAGTACCATTATACTAGGGGAGTGTGTGGCCTAGTAGTTATGGTTCTCATATGACTCATGATCAGAGGGTTTGGGGTTCGAATCCAGCCGCTGGTCATATATTGTGTCCTTGGGCAAGGCACTTCACCCCCACTTGCCCCTCTCCACCCAGGAGTATAAATGGGTACCGGCATTAGCTGGGGAGTAACCTGTGATGGACTAGCATCCCATCCGGGGGGAGTAGAAATATTCTCAGTCGTTTCATGCTACTGAAACTGGAGATAAATGCCGGCCTGATGAGCCACATTGGCTCGGGACAGACTTTACTACCATTATCTAGCTATCCACTAAGTTTCATGACAATCAGACTTTACCTTATATGTGTTTTCAAAAATCACATTTTTGATGACGTCATGATGGCGTCACACATTTTTCAAAAATTTGTGCATATACCTATTATCTAACAAACCAAATACAAAAAGAATTTTGGATGTTGCGTTCGTGAGATGTGGCTTAAAGGTCCAAAACTTTAAAAATGCATATAAAATCGCACAACGACGTCACCTCAATTTTTACCTATAACACATCCCGGTCTACCTACATACTGAGTTTCAACCCAATCGAACTTATAGTTCTGTTGATATAGGACTTTAAAATATGCACATTTGTGAAGACTGACTGTTAAGTAAGAATTTTCTATTAATCAAACAAAACAAAACAAGGTATGCACATGCTTTACTATTGTAATTTGTTTTATTTCCAAAACAAGTCAACAATTAAAAAGAATACCAGAAATTGTGAGAATATTTACATGTATGATAACTATTGTTCCCAACTCGCAAGTGTCAATACCTGAATGGTCATCGTTCTGAATTACACCACATTAACTTGGCGAATGGGGGCGCCATTCACTTTACACGGTGTGCCGTTGTATTTTTTTTTAACGCGCTGTGAGCATTTTGATCGCGTAAAAGTTTTTACGATTTCACACTGGAATTAATATCGTCCTTCGACGTTATTTTGCGCTTACAGCTGTAGAATGGAAACCAGACAATGGAACTTTCATGAGCAGAACACCATTAAAAATCTGTTAAAATATAGACGGTACCGTACCATTTAGAAGACATGGTGAGGGAAAATTTGCAAGTTTTGGAAAACGTGAAAAACAATATTTTTTTTATCGTCCTTGTTAAACAACTCGGTAGAATGTTCTTAATGCCTGGTGAACTGGATAAAACAAATAGCCAATTTCCTGTGCATGATCAGGCTCAGTGCCGCTCGTTTACGCTGCCTTGCCTAGCCTGCGTACAACCCACAGCATGTGTTTGTATGTACGTCTGTGGTACAACCACAGACATATAAACGCAACCATTAAAGTTATGCAGCGCCCTCTGTTGGCGAGAATGAAGGGACGTAATGTACATTGTACATGTATGTGCTATACGATGTTTAAAGCGGAGGTGTACGTGGTCAACCTGAATTTTAAGCGTGCTGCAGGGCATGTCCAAGTACGCTTTTTGCCACCAAACCTAGGAAGGTTTTAGACCTACCCTTAGAGTGTGTTTTGAAGCAAAATTCAAGAAAATTACTATCGAGGTAGATGTTTTAGGAATTTTCAAAGAAAAAAGAGTTTTTTCATTCTAACTTCCGGTCTGATGACGTCATCATTTATTTTTTCGCGCACAGGTGTTGTTTGCATTAAGGTTATTATATTCCCTCATTTTGAAGTGATTACCACAAACTTTGCCACAGACATCAACTCAAAATTCATTTTAAACATTTTTCAACCTGCCGCTAGAGGGTGCTCTAACATTTTATGACGTCACCTGTAATTTGTTTGTGAACTACAACCTAACCACAGACTAACAGCATTGAAAGCAAGTTCACATTTTTTTCCAGTTTTAAATTATAAGCCACTTCCGGTGTGGACCGGATGGAAGGGTCACGTGACTTTACGCACCAGAGATAAAATAAAGACCCTGGATTATTATATCAATTCCCGCAAAAATTAAGTTCAGGTCTCTCACGGTTGATTGTACACAGGCAGTCAAAAAGTGGACAAACGAAATTTCCGAATTTCAACGCGCAGAAAATCAGAAAGAGCGTTTACGACCAAACTAAATTTCCGAATTTCTTCTAGCAGAAAATTGGAAATTGTATTAAAGACCAAACCAAATTTCTGCTAGCAGAAACTCGGACATTGCGTTTACGACAAAACCAAACCTTCAAATTTCTAGTAGTAGAAAATCGGAAATTGCGATTACGACTAAACCAAATTTCCGAATATATACCAGCAAAAAACATGGAATGCACGTTTGATACCAAAGAAAATTGGAATCATGGGTCAGTTTTTCTGTGTTCCGGAAATCGGAAGTAGGGTGTAGAATGGATCATAACTTCACGTATAAGTGATGCTGCTTTGTGCTTCTGTGGGCTGATGGATTGATTGTGTATGTATACTATGGTTCAGTAATACTATGGCGTTCATTGTTGAACTTCTTCAATGCAATAGATGTGTTTCATGAGCTGGCCAACAAAAGTCGGAATGACATAAAAGCTATACTTCTTTTTTAGAAGCCAACGCTAAGGGCGGATCCAGAACACAATTTTTTTTTGGGGGGGGGGGGGCCCCCCAACATTTGGTCCCCCCAAAAAAGTGAGTCCCAAAAAATAGGGCGTGGGGTTCGGGGCCATAAGGCCAAATAAAAAAATCCCACATGTTTAGCATCCTGCCTTTTTGAAAAAAGGAAGGAGGAGGCCTTTTTTTCCCCTTCCAAAATGGCCGTCCGGCCGGGCTATTTTTCAAGATGGCTGCCAGCTTTTTTTTGTAAATGGCCGCCACTTGGACTCAGGAATGACATACCAGCTTTATATGGGCTAGATGCAACAGACAAATAGGCAAGAATGATGTCACTGTTTAGAATTTATCATTTTTCGTGATCTTAAAAAAAGAAGAAAAAAAAGTAGTGTTAAAAAACACAAATGCCCCACAACCATGCCATGACATAACACCACTGTATTGATGCCTATGATCCCATAATGAATTGTTTGTTTTTTGCTTTTCTGTTGGGAAGTCATTGTATGTGATTTAAGCAAACTGACTGGATATTTTCAGTCTTAAGCAAGACATTTCTCAAAGGCAAATCCTTTTAGCATAATCTTTTGAGCATTTACAAGGCCTACATGGAAATAAGAATTTTAAAAAAATCATAAGGAAATATGGTTGTTTGAATAAGCTTGAGTTATCATCATGACATCATTTCTTTGGTTTTTAATAATGAGAACAGTTGGCCTATGCAGGGTCCGAAAGTGACTCAAAATCCTAAGAACAACCTACAGAGCTGAATATACATGTACATGTACATGTACTACGGTGCAAGTCTCAAGTTTTAGTAATACACGTACATGTGTTTATTTTCTGTTGTTTCAATTAAAAATATGACTGTCCAAGAAAAAAGGGTGGAGAAGCCACATTGATTATACAAAAAACATGTATAAACAGTGTACAGGCCACCTAATATTTTAGTGAGTGATTACAATTGCACATGTATACTGCTTTGGTATAAAATAAAAAAAAAATTCAAATAAAATAAAATCCTATTGTTTTAATCCTAATGACCTTGGCCTTTGTCTTATGGTGTCCAAACTTATAAGTTAAACTAGCAAGCTACCTTCATTGTACCGTACATGGACATACAATCCAGATATCGCTGTGGAACCAAATGCACACGCACGCACGCACAACCCATACATAGTACCAGTGTTGTAGTCAAGACCGGATAGTCCGAGACCGAGACCAAAAGTTTCGAGATCGAGACCGAGACCAGCCCCTTCAAGGCGGACCGAGACCGAGACCGAGACCGAAATGGTCCGAGACCGAGACCGAGACCGCGGAACAATAATCTTAATAAAGACAAGACACTAATTACGGCTGAACAGTCTGTCCTTGAGATGATGATGTTAATGGGGATGTGAAGGAAGTGATTGAAAGCTAGGAATCACTTGTACCTGCTTGTGTCATGCGAGTGCTCTTCATGTTTGCTTCATACCTTAAATTACAACATGGCAACAGAATTTGTTGTTGTCACAATCAATTAAAAAAATTGGAAACAACCTAATATAAAGAAGAGCAAAACCTAATTTGATGAACTCCATATATCGTTGCCACTTTAAAAAAAAAAAATTTAAAATCATTTTTTAACTACTATACAGTGTAAATCTGATGAAGAAACTCAAACTTAGGAGTACGACAATTTTTACTCATTTTTTGCAATGTTGAAACTTGACAAAAGTAAAAAGTTAAAGGTGGATGTTTCATCTGTTATAGGAACTCAGACCATAAACTCCACAGCCACCCCTTGCTATGACTACTAACGCATATTTAAATGCAACTTTAAGTTTACATTGGGCCTCCTTGTAAACCTGATTTCAAAAAAATTGGAGCAAGAAAACATTGATTTTTTTTAAATTTTATTTCCGTCACGGACTATAGACTTGTACATGTATGTAGACCCAAAAGTTGAGAGATGGTAGCCAGATATGGATTTTTACTTTTTTCTGACTTGGATTTTGCTTTTTGAGGAATAATGGGGTACTTCAAATTAGCAGCCAGAAAGTGGAGTCTTATCATGCACTCTCATGGCAACAGTGAGTTGTAACTGGTAAGAGTGTGTGAATTCATTGCTGGAAAATCAGGTAGAACAAGTCAGGTGTGTTTACAAACACAAATGCCCCGCAACCGTGACTGTTCCCATGACATAACACCACTCTTTTAACATCAACTTACATGTACCTTGGTCACATGGAACATTCATTGACAGCATTAGTGTCTTCTGTAGGTTTTATATGAATTAATCCCTAATCCCTATAATCTCAGAATAAATACAAGATTTCTATTGTTTTAGCCACTGTGAACTTGACCCTTGACCTTTTGGCCCCAAATTCAATAGGCTTCTTAGGATTACCAAGAACAATCCACAAACCAAATTTGAAGTTCATATGTTAAGTATTTCTCAAGTTATCGCGCTGACAAGATTTTTATTGTTTTAGCCACTGTGAACTTGACACTTGACCTTTTGACCCCAAATGCAATAGGCTTCTTAGGATTGCCAAGAACAATCCACAAACCAAATTTGAAGTTCACATGTAAAGTATTTCTCAAGTTATTGCGCTGACAAGATTTCTATTGTTTTAGCCACTGTGAACTTGACCTTTGGCCTTTTGGCCCCAAATGCAAAAGGCTTCTTAGGATTGCCAAAAACAATCCACAAACCAAATTTGAAGTTCACATGTAAAGTATTTCTCAAGTTATCGCGCTGACAAGATTTCTATTGTTTTAGCCACTGTGAACTTGACCTTTGGCCTTTTGGCCCCAAATGCGAAAGGCTTCTTAGGATTGCCAAAAACAATCCACAAACCAAATTTGAAGTTCACATGTAAAGTATTTCTCAAGTTATCGCGCTGACAAGATTTCTATTGTTTTAGCCACTGTGAACTTGACCTTTGGCCTTTTGGCCCCAAATGCGAAAGGCTTCTTAGGATTACCAAGAACAATCCACAAACCAAATTTGAAGTTCATATGTTAAGTATTTCTCAAGTTATCGCGCTGACAAGATTTCTATTGTTTTAGCCACTGTGAACTTGACCTTTGGCCTTTTGGCCCCAAATGCGAAAGGCTTCTTAGGGTTACCAAGAACAATCCACAAACCAAATTTGAAGTTCATATGTTAAGTATTTCTCACGTTATCGCGCTGACAAGATTTGTCCGGACACACACACCCACACACCCACCCACCCACACACCCACCCACACACCCACCCACCCACCCACCCACGGAAGGACAAGGCGGAAACAGTATGCCCCTTCGGCTTCGCCGCGGGGCATAAAAATGTACTCTTTCTCCAAAATACTATCCCAAATTAAGAAAGATTGGGGTCAAAAACGTCACTAATTTGGAGCACCTCATTTATTTTAAAAATAGAAAATACTTAAGTTAATGCCCACAGGGATGATAATAAACTATACCATCCCCGAAAATGGTTGGCCCTTATTTCATGAATTGGTGCTTATAGTCAGGTGGCATATGGTCGGAATCGTGACCGACTGGTCCAAAGCACCAAACTTGGCAGATAGATTGTTATAGCCCTAGAGAAGATATTTAGAAGGGGTGACACCTGAAATTCTTTTGAGAAGGGTGCCTAATTTGCATAAAACGTTAATCCCTGTCGTGTTATATATTTATTCCCATATTTGGGTATATTTTTATTTTTTTAAATTTTTTTGAAAAGTGTATTTTGGTGATTCTACTTGCATATTCTTACTTCAATAACATTTTCTAAAGCATATAAGTGACTAAATAATTAGAAGGACATAGTAAAGAACCAAAATTGCTACTATTTTACCCTAAAGTTGCGCGCATTTACCTTTTCGTCAGATATCATCAACTAGTCTCACCAAACGTGGGTACTGATGAGCTTCAAATTCACAAAGTTATTTACTGGCATAGTTACCCTAACAAAAATAAGTGGGAAATCATGTGAAAATTGATAACATCTTGATATTTAGCCCAAAAGACCAAAAAAGGGGAGAAAATGTGGTGTCCGTAAATTGGGCTACTACGGGAAGGGTAATGACACGACTTGAACAAGTTCAACGAAATCCCCCCAAATAAGAGATTATTGTTGTTTACAATGATTTTGTCTACGCCAAAACGTTTTCTCAACAATAATTTTGGGAATTTCCTTTAACTTGTTCCAGTCTCCCATGTTAAGCAACCCTTCACCTACTTGTTAGCCCAATTTATGGACACCTCATTTTTTCCCCAGTTTTTGTTTTCTGGGCTAAATATCACAATGTTATCATTGTTCACATGATTTTGCATAAGGTTTTAATAGGGTAACTGTACCAGTAAGCTACTTGGTGAATTTATCAATGCTGATGTTTGGCAAGACTAATTGATGATATCTTGAGACAAGGTAAATGCGTGCAACTTTAGGGCATAATAGTAGCCATTTTGGATCGTTACTATGTTCTAATAATTATTCAGTCACTTATATGCTTTGGAAAATGTTATTTAAGTAAAGATATGTAAGTAGAATCCCCAAAATACACTTTTCAAAAAAACAAAAAAAATTACACATACCCCCATATGTGAATAAATATATTACACGCAGGTATTAACAAATTATGCAAATTAGGCACCCTTCCAAAAAGAATTTCAGGTGTCACCCCTTCTAAATATCTTCTCTAGGTCTATAAGAATCTATCTGCCAAGTTTGGTGCTTTGGACCAGACGGTCACGATCTTGACGAAAATTAGATCTAAGCCACCTGACTATTACTTTGCTTTATGTGCACGACTCAAATGTCAACATTTTGGCTGGTCTCAACTCGAGACCAGCCAAAATATCGAGACCAACGGGGACCGTGACCGCAACCAAGACCGAGACCACAGCTCCCGAGACCGATGCCAAGACCAGCAAAAGGTGGTCTCGAGACTGAGACCGGTCTCGAGACCTACAACACTGCATAGTACTGCAATAGGCATAAATGCAAACAAACACACACACTGAAATTTGTATTCTTGTCGAGGCATTTCTTTGTTCTCGTGTAGTAAAGTTTTTGAGTTTGAAAGTGAAGTTCAAAATGCTCTTATTTTAACCAGAATTAATTTCCTTGGCTGAAATTTGGACTTAATATCCCTTTTCTAAAACTCTTCCATTTGCGACTGATCAACCCACCTTGGAAATTCCTAGTTTTTGAGTAAAATCCATATATCTATTTCGTGAAAATCTTGTGGAGACGTATTCATCTATAGAAATTGCCCTTTGGAGACGTATACAATCTTTTGTTCCCTATTGTGTGCACGTCTCCAGAGGGCACGGTGTATCAGATCACACATTCTTGTTCCGTAATTATGGGGACTTACACTCAGTCTGTGCAAGGTATTTGTGGGGACCGAAAATGCTGTGGGGACAGCAGAAAGTCCCCATAACTCGGTCGCTATTTGCTTAACAATAAAAAACTTCCCCATAACGCGGTGTATGCCTACCCACCCCCATGGACAGACAAGGCGGAAACAGTATGCCCCTTTGGCTTCGCCGACGGGACATAAAAAGGAGGTGGCCTCCTTTTTAACCAAAATCTTTTTGAGGAAAAGATGGTGGACGTGTACGCAGTGACCGCCTTCATTGCAACATTACAAATTTGGGGGGTCCATGGCTCCCGTTGCCCCCCCCCCCCCAAGATCCGTCCTTGGCCGACGGCGACTTGTTCTATTATTATAATTGTATATTTGGCGACTAACCAAACTGAAGCCACATTCGCATTGAACTTTTTTTAGGGAGACTGAAAACAAGTTTGCTCAAGATTTATAAAATCATTAGTCAAGTGCCTCCCCTTTCGTTTTTAAATATTAATTTTGTTTAAGGCCTATAGATTAAAAAAAAGAAGGGTGGGCATTTGTCATTGTTTCATAAACACCAACATTCTGCTGATGAGGGTTTCTTACCCCAAACGATATATGGACGAGCCCAAAAAATCTAACCCCATTTCCCGCTTAAAAATCCCACCTTGATTTTCTACTGTTACACCAAAAAAATAATTTGGTTTATGGTATCAAACGTTCATTTTTCTGCTAGTGGAAATTTCGGAAATTTGGTTTAGTCGTAAACGCAATTTTCGACTTTCTGCTAGTAGAAATTCGGAAATTTGGTTTTGGTTGTAAACGCAATTTTCTGCTAGTAGAAATTCAGAAATTTGGTTTGTTCACTTTTGAACCGCCTGTGTACAAGAAAATAAAAAATCAAAATTTTTGATAATAGAAAAATTAAAATTCAGAAAGAGGACTTCATTTCAACCATAATTCTGTTTTTGTTCTAGCAGATTTTTGAGAAAATGGTTTGTCCACTTTTGGTCCTCCATACTTGTACTCAGGTGGTCAAAAAGTTTACAAATCAAATTTTTGAATTTCTATTAGCAGAAAATCGGAAATTGCATTTACGACCAAACCAAATTTCCAAATTTCTACCAGCAGAAAAATGGAAATTGCGTTTACAACCAAACAAAATTTCCAAATTTATACTTGCAGAAAAATGAACGTTTTATACCATAAACCAAATTTCTTTTTTTTTTTACTTGTACAAAATCAAGGTGGAATTTTTAAGCGGGATATGCGGGTTATAATTTTTGGGCTACTTCATAAGTCGTTTGGGGTAAGAAACCCGACCGCATTTTGGTGGTTTTGTTTTAACAATGACAAATGCCCATCCATCTTTTTTAATCTATAGGCCTTAAAGAAAATTCATATTCAAAAACGATAAGGGAGACACTGGACTAATGATTTTATAAACCTTGAGCAAAATAGGGGGTCGTTTTCAGTCTCCCTAAAAAAATCCAGTGCGAACGTGGCTTAAGTTTTTTTAGTTGCCAAATATTTTAATAATAGAACAGGTCGGCGTCAGCTTCTAAAAGAGAAGTTTAGCTTTTATGTCATTCCGACTTTTGTTGCGTACCAATCCCTTGAGGGCCCTCCTCCAAAACACGCATCCGGAGCCCACGTCCAAGAGATTATCTCGACATACATGGTTACTGACCTGATTTATTCTATACCTTTTGATGAACTGACGCACACTTTTCAAGGAGATGCCCTTTTCATTATGCCCCTCTCACACCAATCCAAGACCAGTGCGAAGTCACTTCGGAAATGCAATTTTTTCAACAGTATCCGTGGTCTCCGTTTTTTGGTCCGTTTTTTGATGCCAGCACGTTTTTATTTCTTGGCACCCGTTTTTACTTCGTGAGTAATCCGTGGCCACCTCGGAAACACCACGGGACCAACCCGTGCTCATGTCCGTTTCCTGGAATTCACGGACTGCACACCGGCGACATCTCGTGGCCATCCCGATTGCATCCCGTGATGACTTTGGCGTCAGCTCGAGACTACTACGTGGTGTCAGTGGTGACTACGGCACCAGCTCGAGAGTACTACGTGTAGTCCGTGAGAACTTCTTGGCCAACTCGTGGACACTTCGTGGACTCCGGAGCTCACTCTGATGTCCGTAATCCATAAATAAAAAGAGGGCTCACGGACGTGTTGCTTCATTTGAGTACCGCGTAATGAAAACGGCCGTAAAACAGGCCAACAATCAATCCGGGGCCATCCCGTAAAATCCGATGTAACTTCAGCCCACTCTTGAAAACACTACGAGAGTACGAATAAGCCGTATTGAACACGTTTTCAATTTGGCAATAAATTTCCGAAGTGCACACGTTTCAGTTTTTCAATATATCCAAAAACTTTTTGGGTGATCCGTGGAGCACTGTGAGAATCGGCCCACGGAAGGAATCGACACGTCCTTAATTCGTGGTTAGTTCGTGGCAACCCTTGAGATCCATTCCATGGTTACTTCGATTTTTTAACTTTTGCGCCCACGGACACCTCGAAATGGCCAAGAAATGGCTTCACGTATTGGCGTGAGAGGGGTCTTAGGAAACGGTTGTTGCAGATATAGAGCAATGTCAGAGTGAGATGTGCCACCGTATAAACTTGATATTTTAGAAATTTGGTTTAGTCGTAAACGCAATTTTCGACTTTCTGCTAGTAGAAATTCGGAAATTTGGTTTTGGTTGTAAACGCAATTTTCTGCTAGTAGAAATTCAGAAATTTGGTTTGTTCACTTTTGAACCGCCTGTGTACAAGAAAATAAAAAATCAAAATTTTTGATAATAGAAAAATTAAAATTCAGAAAGAGGACTTCATTTCAACCATAATTCTGTTTTTGTTCTAGCAGATTTTTGAGAAAATGGTTTGTCCACTTTTGGTCCTCCATACTTGTACTCAGGTGGTCAAAAAGTTTACAAATCAAATTTTTGAATTTCTATTAGCAGAAAATCGGAAATTGCATTTACGACCAAACCAAATTTCCAAATTTCTACCAGCAGAAAAATGGAAATTGCGTTTACAACCAAACAAAATTTCCAAATTTATACTTGCAGAAAAATGAACGTTTTATACCATAAACCAAATTTCTTTTTTTTTTTACTTGTACAAAATCAAGGTGGAATTTTTAAGCGGGATATGCGGGTTATAATTTTTGGGCTACTTCATAAGTCGTTTGGGGTAAGAAACCCGACCGCATTTTGGTGGTTTTGTTTTAACAATGACAAATGCCCATCCATCTTTTTTAATCTATAGGCCTTAAAGAAAATTCATATTCAAAAACGATAAGGGAGACACTGGACTAATGATTTTATAAACCTTGAGCAAAATAGGGGGTCGTTTTCAGTCTCCCTAAAAAAATCCAGTGCGAACGTGGCTTAAGTTTTTTTAGTTGCCAAATATTTTAATAATAGAACAGGTCGGCGTCAGCTTCTAAAAGAGAAGTTTAGCTTTTATGTCATTCCGACTTTTGTTGCGTACCAATCCCTTGAGGGCCCTCCTCCAAAACACGCATCCGGAGCCCACGTCCAAGAGATTATCTCGACATACATGGTTACTGACCTGATTTATTCTATACCTTTTGATGAACTGACGCACACTTTTCAAGGAGATGCCCTTTTCATTATGCCCCTCTCACACCAATCCAAGACCAGTGCGAAGTCACTTCGGAAATGCAATTTTTTCAACAGTATCCGTGGTCTCCGTTTTTTGGTCCGTTTTTTGATGCCAGCACGTTTTTATTTCTTGGCACCCGTTTTTACTTCGTGAGTAATCCGTGGCCACCTCGGAAACACCACGGGACCAACCCGTGCTCATGTCCGTTTCCTGGAATTCACGGACTGCACACCGGCGACATCTCGTGGCCATCCCGATTGCATCCCGTGATGACTTTGGCGTCAGCTCGAGACTACTACGTGGTGTCAGTGGTGACTACGGCACCAGCTCGAGAGTACTACGTGTAGTCCGTGAGAACTTCTTGGCCAACTCGTGGACACTTCGTGGACTCCGGAGCTCACTCTGATGTCCGTAATCCATAAATAAAAAGAGGGCTCACGGACGTGTTGCTTCATTTGAGTACCGCGTAATGAAAACGGCCGTAAAACAGGCCAACAATCAATCCGGGGCCATCCCGTAAAATCCGATGTAACTTCAGCCCACTCTTGAAAACACTACGAGAGTACGAATAAGCCGTATTGAACACGTTTTCAATTTGGCAATAAATTTCCGAAGTGCACACGTTTCAGTTTTTCAATATATCCAAAAACTTTTTGGGTGATCCGTGGAGCACTGTGAGAATCGGCCCACGGAAGGAATCGACACGTCCTTAATTCGTGGTTAGTTCGTGGCAACCCTTGAGATCCATTCCATGGTTACTTCGATTTTTTAACTTTTGCGCCCACGGACACCTCGAAATGGCCAAGAAATGGCTTCACGTATTGGCGTGAGAGGGGTCTTAGGAAACGGTTGTTGCAGATATAGAGCAATGTCAGAGTGAGATGTGCCACCGTATAAACTTGATATTTTAGATCATCAAACATATCTCTATTGCCTTGTAGAAGTTCTTCAATGAACGCCATAGTAAAACTGAACTAGAATGTTGGTACGCCCACTTATTATCACAATCAATCGAACAGCCCACAGACGCACAAAGCAGCATCAGTAGTTATATGTGAAGTTATGATCCATTCTACACCCTACTTCCGATACAGGAGTTCCGGGACACGGAAACACATGCCAATGATTCTGATTTTGTTGAGTATCAAACATTCATTCCATTCCTAAGTAATTTTTATTGGGACCCACTTTTTGGGGGTCAAATTTTTTCTTTGCCCCCCCCCCCCCAAAGTGTTCTGGATCCGCCCTTAGCGTTGGCTTATAAAATAGAAGAATAGCTTTTATGTCATTCCGACTTGTGTTGGCTAGATCATCAAACACACTTACGTTTTGGTACATACACAATCAATCAAGGTGACTCTCTTGAAGCTGTCGCATGTGTCATACACGAAGCATCTCTCGAGACCTGTGGTACACAAACATCCCAGAAGAAACAGCCGTACCTGTCTGAATTAACTCTTCATCTGATTCAGCACAAGAGGAAGGCTGTAGGCACTCCAGAATTCACAGCTTTGAGGAATGAGGTCAAACATGCATGCCAGAAAGATCTCAACGAATGGTTGGTAACTAATATCAACACATTGAACCAAGCATACCAGAATCACAATTGCAGAGCTATGTTCAAAACTGCTGATGTTCTCCTTCAGAAAACATGTTTGCCTGTGGTGAACATCAAAGATGCAAACGGTCTGGTATTGGAGACAGCTGAAGAAGAAATACAGCGTTGGCATCAGTATGCTGTAGATCTATTTGAGTCCAATCGGCCACGTCCACCCCATCACACAACTGAGGTTGAACGAAACCCGCCGTCACCGGAAGAGACCAAGAAAGCCATACCACAAGGCTCCCGGAGTTGATTGCGTCACATCTGAAGCTCTTAAAGCTGTGACACAGGACCCAGAGATATTCAAAACCCTTCATGGGGCCGTGTGTAACATCTGGAACTCTGGGAAGTGGCCACAGTCGATGACCAAGTCAGTGTACATCCTGTTGCACAAAAAGAGTGACCGAGGCTTGTGCAACAACTACAGAACACTTGCACTAATCAGTCATGCCAGCAAAATTGTTCTGAATGTGATACAACACAGACTGGAAAGAACCGCTAACATCGAAGTGAGTGACACCCAATGTGGCTTTGTAAGCGGTAAAGGCACAACTGATGGAATCTACCTCCTGAAAGGTGTGGCAGAATCGCACTACGCAAGAAAACGCCCTCTCCATCTGGTCTTTGTTGACTATAAGAAGGCATTTGATTCAGTTAATCATGCACTTCTGTTTGCAAAGCTACGATATCTTGGCGTGGAGGAGGATGTGATGCGGCTACTTGAGGATCTTTACATCAACTCAAATGGCAAGCTCCGGTGGAAAGGTCGGATGACAGACGAGTTTGAGACACCAGTCGGAGTACGCCAAGGCTGTCCATTGTCACCAACACTCTTCAGCCTCTACACTGAGTGTCTCATGCGAGAGTGGTACAATCGCACAGCACACCTAACGGCTCCAGATGTCAGTTGTATCCCCCTAAAGGAGATCAGATATGCTGACGACCTGGTACTGATGGCGCTGTGCAGAGCTGATGCTGAAGAGATGCTTACTACCCTGGGTGATATATCTGACGGGTATGGGTTAGCCATCCACCCTGGTAAGACTGCATATATGATCATCCAGCCAACAACCGATGACAGCACCATCACATACCGCTCGGCACAAATACCTTGTGTCACACCTTTCAAGTATCTAGGAGTGTTGATCGACCACACACTAGACGACAGCAAGGAGGTTCGGATGCGGTTAGGTATGGGCAGATCCACTCTTCGGCAGTGCAAGTATCTGCGCTCCCCCCGCGTCAGCCTTGAGGTAAAGGTACAGCTTGCTCGGGCCCTAGTCATATCAAGGGTACTGTATGGTGCCACCACCCTGTCGTTGAAGGCAGCTGACATCAAACGCCTAGACAGTTTTGGCCGAACCATTTGGCGTCACCTGCTCAACATCAAGTGGCAAGATCATGTGACAAATGAGTGCTTCAGCAGTAGCACTGTGATGGAACGAAAGGCAGCATGGTTGGGCCATGTGGTTCGGCATGGCGGCATGGCAGCAGCTGTTGTGGATGGGATGCCAGTGGGATGTCGTCGCTCCATGGGCCGGCCAAAGATGCGCTGGGTGGACAACATCTGTGAATGGTCTGGGTGTGACACCAACGAACTGAAAGCAGCAGCACTGGAAAGACGGGCTGTGGTGGGAGCGGCGCCAGTGATCCCAACTGTGTATAATTTGAGGAGGAGACCACGGGCAAATGCCTATGTCTAACGAATGAATGAATGAATGACAATCAATCAACCTGCTCGACTCAGATGAGGTTTGTTTTTTACCCCAAACGACTTATGGAGTAGCCCAAAAACATCTCCACTTTGATTTTTGACTAGTACAAACAAATGAAATTTGGTTTATGGTTAAACGTTCATTTTTCTGCTGGTAGAAATTCGGAAATTTGCTGTGGTCATAGATGCGATTTCTGATTTTCTGCTAGTAGTAATTTGGAAATTTGGTTTGGTCGTAAATGCAATTTCCGATTTTCTGCTAGTTGAATTCGGAAATTTGGTTTGGTCGTAAACGCTCTTTCCGATTTTTTGCTAGTTAGAGATTCACAAATTTGGTTTGTACACTTTTCGACCTCCTATGTACAAGAAAATAAAAAATCCAAATGTTAGATAATAGAAAAATAAAATTCAGAAAGAGGACTCCATTTCAACCATAATTCTGATTTTGTTCTAGCAGATTTTTGAGAAAATGGGTGTCCACTTTTTGTCCTCCATACCGCCTGTGTACAAGAAAAGAAAAAACCCCAACTTTTTGTTAATAAAAAAATGAAAATTCAACCCATAATTCTGCTTTTGTTCTAGCACACTTCACTTTTGGTTCTCCATAGACCCTCTGTGTACAAAATTTTAAAAATGCAATTTTTTGATAAAAAAAATAAAATTCAGAAAGAGGACTCCATTTCAACCATATTTCTGTTTTTGTGTTTTGAGAAAATGCGTTGTCCACTTTTGGTCCTCCATGGGCCGTATATTTAAGTAGGGGGGACAATGTACAGATTTGGGTTCCCGTGGAAATTTCATATTAATTTATGGCAACCATTATAAATGTAATCTAATGGGTCCTGAGAACAAGAATATTGATGTTGCCATTTTTTCCATTGACCTTTAGTGACGTTGACCTGAGGTCAAAGTTCATGGGTCATTTTCACCTAAAATTTGCCTTCCGGAAGGGTTTGCGAAGATTTTCGAGGCAAGTGAGCATATATTGCATTTGGTTGAGAGTTTCTCCATTATAATAAATGTTATTATTAATGTATTTATGGGTTTGCTGAAGAAAACATGGGAAAATGTCACTTCTACCCGAAAAAGGCCGTGTTGTTTTGACCATCTCACACGGATTCTTGCCCCCCCCCATGACCTCGGCCATCGAGTGACGAAAAATTATGAAACTCGGTACATGCACAGAACAACTTAACATGAACATACCCAAAAAATTTCATGACTGTAGGGCAAAGGGTTTTGGAATTATGGTTAATTAATTATTTATAAGCACGTATGGTAATTCAAATGTATACACTACATATATGGGGACATTTGGTTTTGACGGAGGGTAGCGTCGAAAGGTTTGGCTGTGCGGCAAACTGTGGTCCGAATGTTATGTTTTTGGTATCAAAAGATGTGCAAGAATCGAGGCTTGGGGGGGGGGGGGAAATCCGCCCCCCCCCCCCTTTTAGGGCTAATGTTGATTTTGAGGACCTGTACTTATTTAAATGCCAAACACGACCAAGCCTTTAGTGCCTAGCATTGCACAGTGTCCTCTGCAGTACCGCACTCACACAGGGTGTTTGTCAGTTGGGGAAAAGCCCCACTTCTTCATGGTGCTTTTGGTGCAAGCCACTCCAGAGCGGAGGCGATTTAAGCACCTCCAGGTATTCCATCCTGCATTGGATCCTGTAGGTAAGGCTTCTGCAGGTTGATGTGCATCTCATGTGGTGGGGGAGACAACATCAGCCTGGCCAACCCAGGAGGCACACACTTGGGTCTTAATAGCAGGGTTGATCGCTTTCAGGTGACTCACAGTGTAGCACTGCTGTGACTGGTCAAGAGCATCGGTCAATTTCTTCTCTATCGCGGTAAAGCATGTGTGTTGATATGCTATACACAGGTCGTCAGCATATGAAGCGCTTTGCTAGCGAGTCTGTCGGTTGGTAGCTCATATAGATGTTGTACAGGAGAGAGGCAAGCTTACTCTCTTGGGGAGACCGTCCCTTTGAAGACGTACTCTACTCTGCCATTGAATTCTACGAAGAAACAATGGTTCTTCAGTAGAATACCAATAAACTGGGTAAGGGTCAGGTCTGCCGTCATGTCCAGGATCTTCTGAAGGAGTCGGCAATGGTTAACAGTGTCATAAGCAGCTGTAAGATCAACAAAGACAGTGCCGGTGATCTATGTTTTTCTGATGGAAGCCATCCTCAATGTACTGAGTGAGGTTTAGAAGCTGTCCAGTTGTAGACTTGCCGGGACGGAAGCCTGCCTGCCTGTTCCTGTATCAGTTGTTTCTCAATGAAGAGGCAAGACGGTTGAGGAGGAAATATTCCAGCAACTTGAATGTGTGACTTGGATTTGGGACGATAAGTTTTGACCTGCAGTGGGTCTTTCCTGGGTTTTAGGAGGGCGATGACCTTCGACTTACGCCACACTTTAGGTATTGTTTGTGTGGCGAGGCAGGTGTTGAAGAGCTGAAGTAACCAATTTGAGGCGTTTGGTCCAAGATGTTTCAGTTCTTCGGTGAAAATGTTATCCAGTTTGGTTGCTTTCCTGCTCTTTAATTATGCCAGTCGCAAGTTAATTAGCAGAGAAGGATTTGATGAAGCCAAGGTCGATGGCGGGGCTTTCTGGCAGAGCTTGGGTTTCGGTCGCTTAGGAGAACGTGGCACTTTGCCATTTATTAGCAGCTGTTGTGGGCTTTTTGGTTGGCGGTGATGTTACAATGCTGTTCACTTGGTTCTGTGCGGTCATTGCTGAGCTTTTTGATTATACTCCAGGCTTGGAGGCCATATTGGCTTCTTGGCTATATTGGTGGTTACCACAAGGGTTTGCCACAAGCTTTCTGTTCTGATATGGCTGTTATTAATTCCTCCCCAGCTGAGATGGTATTGACAGCAAGAGGGTCGTTTTTTTCATGCAGGCGTTTGTATTTCCTGTAAAGTTCGGCACCACGGGATGCTAAGCCTGGGATGTAATAAGTGCGGCAGCCCCTATGGATGTTCTTGCACCACCACATCAACAAACCAGTGTCATAGTTATCAGGGGTTGGATCAATGTCAGCTAGATGGTGTTTCATTGGTGAAGCCTTCCCATTTGGCCTTACTAAGTTGAAACGGCGGCGGAATGGAATTGTTGCAGAGAGACAGCAGCAGTCACTTTGATTCCAATAGGGCGAAGTCAGGTCTTTGGAATGGGGTCAAGGACCACCTTGTTGCTAAGCGAGGCGATGTTGTGGCTCACAAGGCAAGAGCAGGGTTGAAACTTTATCTCCAGCCTCCACTGTGGAAGACTTCGGCAGTTTCGCATTGTTAATAAGGCTCAGTTGACTTGCTTCGGCAAGCGATTCAAAAGCGTTGCCGTCTGTGATGGAATGATAGCCAATGATGCTGCTGTGGCTATTAAATCCCCGATAATTATGCGTTGCTTGGACTGTTTTGTGGATTGTGGTGGTGGCATTAGGAAGGGGCTTCCAGGTGGTTTGTAGAAAGATGTTATGGCTACCCCACTAAGCTCCGTATTCAGGACTTTGATGTTCTGGTCATCAGATATGGAAGTTGACTGGATGACAGTCCCAATTTTGAAACCCCCCCCTCCCAAAAAAAACCCCGCACTCCCACACTTCTCATAGGGGCGCTCATCATTGTCAGTGTTATACTGTGGATTTTTGGTCTGTTGTTGGGACCACGGGGCATTTCTTGCAGGCAAAGGACACCGCACTTGGTGTTCTTGCAGATATTGGCAAGAAGGTAGTCTTTGGTAGGCCATATCCCCTCAAGGTTAGCAGATATGACTGTCAGCGCCAGCCTTTACAAAGGCCCCCGGATGTCCACTGCTGTGCCCTGCTGTGGGTAGGGTGGCGATGACATCTGGAATTTGGAGAGACATCTGGAATTTGGAGAATCATCTTCTTCCTCCGCGGGATCCGTCAATGTTAATCAGAAGAACAGCTCGTTGGTTGAATAGTTTTTGTTTAGTTGGTTGGAGTGGCACTGGGATTAAGAAACAGGAAATACCATTGGCACCAATAATAGCCAATGCCCTCGACGCCTCCACAGATGCAGGCTTCCATGCTTTCACTGGAACTGAGCAGACGGGCAAGTTTGCGGTGAAAGGCAAGCTCAATTGTTGGCAGGCACAAAATTAGTGTTCTGCTGAGGTGTTATCTGCCTTAGCTGCGCTGGGAGCTGCCTGCAAGCTGACAGCCGCAACAGAAGGAGGCATCAAGGCATTTGTATGCCACCCTGTCACGTTGCTCGAGTGACAAGATAGTGACGACAATAGTGAGGAGGATGATCCTTCAAGTTAGTTCTGACACTGCAGCAGTTCGTACTGCTGGTATGGTCGGCCATGGACACAATCCTTTATAAACATTAGACAGATGAACATGTGTTTGCTGTAAGGTCTAAAAGTATACATGTATGTAATGTTCCAGCAAAAGATGTCATGTTAATAAATAGTCGAAAATACGTTGATATTTTACTGGAAAATTCAGCTGTTTATACTCCACACACTAACAGGACTTTAAAAACGCATGCAGAGCAGTTACTTAGTATAAGGAGCATTATTAAAAAACCCAAAGGGGTAAATGGATACTTAATCAATACTTAAGCTGCTATTTCTAACACCATATTGTGTGCATTTTAACCAGTTTGGGGTATATTATGAAAAAAAAAGATTAAAGTATCAGAAAATGGTCAGAAAAAAATTGGCAATCGCTTTTTTTTTGCAAGTTAAAAGGAAAATACAACATTTGCAAACATCAAAAAATAAAACTACCAAATCATTTTGAAATACCTTGCTGGACTGTTAGTGAATGACAGTGTAAAGCATCCTGTAAAATCATGGCACCTGGTATACTGTCATTTTCAAGAAAAGTGGTATTTTTGGAAAAAAACTGGCTTTTTTTTCAAATACTGGCCCCAATTGACCATCGCACTTGTTTGCAATCGATTACACACCTATGAACGGGTACAAGCCAGCTAAACTGGTTCCCTGACCTTACCATTCCCCAATGTATGTAAACTGCTCTGTTTCTTCTTATATGGAGTCAAGGGAACCAGACTACAGGAAAATGATTGTTTTTCTTGGTTTTTATAGCATTTTCGAACCCAAAACCTCAAAAAAGTCAGTGTAACTATATTTGCTATATATTTCCAACCCCCCAATTCCATCCATTTCTGAAAATTACAGCAAAAGCAAATGATGTATATTCCCTTTAAAACATCCCAGAAGATGATCCAACCAATTGCCAAAAATTAACATTTCATGCCAATGGAAGTACATTGGCACCCCCCCCCACTAATCACTTTGCACACACGGTGCATTATCAGTGTGCATGCCTGCACTGTGTATTGTAGCAGGCAACCACCCAAATGCTCGTGCTGTGGCCGAAAATGTTTGCAAAAACACTCTAAGCTCCGTCACCTCAAGTACGAGCGGTATATAAATATATTTAAATGTAAAATAGATACACAGAAAAGAGCAATCATGCTCTAGGCATTAACTCGCAGAAATTCTCTTTCTTCATCGATGTTTGTTTGGTATTTTTTACAATCCAAATTCCACCTGTTATCACTATGTTTATGCATGGTATGTGTAGGTCGTAGTCACTGGTTCTGGTCCTTTATCATTGCTTTGACTCTGTTAGCACGCAGTGGGAAATAGTGAATGGCAATAGCACTGGCCTACCAGCAGTGATCGCTGCGGCATGGAACCCATACAGCGGCATGGCTTTGCTGTCCCACATGTGCATTTTGATCACACATGTGTCAGAAATACCTATGCTTTTTCTCAAGATTTTGCATGCAAGATGACATGTGTAAGGATTATATAGTGCAAGTTAATGGCGTGTAATAACTATATTGTGCATACTGGGGGCTGAAACAAATGTGATCGGTCATTTTTTTTCTGCGTACTGGGCTGCAATTCCATCATATCAGGCCGACGCGTACTTTTGTACGTGGTGAGAACTCCGATTTTGGAATGGCTATTTTGGGTATTAATTTCATTAACATCTCTCATCATTTTGACAAGATTTTGTGTACAATACATAGGTCTGTCCAATATATATACATGTAGTTCCTTAAAATATAATTTCCAACATATATTGAGACACTTTATGAATTCTTACAAACACTTGGTTTTATTATGCTTGCTGATACTTTCAGTCCAGTCATGAATCATAACATAAGATGTTTATGAAAACAATCACTGATTAAATGCTGGTCTGGAGAACCTGCAAACAGGACTTTATGCACCAATTCCATTTCCATTTACTTTTGATAGTTTGGCTAATTTCTTTTACATCAACGGTACGGTGGAACCACGCTGGATGTGAGAAACTTTGAGAGCCATTTTTTTTTAGTTAGCAAGTTCGCAAAGACAATTCCTGTTTGGTTAAATAATGCAACACGTGCTCTCGCTCACGAAGACATAATAACTGTGTTCAGAAAGACTTGACAGTAAGTCATATTTGGTTTTATTACACCTCACCCACAGATTCTGTATCTTGATTGTCTGAGAACGAGTCACATGGAATTCACTACTTTGACTATCTTGCTGTGCATGACCAAAATTACTACTACCGTAGCAACCAAGGTACTATACCCGTAGCAACCAGAGTATTATACAAAAGAACCTGTCCACTGATCACATTAAAAAGGGCAAGTGTTCAGTTTTGTGTGCAAATGCAAATACGGGTGTGCGCGTTGTGCAAATTGTTCCCAAGTGCTTGCGCTACAGAGCTGGGTTCAAACATTTTGTTAAGGGGTATAGTTTGGAAAAGTGCAATTAAATTTTCAACTAATTTTGTATTCAAATCAAATACAGGGTGAAAAAAAGGAAACCCAAATGGCAGGACCAATTTATTAATGAAATCCTGCATGTAGCACTACGAATTCTAGGATATAAATGCCCAAATACCATTTGAAAGTTCTGTCCACTGATCACAAAAAAGGCAAATGTTCTTTCAACAAAACAAAAACAATTTACATACATCCCTATGTGAATTGTTTTCGTTTTGCTGAAAGAACACTTACCAGACACAGGTCTGCTGGCCACACTATTGATCTGGTTATCACTCCTTGATCAGATACCATTCTACAGTCAGTATTACCTCTGAGTTTCTCTCTGATCACTGTACACATCATTGCTACCTGGACCTTTCCAAACCAAAGCATGTAAAAGGACATGTTTCGTTCCCTTTAGTAAAATTGATAGACTTGGACAAGTCCACGAATGACATCACTGCATCTCCCCTAATCAACTTGCCTGCTACCACGCTTGAGACTTTTACTGATAAATACTATCATGTGCTTAGTCGACTGATTGACTTTCATGCACCTTTAAAGACACATCAGATTGTTGACCGACCAGCTGTCCCCTGGCACAATGAGAAAACAATGCGCCAATTGGAACAAAAGGGGTTTCAAATTGAGAAATAAGGCCAACATGCCTTTCAAAAATTGAGATGGTAGGTCGGAAAAGGTTCATTACTTCACCAATTTTGTTCGTGCTGATTGACTGGAGCATAAAGCAAGGAATCATGCGTCTGTCATGCCTGAATTCTATTCATTTGTGCCACGAAAGTTATCGAGACTGTCCCTCAAAAGTGATAAAAAGTTGCCTCAATTAATGTAAAAATATATTTAAGGCTGATGATTGTTTAAAATAATGGAGAATTGAATTCGTCCTCACCACTATGTTCAACGTTTAATAGTCATGACGATTGTAGCTAGCCAGCATGGTTCCTGTCAGCAGGCCCAGGTTAAGTGTTTCGTAGGCCCTTCTCTGCTCTGGCAAGAAGATCATCATTAAACATCATTTTCGAGTTAGGAGTCATTGAATCAGCTATTCTGAGCTATAAAATCAAATGTAGGCCACATTTTTTTTATTCAGGGACAATAATAGTTTTTTGGGGAGGCAAGACATGCCCCCCCCCCTCGATCAACGCCCCTTGGTTGGCACTGTGCTTCAGAACGACAGACTAGGGGCCTACAATGCATTCCTACATGTTGTACAAAAACAGCGTCACTTGGTGGAATTGAAAATTTGAGAAAAAAGACCCTTAAACGTTTAAAAAAAATTTCTCTGCGTGTGGGTCAGTGTGTGGATAGGCCTATTTATGTGTTTTATGACACACTGTGGTAATTTCGTAGGCCCTAGGCACAGTGCCTACTGTGCCTATTGGATAATCCGGGCCTGCCTGCCAGTACTGGCCGTATATCGCGTCGCACACACGACGCATCAGTGTGCATACATTTGTACCTGCAATATGCCCACCCACATGTTGTGGCCGATGACCGAACGTTTTGCAAAACACAGCTGTTTCATTTCAAGTACAGCAGTACGCCCGGTAAAATCCCCCCCCCCCCACAGTAGTGTGGTTGGGGTCTACGAGCGAATACTTACCTGTAGAGCGAATACTACATATGCATTGTTCCCTATGCCGGCAGGCAATTCGCTAAGAGTTTTACATACAATAGCGCCCTCACGTGTCCTACCCACGACGCCCTGTGACATGCGCACTACGTTAGCGTCCTCTTTTTCTCAAGCGTTACTTGCGTAAGCACTCAAGGAATCGAGTATAGTGGGGAAGGAGGGAGGGGTGCTCTACAGGTAAGTATTCGCTCGTAGACCCCAACCACACTACTGTGGGGGGGGGGGGAGTCTACATCACTCTACTTACCTGTAGAGCGAATACTACATATGCATAGACTCGCACCGAGTAAGGCGGTGGGTATACGCAAATTACCGTATGTCTACAGGGGTGTAGGACATGAGGCGTGTCCAAAGGCAAACAACACCAAACCAAAAAACCTACATCCCAGACGCTCTAGGTTTCACCTCGTAAGGGGAACCCAAAGAGCTCGTGCGCAAAAAGTCAGGGGGGTGATACCATTATGGGGATGAACCCATGATAGGTACACCTAATTAAACTTAATGCCCATACAAATATATATGTATATTTATATGCTCACCCGTTAGTGCTTCCGTGAGGCTCGACTGGCCGCCAGCAGCACTTCTCTTCCAGCCTTGCCATCTACCTGGAGGACATCCTTCAGGTAGCATTCGGAGAACGTGTTAGGGTTCTTCCAGCAGGCTGCCTTGACGATGTCACCTAGGGGGACACCTTTAAAAAAGGCCCACGAGGTGGACACTCCCCTGACCTCATGCGCTCGAATGGGTCCCTGGGTCGCTGGCCAGCCGCCCGGTACGGAACGGATAGCTGTCACGATCCAGCGAGTGATTGTATCGCGGGACGCCGGCCCTTGGGGCGGGGTCGTCGTGATGAACAATTTGTTGTGTCCCGTACGAAGTGACTTCGTATGGTTGACATACCACTTAAGTGCTCGAACTGGCACCAAAGTTTGTCATTTGTCTCGTTCGAAAAAGACTTGATGTCCGGGACAAAGATGTCCGGGGGCGTAAAGGTCTGCGACTGGTTCTCTGCGAGAAAACCGGCCGTAGGGATCAGGCGGACACCCCCCGGTTCCCACCGGATGTGTCCTGTCTGCATCGATAACGAGTGTAGTTCACTACGTCGTCGGGACGTAGCGACAGCCAATAGAAAAGCTACTTTGATGGAGAGTTGTAACAAAGTTGAGCAATTCATTGGTTCAAAGGGAGCCTTCGCCAGTGTAGATAATACACTGAAGAGGTCCCAAGATGGGATTAATGTGCGTACTGGGGGACGAGTATTAAACATCCCCTTGATCAGTTGGGTAATTGCAGGGTTGCCGGAAACGGAGGAACCGTCCGAAAATCCCTGATGGACCACGGCAACGGCCGATCGATAATTTTTGACCGTGGCCGTCGTGAGCCCACTGTTAAAAAGGTATAGGAGGAAATCCCCCACTTCCCCTACAGAAGTATTGGGGGGATGAATGGATTGCTGTCTACACCATTTAAGAAATGGCGTAGTCGGCTATCGTACACCTTTCTGGTTGAGGCTCTACGGGACTGAGCTGCAATTGTTGCAGCTCGTCGCGAAAGGCCTGCTGAGCAGAGGGATCGCGTGACAATACCCAGCACGTCAGGTGAAGATCCCCGGAGCCTGGTGACTGATTCCCGAGCTGGGCTGATAAAGGAGATCGGCCCTCCTCGGTAGAATTACCAGGCGGTGAACCAAGAGTCGGCCGAGCCGGGGAAAACCACGGCTGGCGGGGCCAGAACAGGCTATGAGGAGAATTCGGCAATCCTCCTGCTCGATCTTGGTCAGCACTCGAGAAACGAGGGAGATGGGTGGGAAGGCGTAGGCCAGTAGGCCGTCCCACTGCACCGACAGTGCAACGGTCTGCCACGCGTTGGGATCTGGGTCCCTCGCGCAGTAGATCGGTATCTGATTTTCATTCGCGACGCGAATAGGTCCACATGCGGCCGGTCGATTAGTCGGAAGATCGACTGAGCCACCTGTGGGAGCAGTGACCACTCTGTCGGGGCGATCCAGCCTCCGGAGAGACGTCGGCTGTGACGTTCTCTTCCCCCGGGATGTGTACTGCCGACAGTGCTATCCCGTGATGTATGCACCAGAGGGTGAGATCCCACGTTAGTGCACACAGATGGCCTGACCGAGTGCCACCCTGGTGATTGATGTATGCCACCACTGTGGCGTTGTTGCATCGTACCAGGACTGCTTGCCCTCTGACGTCCGACTGGAAATGTTTTAGTGCGTTGGTGACTGCCAGCATTTCCAGGACGTTGATGTGGGATGATTGATGTGCGGGGCCCCACACGCCCGCGACCTGTCGCGGGTGGAGGGTAGCCCCCCAGCCGTACCCCGACGCGTCGGTTGTGATAAGTACCGACGGGCGGGGCGGGCGGAAAAACGCGGCCCTGCATTATATTGGCCTCGACTAGCCACCAACGAAGGTGGGGGACTAGCCAAGACGTAGTGGGCACCGGATGGTCGATCGGGTGCCAGCGGGGTCTGTAGAAAGACAGCAGGTGAAGGTGAATTGGCCTCATCCTCAGCCTGCAAAAATCCACTAAGTCCACCAGACTGGCCATAAGGCCCAACAGCCTGAGCCAGGCTCGGGCCGGAGCCACTACCGTCGGGAGGAAGAGGGACACGCACTGCCGAAGGTTCAGCAGGCGGTCCTCCGATGGACGGGCCAGTCCCCTGCGAAGATCGAGGGATGCACCTAGAAAGGTGGGAACCTGAGAGGGGACTGGGTGGGATTTCTTGGTGTTGATGAGAAATCCCAGGTCGGTAGCAAGGTGCCCCGTTAGTTGGAGCGCCGCTTCCGTCTCCCCTTGAGAACGACCCACTACTAGCCAATCGTCGAGGTACATGAATATCATGATCCCTCGTCGCCACAGTGCCGCCCCGATCGTCTTCACGATCCGGGTGAACACCTGCGGAGAAGTGGATAGCCCGAACGGGAGCACCACAAATTCGTACAGTATATCTTTGTATTGGAAACGTAGGAATTTGCGTTGCTCCGGCCTGATCGGTACGTGAAAATACGCATCTTTCAAGTCTATACTGGCCGCCCACGCGGGCGTGATGATCGATTCGAGAATGGTCCGTAACGTTTCCATGCGGAAACGTTTCGGACGTATGAACTTGTTGAGGGGTTTTAAGTTCAATATTGGATGCCACACGCCGGTCTCCTTCTTGGGGGCCAAGAAGAAGGTTGACATGAAACCTGCCCTGGTCCCCCCTTGGGGGACAACACGAACTGCTCTCTTTAGAAGGAGGGCGTCGATCTCCTCCTCGAGGGAGCGGCGTTTTGCTGTGTCGGGCGGTATGGGCGTTGTCCGAATAAGCATGTCCGATGGGGGGGGGGGGGGTCCTCGTAAACTCGAGCGCGTAACTGCTGCTGATCGTTTCGAGGACCCACCGGTCGGAAGACACCTGCACCCAGGACCCCACGAACGGGAGGCCGTTCGGAGACGCATAAGTCACTTGCGCCACGCCCCGGTGTACCGGGTAGTGGGCGCCCGGAAACCGCGTCCCGACTGGGGACGCCGTTGTCCGGTATGTGGTTGTGAATAACGCGGGCCCACCGTCTTATCGGCGCGCCCACGAAATCCACCACGGGCCGCCCTGACCGGGCGGCGTCAGGGAATGACAAAAGAAGGTTGTTTCTTTGTCTTGTCCGCAGTTTTCAACTCGGCCAGTTTCTTGAGATTAATTCTCTCAGTGGCCTTGAGGCGCTTTGCTTCGGCCTCCATGGCCTCCTGGAACTTACCAGAAAATAAGTCCGTGCCTGAAAGCGGAAGTTCGTCGAGACGCTTACGTGCTCCCGGTGACGGGAGGAAAAGCGCATCTAGCACATTGGCGCGGCGTGACGATGTTGCTAAGGTCGACACTCTAGCAAACTGGTAGAGAGTGGAGCACAGGCCGCGATCGAGGCAATGGAGAGCAGCCACCATCATGTCGGCTGGTATCACCGAATCTTCTTCATATCCCAGTGCCAGGTACTCTGATAGGAGAAGAAGAAAGGACGTCGCACGCATACCCATGCGTGCCGCCGAGTCCATTCTACGGGTGACATCCTCCAGTTTTCCACGGGTCAGCTCGCTCTCGTCCGCCGAGTTGTCAGAGTACGGGGGCGAGTTGTCACCGGGGAATGGGAACCAGGCCCCAGGGGCGAAGCAGCGCCGTCACGGTATCGAGCCCCGCTCGGACTCTAGTGACACCGATGGGTGTAAACTAATACCGGGCGGGGACGCCGGTGCACGGCCCTCCGTGCACGGCATTGTCCGCTGGTCTGTAGTCACCCCACCACGGCCGTGATGACTGGCGGGTGGGGGCTGTAATTCTGGAGGGGACTCTGGCGCACGGCTAACCGTGTGCGGTATGTCCCTTTGGCCCGGAGTCATCCAGCTGTGAACGTAGTCTCCCTGTTGGCCCGACAATGAGGCCGCGAGGGAGTAAAAAGCCTCCAAAAAATCATCGCGTGAAATCGGGTCGCCACCCTTGTGGCGTTTCCCACGGTGTGATTGATCGGATGACTCACTAGAACTCGTCGAAGAACGCCGAGAACGGCGGTTCTTTTTCAATTTTTTTTTTTTTTTTTGAAGAACGACTCCGAGTAGTTGCCGAGGATTGCGGGGACACGGGGATGCCCGAACAACGAATAAAATCCGATGTAGAGGCATGGCCCTCCGAGCGTAGCGTTAACGCTCTGGGGGAATCCCAGGGATTCGGCTCTACGCTATCAATAGCCCGGGCGGCCGACAGCGCCCCCACGCCGGTAACATAGGCGGGTGCTGTACGGTCGATTAACCGGCCATATAACAGCCCATCCCCAGGCATCGTGGTAATCACGGGGCTGGGTGGGCCTGGGTGCACTGAGCCATGGAGGAGTACTTCCTCCGGCTGCGTGTGCCCCGTAGACGGGCCAGGGACAGGCACGGTGCGCCCCGTAGCTAAGTCAGCTAAGAGAAAAAGAGGACGCTAACGTAGTGCGCATGTCACAGGGCGTCGTGGGTAGGACACGTGAGGGCGCTATTGTATGTAAAACTCTTAGCGAATTGCCTGCCGGCATAGGGAACAATGCATATGTAGTATTCGCTCTACAGGTAAGTAGAGTGATGTAGACCCTTGTTATAAATATATTTAAACTGAAAATACATACACAGAAAAGAGAGATTACGTTCTGGGAACTAATTTGCAGAAATTCTCTTTGTCCATCGTACATGTCTAGGGCCAATTATCTTTCTGGCAATGATCAACAATATGTCCCCACCGAATGGTATAAACGCCTTCAAATATGTCGACGACATGACTCTTGTCGAATACAGAACTCAAAACCAATTATCGCGCATGCAGTCAGCTGTCTCCTCTTTGGTAGAGTGGTCGAGGGATAATAACATGAAATTAAACCCAAAGAAATGTACAGCAATGGAAATAACATTCCAGCGAAACCCCCCAACACCACCTTCGCTCATGCTGCATGATCATCAATTACAAACAGTGCAATCAATTAAACTTCTTGGCATACTTATTCAGAGCAATTTGAAATGGGACGCACATATTACCGACCTCATGAAACATGCAGGTAGAAAACTTTACATGCTCCGTCTTCTTAAAGGCCACTGTTTGCCTGTCCAGGATCTACTTATTATCTACAACAGCTACATCAGACCGCTTCTTGAATATGGAGCACCAGTATTGGATGGGGGATTAACCACCGCCCAGTCTGACCAGATCGAAAGCATCCAAAAAAGAGCTCTACGAATAATCACCGGACGCGGTGGTTATAACAGTTATTCCGAGATGCTATGTGAGCTCGGAATTCCCCCCTTGAAACAAAGCAGAGAATTTCTATGTTCATCATTCATCGAAAGAACATTGAAACAAACTTATCTTTTTAAGGATTTTATCCCTTCTCCTCCAAAAATGAAACGTACACTAAGAAATTCGAATAAAGTCCCAGAACTTAAGTGTAAAACAAATAGAATGCAGAATAGTGCCATTCCTCATCTGTTACATCTGTATAACTCTAATTCTAAATGAAATTAATTGATTTTTACCTGCAAGCTTTTATTGTATTTTACAAGTTTTAACGTTATTTTAATACTACCTTTCATTTAAATAAGATAATTTGACTGCCACACATCTTGCACAATTTTTAAACTCATTCCCCATCTGGCTCATTTGTATAATTCTAATCCTAAATGAAACTATAAATAATTTGTACCTGCAACCTTTTTGAATGTCTTTTATAAGTTTTAACGCAATTTAAATGCTCCCTTTTCAAAGTAAGATCAATTGACTGCAACACAATCTGTACAATTATATGTATTTCTTTAAATAGACAATTGTCCTTAGTCAGATTTGTATGCACAATGTTTAAACCTTTTCTAATATTAGTATTTAAATGTCATATTTTTATTATATACAAACACGGTAGGCCTTTTACCTTTTAAAAATGTATTTTTGTAAATCACGTGCAATTCAGCTGTGGCTGCTATCGTGATTTGTTAATAAACAATGTTGAATTGAAATGAATTGAATTGAATTATCATGTGCCACCGTTACAGTCATGTTCCTTTTTATACAACTGTTTTTTTTGTGTGCAAAAAGAAACCAGACTATTTTTCCTTCCAGCCTCGCTTTGGTTATGTTGATTTGTATTGGAAAAAATCAAGATGGCTGCAACATAATAATGGTTTATATAGGCCCTCAGTCTGGGGGTTTGGTCAGTATCAAATCAGGGCATAAATGATTATAGTGCGCATGCGCAAGGTATACCGCCACTAGAGTGGTAACAAGCGTTTTGATGGACATTTTGAAAAAAAAGGGTGATAACACCCAAAAAGCTGCCACTGCTGCAATGCTATCACATATTTTCCAACTCTGGAGGTGTATACCTTGCCAAAAATCGCTTAAAATGACAATTATTCCCCTCATTTGATACCTTAGGCCAAACTTTCGGACTGAGGCTGAAGGCCTAATAGAAGGCTTCCTCATCCATGGCATCAAAGGCTGTATTGAACATACGCAGACGATGCATGAAAAAAAGCCTGGCACGTAACCAGGTTTGACCTATCGGATGCCTTTGGCAGTATTCAACATGACCTCCTAATTCATGTTATTGATCTAATAGATTCCCTCCCATAATCCAAAATAATATATCAGGAATCTTTACAATGGTCTAGCAGGCTGCGTGTGAGGCCTCTTGGAGTAGTGAGAGTTTCGGCTTTAACCTCTTGGCGACGGGATCTATTTTGCTGAAAATTTAGATTTTCGATAATGGCAAAATTTAGCAGCCAACTTCTGATATACAGCCACATGCCAGAAATGTGGATTCGAAATAGTCATTTGAACAGCATTTGAACGATATTTTTTACCGCAACCTCATATTTGTCAACACTCCAGGGTGTGCCAACGGAGCGTGTATTGTAGAACAATAAGCCGTGCACAGTGGCCTTGTTCAACAAACGATCCGCCTTCACAGACTCCTGGGACTTTGTGTGCGTACAAAACAAATGGGGGATTAGTGTGTTTAGACGTCATCCGGAGGTGAGTGAAGGCACGCTCTACCTTTTAACCTATCAGCCGTGCCTGTGTAAAAAAACAAAAACAGCCAGATCATGTTAACTCGCCATCTGACGTGAACTGGTTAAGAGGGGAGTATTCCAGAGTGATCCACTGTCATCTGTAATTTTCTTAATTTCTTTCAACCCAGTACCTTAATTCTGAATAGAAGTTTGGATATAAATCCCCCCCCCCCACAGTCGTTTGGGACAAGTCTATGAGAGAATACTTACCCAAATAGCAACTACATTTGCATATTTCCCTTTGCCGGCAGGCAAATTCGCTAAGCATTTAATCGCATAATAATGCGCTGCTTGGCACCCACCCATGATGCCATGCCGCGTCACCGCCATATTGAATCTGCCTCTTTTCTCGTGCAAGTCAAGAAGGTAACTAGCCGAGCGAAGAGTGTGAGAGGTGGGCGGGATGCTATTTGGGTAAGTATTCTCTCATAGACTCGTCCCACACAACAGTGGGGGGAGGGAGTGTACTTTGTTCATCTTACCCAAATAGCAACTACATTTGCATAGAATAGCACCGATATCTGGAGGAGGGTGCGAGGCGCATATGGGTGAATTGTGTTCTCTCGTAGACTCATGAACTTTCTTTCTAAGAGAATACAAACTCACCGCAAGGGAGATGTGTTGTTATAAACAGTTGTGAGGTCCTCTCATGTAGTGCCTTGGTCTGGCTGATGTAGGGATATTGTACATATTTTATACGTTTAATTAGTACTGTGTGTCCCTGTATTGTTGGCTGGAAATGTTGTAGGCCGTAGAATACAGCTTGCAGTTCCAGAATGTTTATGTGTCCATTCTGGAAATCTGGTCCCCAGGTTCCGCCTATCTGGCGTGTGGAGAGAGTTGCTCCCCATCCTAGATTTGATGCATCGGTTGCGATGATTATGGAGGCCCGAGGATGGTGAAAGGTGAGACCTGTCTGTAAGTTCTGAGCAACCGACCACCAACGGAGGAAAGGAAGGTGAGACCTTGTGTAAGTCCAGTTTCTGAGTATTTTTGTTCGTTTGGCCTTTGTCTCTATGATTTCTTGGAATGTCCCACAGAAGAGGTCGCTAGACAGGAGGGGCAGTGATTCTAGTTTCTTGCCCCTGCGTTTGGAATACAGATGGATTCTATTACATTCTTTCTTACGACGAGCTGTCGTGATTGCTAAAGAGACCTTTGTGAACTGATCCAAACTTGACAGTAAAGCCTCTTCAAGGTAACGAAGGGCGACTGCCATCATGTCAGGGGAAATTTTTGACTTTCTTTCCACTGCAAATGCCAGATATTCCGACAAGAGGAGGAGGAAGGAATTGATTCTCAATTCAAATCTGGCCGCTGAGTCAATCTTTATTATGGTCTCCTCGAGTTTGTTCTGGGTAGGGTCTTTGAAAGACGACTTATATGGTTGGTATTTCCCATCAGCTACCAATTTGTCCTTAGCTGTATCAGGAACAAGCTGATTTACCCGATCATAGATCGGGTAGGGCGTAGTGTTGGGGATGAAAATTTGGGGAGTTAAATGTAAATGGGGATATAGTTAAGGAGATATGCAGTTATAGAAAAGCAATTTCTGTGGTGTGATCTGAGGCAATTTCTGACCACTAAAACCAATTTTAGCAAAAGATCATCTTTTAAAGTTTTGAGTTTGGAGTAATTGAATCAGCTACATGATTCTGAGCAATAGAATCATTGTTGTAGGCTACAATTTTTATTCGGGGAAGAAAAAGTGTGGGGGGGAACCAAACAATGTCCCCCGCTTTAAAATGGGGAGGGGGGGGGGGGTTCGCCCTGTCCCCCGTCGATTTACGCACATGATAATTATGTACCATAACAACTGTCTGTAAATGTTCCCGTTGGTCTGTTAAATTGGCATTTTGTGAGGCAGTCGCATTTGGAAAACGCAGTGAAAAGGTTACCGTAGTACACAGGCGAAGGCTGATTGTACAGTTTTGACAATAAATCATAATGCAATAAAACGTCAAGGTGTCATTTGAAATGAAAATGTTGAGTGTTACTATAAAATTACAAACGGTCTGAATCATGGACGAAGGTCATAATTAAGTTTCAGTATTGGACTCTTCAACAAACGTAAAATTGAACTTCTTACAATTTGCGAGACCGTCTGCGAGGAAAAAGTCGATTTAACTTTTATTGAAGTTGGTTCAACCATCTATATAAGAGCAAGCTTTACTCGGCATCCGAGAAATGTTTGCTCCTGAAAGGATCCGAGACTGCGGTCTCCCTCGACACCAAAATGGCTCCAAGTCCGTGGAAAAATGTGGGTGTCTTCCGCCGGGTCGGACACTTTTTCGTCGATTTTTTTGTGAATGCATCGATCCTTCGTTGACCCCAAACAGGCCCCCGAAATTATAACACGACACTGAATTATACGTGGCGGGCAGCGAACTCACAACGCTCAGCCTTGGTGGTGGAAGCATGGAGCTGTAAACACATTATGGAAGCAACAGCACTCTATCACGCGACGTCACATGCTTGTGCTTCAAATAGCGAGCACCGTAGACTCAACCTCGTTTCCAGGGTGTGGAGCAGGCTGCAGTACGCGTTGCCAGTGACGGTTTTACGCATAGCCGGGAAGTACCACGCAGTGTAGACTTTCGATTGGTCAGACCGCGCTAGGCATACTAATGTGTAGTCCTTCTGAGTATTCGTTGCACTCGGCACAGGGGCGGCAAGCGAGGCATATGAAAGAATAGGGACACTTGGTGGCCACGCACCATGGACAAAAAATATTTTACCAAGGTCACCCCATACTATCGTTTGGTGAACTCTTTTGCAAAACGGCCGAGTAGAACACGTAAACGCAACCCCTACGTTGACCTCGCTGACCTCGCACGGTCTAGACACGCAGAAAAAGCCAGCACAGGGGGCGGCCAGGCAGTCAACGTGAAAGCGCACACGACGGCAAATTCCTGCGCAAAATGCAGTCACGAAAAATCGACTAAACGGATCGCCGGTCCGTACGGGAAAATCAGGACGACCCGAAGTGTCCGACCCGGCGGAAGACACCCTCCGCATTTTTCCACGGACGTGGAGCGATTTTGGCGCCGCGGGAGCCCGCGGTCTCGGATCCTTTCATGAGCAAACATCGTCTCGGAGGCCGAGTTAAACTCTCTCTTATATATATAGATTGGTGGTACTACCAGGTAATGCTCATAGTCTGCCTTAGCGAACTGGTAGTATTTCATTTCCCTCGGATGAAAGGGTCTCCACATCTTTGCATCCGCGAGTTTCTTCATGCGGTCAATGCACACGATGTCCAATGGTAAATGAGGAAGGAGTGGGTCCTGAGCTGAAGCTTGGGATGAGCCAGTTCTACCCTTGAACAATTTACATGTACTTTCAGGCTGACTGGCTTCATCCGCTGTTGGTATTTTCACAAATGGCACTTATGGGTTTTTTTAGCGTGTTTCTTATCTTTCTTTGGGGTACGACTTGTAACACTGTCTTGAGTACTTGAAAGATTAAGTGCTGGAACGCCAGAACACTGATCAAAGCCTGAGCTATATGCCATGCCGTGCAAGGACGGTTGGGTTAGTGGCAAATTGTCTGTTAGTGGCAAATTGTCGGCAGAACAGTGGCCGTGGAATCACCGCCAGGACCGCGGGATTTCCCCTTTGTGTCCTTGGAAGACTGTCTTGATCGATTTGGTGGTACTGTGGTCAATAAGCCAGCAGGTTCCGATGGCGTGCATGAGCTATCCGTGATCTTTTTCTTTGTTTTTGGACAGACAGGAGTTGTTTTAGTGTTCGTCGGCTCCTTTGCCGGGACTTTCCTGTGTTGTTTCCCCATAGCGGTGTCAGTGGGCATGCTCTCCACTGTGGGTTCCATTTTATCGGGGGACTGTTTCCCGTGTTTGCTACGCAATGCCATAGCAAGGAATACACTGTACAATGTACTCGGTTGGATGTACGAGAAAGCACAAAGAACACAGTGCGCTTTCGTTATGAATGGTGCGTTGTGACACAACCACTGCACACAGGAATGCAATTAAAATAACAATAGAGTATATTGCTCACAGATCAGATGTTGCCTTGACGTAGTCAGATGGCTGTTCAATGAGTCGAAAACCACCGTGGCGAAAATGGACATACATGTATTCCTATTATTAGAATAGGCTTACGTACGTACATATGCCACTTGCGGTGTATGGTTGCTCGGAAGAGATTGTCCCTGTTTCTATCAGCTATTGACCAAAGACCACCGATTCACAAAGCAGTAAACGCCTTGAGGAAAAAACTGTTTCTTCTCGCCGTGGGCGGTAGTGGTAATGTGTGTCGAGCCCGGGGTGAGTAACTCACCTGATACGGGCTTCGATAAGTACCATTCTAATGGCGTACTGAAGTCGTATGGTCTCCGGGAGGATTTACTTTGTTCCTGTCCGCTATTGACCAAGCCCACCGTGGTGGGAACGACCGTGTCCCGAGAAGAAAGCTTTCTCTTCTCACGTTGGGCAGGAGTATATACGCGGTGATTGTATATGGCCTCGGAAGGATTGACTTTATTCCTATCTGCTACTGACCATGTCCGCCGTGGCGGAACAACCGTGCCCCGAGAAGAAGTCTGTCTTTTCTCGCGTCGGGCAGAACTATACCTGGTTGTCGTATGGCCCTCGGACGGATTGACTTTGTACTTAACTTAATATACTTAACTCTCTTATTAAATTATCAAAAAAGGTTATCTCCATAAAAAATTCAATGAAGTAAAAAGCAATATTAAAGGTACTTGGAATGTTATTAATTCTCTTCTAAATAAGTGCAAGCAAAATTCTAACCCTTTTTTTTTTTAACCAAGATGGTACTAATCTTGAAGGTAACATGGAGATTGCTGAGGCATTTAATAATTATTTTGTCAATGTTGGCAATAACCTTGCTAGCAAACTACCGTCATGTAACACTTCTTTTCGTTCATTTCTAAAGACCCAATGCTCGAACTCAGTCTTTTTGTCACCTGTTACCCCAGAAGAGATTGTGGATTATCTTAACAAACTTCCTTCTGGCAAGGCCCCCGGATTTGATGGCCTAAGCTCTTTTGTTATTAAACAACCACAGTATACTAAAGCGAAGCCTTTGGCTGACGTGTTTAATAAGTGCTTGACAGCTGGAGTATTTCCTGATGATTTAAAAATAGCACAGGTTACACCAATCCACAAAAAAGGTTGTAAGCATGATATTGGTAATTATAGACCCATATCGGTATTGTCCACATTTTCCAAATTATTTGAAAACTTAATTTACACAAGATTAATATCTTTTATGAACAAGCATGACATCGTGTCTGATGCACAATTTGGTTTTAGACAAAAAAGGTCAACTGATCTGGCAGCATTCTATGTTCTAAGTAAAATATGTACCGTGATTGAACATAATAATTTCTCGATTGGCATATTTCTAGACTTGTCAAAAGCTTTTGATACAGTCAATCATGATATTTTAATAAGTAAGCTGGAACACTACGGTGTGCGTAGAATAGCACTTGACTTATTTGTAAATTGTATTGTAAATTCTCCCTATCGAGATATTACTTGTGGAGTACCACAGGGTTCTGTATTAGGCCCAATACTTTTTATCATTTGTATTAATGATATCATTAACACCTCTGACATTATTTCATTTTGTTTATTTGCCGATGACACTAGTTTATTATATACTCATAAAAATGTTGATACTGCTATTAGAAACCTTAATGTTGAATTGAAAATAATTAGTACGTGGCTCTTAGCTAACAAGCTTTGCATTAATTTGTTGAAATTGAACTATATGATTTTTTTTTGCCCATCAGTATAAATACACTCAATCGGTTCCCTTAATTTTAAACGATTCCAATCTATGTCAAGTAAAAAGCACTAAATTCTTGGGCATAACAATTGGCGAGAATCTCACTTGGAAAAAACACATCGATGATATAGCGACTAAAATATCAAAAAATTGTGGCATAATGAATCGTTTAAAATATTACCTCCCCAGTAGAATCTTACTAAATTTGTACAATTCCTTTATTTTGCCATATCTAAATTATTCAATTTTGACTTGGGGTGGTTCATCATCCAAATGCAACAAACTGCTAATTTTACAGAAGCGAGCGGTCCGATTAATATCTCATGCTGGTTAACATGATCATAACCTTCCTTTATTTGCGAATTTGAGACTCTTACAATTCAATGACTTTTACTGCTTTAACCTGGGTAAATTTATGTATATGTTTACACACAATGCATTACCTACTTGTTTCAACCCCTTCTTTATTCTCACATCTGATATTCATTTGTATAATACCCGAAGCACTAGTAGGAGAAATGTATATGTCCAATTTAACAGAACAACATTGTCTAAAAATAGCGTTATTCAACGTGGTACATCATACTGGAATAGTCGAGATGACTTCTTAAAATCATCACCCTTCTTCTCTGTCTTTGTTAAAAACCTTAGATCACATCTACTCAATTCTTATTCGAATAACTAGTTATAATTTATGAATCTAGATGTATGCCCTCGTCTCATACCAGTTTGTGTTTTTCTAGGTTGTGTCTTTGTGTGTCGCACTGTTGTCCATTTTGTCCTTTGTCACTGTCTCTGTTTTTCTCGGTCATGTCCACTTGTCTGTCGATAGGTTAGGGTACAAAAGCGTGACGCTTCACCTTATACCTAAATGTTGTCGTAAATTTGTTCTAGTATTGATCCATGTACATTATTATACACAATTACATAACTCCTTGCATTTTGCTCTGTATAATATGTTTACACGGCATTGGAACATTTTATTGTGTGGAAATGGCAACATTGAAATGAATGTTTCTAAGTAAGTAAAAAAAAATGTTTCTAAGTAAAAATTTAAGTGCGAGTAAAAAAAAATCCAATCTTGGAGCTACTTGGCAGAGATGTGTGCCCTGAAGACGTCCACTGATGGAACTGTGATGACGTCTGCAGGAAGAGCATTCCAGAGCCGGACTGCTGTAGGCATGAAGGAGAACTTCTAGATGTCCTTGGAGGAATGGGTTGTGAGAAGCTGGTATCTTGCCGGATGGTAGGTTCTAAGTCTGGTATCATGTCATGGAGGTACTGATATTTGTTAATTGCAATGAGGTTATGGGATATTTTGTACAGCATGGTTTTGATGGCTGCTTCCCTTCTAGATTGGAGTGAAGCCCACTGCAGGTTTTGTAGCACTGCACTCACACTCTCAGTACGTTGGTAGATGTTCTGCACAAATCTAGCTGCTCTCTTCTGGATGGCTTCGACCTGGTTGATAGTGGTTTGATGATGGGGATTCCAAACAGTGGAGCAGTATTTTAGATGTGGCCTGACCAGAGAGATGTAGGCTTGTTGTTTTAACTGTGGGTGGCAATGCTTCAGGTTCCTTTTAATAAGCCCCAGCATCCGGTTGGCTTTTAAGGTGATGTTTGATATGTGCGTCTTCCAGGAGAGCTTGGATGTGAAAGTAAGACCCAGGTATGGATGTTCGTTTACTGACGTCAATGTGTCATTGCCCAGGTGGTAGTCAAAGTCGATGTTGTTTATGCAGTGAGAGACTTGCATCACATGGCATTTGTCTGAATTGAACTTCATCTGCCACTTGGCTGTCCAAGAGTGCAGCGTAGCAAGATCTGAAGAGCTTTGCAGTCATCCACGGTGTTTATAGACCGGTACATAAAACAATTGTCAGCGAACAGGCGTAAAGACGAAGTGATGGAGTCTGATATGTCGTTGATGAATGTCATGGCCCTAGTACCGTGCCTTGGGGCACACCAGAAAGAACATCTGACCACTCCGAGGCTTCGCCATCCACCACGACTCATTGGGATCTTTTGGTGAGGAAGTTGCTGAACCACTTCAAAAGAGAGCTACGTACTCCACAGTGATGTAATTTAAGGAGAAGTCTTTGGTGGGGTACTCGATCAAAGGCCTTGGAGAAGTCGAGGATTATGGAATCTGTTTGCTTTCTGTCACCCAGGGCTTTGGCACAATCATGGGCTACAATGATGAGCTATGATTCACAAGAGCGGCCATGGCAGAAGCCACGTTGACTTTCGATTAAGATCTCATGAATGTCATAATGGCCCATCACATGGCTAAAGATGATATGCTCAAGGATTTTACATGATATTGATGTGAGCGATATTGGGCGGTAGTTGGCAGTCATGGGGAATTTCACCAGTATCCAGTGACTGCTGAAAGATGGATGCCAAAATAGGGGATATTTCCTCTGCCATTTCTTTCAAAGTGTGGGCTGGAATTGAGTCAGGACCTGTTGCCTTGGTGATGTTGGTGTTCTTTAGCAGTTTACACACACCATTCACTGAGATCTTTATGTCCTGGACTTCAGGAAAAGGAGTCTCAACCACTGATGGCAGATCAGACAGATTTTCAGAGGTGAAGACCCGTTAAGGACTAGACTAGATGATGAAAAACCACGCACAACAACTAGTCTGAATACAGCGCCGATATACGGTGCGTAAAGCCTCCAGCCCCGGGTGGACGGATCGTCTCTAAGAAACTAATACTTAGCTGCGTTGAATTGGATAGACTAAAAAACATGTTTATCTCACGTGCGTTGCTAAGACAAAAGAGGCAGATTCAATATGGTGGCGATGCTGCATGGCATCATGGGTTAGCGCCAAGAGGCGCATTATTGTGCGATTAAACCCTCAGTGAATTGGCACTGCTGGCAAAGGGAAATATGCACATGTAGTTGCTATATGGGTAAGATGAATGAAGTAGACTACGTGAATACAATTATATCTCCACTCCTTTTGCAGATGACTTCAACTTAAATATCTCCGATGTTAGAAGTCATCAATGGATAATAAACAGCATTGTGTCTCAGGAATCTTAATCTTAATGCTCTAAAGTGCAAGTCTTTGTCCTTGAGTAGTGGCACACCTAGTACCTACCTACCGAGAAAATATTCGAAATCAATGACTTTGATTTCCCGTCTATAAAACATGAACAACATGGTTTCGACATTCAATGGAAAGACATGAGACATGGTGATGTTTGTTAAGAACAAAATAACCACAGGTCTAAACAGAATTGATGAGTTAAAAATCTGGGACAAATTCGAGCTGAAATTATACTTGAATGTTGAGTTACCATTTCTGAGGTTATGCCTCACAGTCTATGGCATCACTAAAACAGACCTCAACACATTATATCAGATCACTGGCCAATACCTGAAGAAATGGTGTGCGGCCCACAAGGAGTGCTACTAATGCCATCTTGCACTCTGCATCTGGATTAGCAAATTCAATCCCTTACCCAGATATGTAAAGAAAGACGTGCAATTGCCTGTGCATCAACCACAACCACGACAAAAGGTCACAATAAAGTCAGATGCTGCTTAAATGAAAACCATCAGTATGAATCATCCTGGTCTTGGACATTTTCTGTGACAGTGTATTTTGAAAACAAGCTGCAAAATGACCTGAATGAAATGCCAGAACCCACTCAAAAACACTTAAATCATCTGAAAAAAAAAGTCATCCCAACTTCTATGACCGACGAATAAAGCTAGAATGGGTCACAAAAATCGAATCCCTAGAAAAGCAAGGACACCGTTTGCAACTTATGAATCTTGAATGTGCAAAAAAATCTGATAGAAAGCTCAGGTCCACAACCGTGTCTGGTACTGTTATACCTAGATTCAACACTGAGCGGTACAAGAAATCTACCATTCTATCACTGGCCAGAATGTTAAAATAATAACTTTAATATGAGTCTAGCCTCTGTGATCTACTTTCTTTTTAATGATAATTTTTGATAATTTTACACTTCAGTTTTAATTAGCAATGTCTTGTCTTAGCATGTTTTTAGTAGGGCTGGTGAACTTTTAAAAATGGTTTTATTTGCTTAAGAGATTGCTTTCATTACAAAGCCCACCCAAAAAGAAAACAAATGATGGTAAAATGGCCATAATTGACCATTGCAATTCAGAGTTATGGCCAAATATATGTCGATCAAATGACGTTATTTTGTATAGATAATGTGTACGAAAATGGTACATTTTTGTGATATTGAATAAAAAGGCATATTTGAACATCTGTTAAAGTGAAAATAACCACTTAGGTAAACTTCCTCTTTCTTTTTTCCATTGTTTATCAGAAATACTATTGGTTTCAGTTGGTTATGAGTTGTTAAAAATCATAATATGCAATAAAATGGATGTTAAATATGTACTTTTACACTAAAAAAATACTGACGGCAAGTCAAACAAAAAAAGCACTAATAGTAACAAAACTTCTATTAACTAGAACACATGTTCACCAAATTTGAATCAGACAAGTATTTTGTGAAGATACACTATGTGGACCCACGAAAGACCCCCCCAAAAAATCAAAATCTACAACAAAAAAACCCTACTTTTTGGGGGCTAATTTTGGCCAAAATGGGCAAATTTCAGTCCGGCATATGCATTACAGGGGTGTGAGTGACCACTGATAAAAATAGCTGAAAACAGCTGAAAAGGTGTAAAAAAGCTGAACATTGGAAATTTCCTATACTTTTGTACACAGCAAGTGAGGAAAAAAAGCTGAAATCCAATACAAAAAAAGCTGAAATCAGCTTTAAAGCTGAGATTTCACACCCCTGGCATTAACATGTAAAACTGGCCCGGGCCCAAGTCCAATTCTGAATGACCCAATTTGACAAAAACTTAAACAAAGATAACTTGGGTATGCATTTAGGTTATAAAACAAAGTTTCCCTCATATTTGGATTATTTTATCCCTTTTTTGGTGCAGATCTCAATTCTCATGCCTTAACTATGGCTATGCGTAATGATTATCCTGCAATAATTCCTATGGCCTACTTATCATTTGTACATGCTATTGTATAGCCACAACCGATTTCAACTATGGTCCAGACAACCTAACAAAATTACAAAAACATCAGATTTCACTCTCAAAACGGCCACAAAATTATTAGATAAGCCGCCTGAGATACAAGGAGAGATCGATTATTAAGATCGAGGTACTACGATGTGGGCAAAAAGTGAAATGATCGCAAGTAGCAAAAGTACTTTGAAGTTTAAGATCAATTTCGTTTCCACCATAGAGTCTGTACCGGACAACCCAACAAAATTACAAAATCATCAGATATCACTCTCAAAACGGCCATAAAATTATTTGATAAGCCACATGACATACAAGGAGAGATCGATTATTAAGATCGAGGTTCAGTGGAACGTCGCTATACCAAACACTGCTATACCGAACATTCGGCTATACTGAACATCGTCCTTGGCTCCCAATTTTTGTGTACAAAACCAACCGACCATTGTTGTTAAAAACCGTCAACGAAAGAGCGACAAGTGACTATTATTTCCCCAAGGCATAGAAGGGGAAAGTCACCCATCGATGTAGGTAGTAACTACCAGGGTGTGCAGGGTGAAGTTATGAAGGGCGCTATTTATTGAAAAGTGAGTACCAGAGCACTGGCAGCGTAAAATCGCTATACCGAACTATCACTATTACGAACATTTTCATTATATGATGTTCATTATAGCGGCGTTCCACTGTACTACGATGTGGGGGAAAAGTGGCGTTTACACCACATGCGATGGAGTCTGGATGGTTTCCGATAACGAACTGGTCACTAAGGGAACCAGTGTAGAATATGCATTACATGCAATAATACGCACCACGTGACAATGTTTTGGCTGCACTCGATCTCAAATGTGATAATTTTCCAGTTTAGTTTACATTATCGCGTGCTGGGAACGAAACTGTGATGCTTACGTGACGCGCGATGTCAGACAGATGAAAAATCCATTGCGACACAAATGTCTATAACTCTAAAATAAAATCATATTTTAAAGGTTTAAAAAAAAGAAATTCAAGCTTCGATATCATTAATTTATAATTTCAAGGTTCCATTTTTATTATCAATTTATTTCGTAAATAAAAAGTATTGGGGAAAAACAAAAAGAATCTTAACTTTGCAACGCGTAGGCCAATTATCATGGAACAAGGATGGTTGAATGACATTTTAATCAGCTTTGAACTCATGTATGGTTTCTTGACGTCTGCAATGTAATACTACCGTCGAGACCGAGTCAAACACAGTCACCAGGGCAGACAATTCTTGCCGTAACATGTCGTGCGCGCAGCATTTTTTCCTACTCAGAGTCTTTTCAAACAGCAAAAACCAGTGTAATTTGACCCCAATCCCAATCACAATGGGAAAATATGTAAGTTTATTACACGATTGAACTATGTTTCTCAATTACGAGGAACATTTTTAAATTTTAACTTATAAATGAGGAATGAAAAAATCTGACTTTTTGAAACAAAATCACCGGGAGTGTGTATGTTGCGCGCATTCGTTTTGTACACAAAGTGATCACCCGCAGCACCAGCGAGTGCGCGAGCCCCATTTTTAGTAGTAATAATGATTAAATTCTAACGTCATGATTTGTATCATTTAATTTACGATTTAAATTAACAACAATAACAACAACAACAAATACTACTACTTGGTCCCTAGTGATTCCAAAGCATACTGACTTAACGATTGACTTACCATGAATTCCCTGTTTGCTGGCTGCAACAAGAGCCCCACTAAATTCAGGATAGAACTTGATGATAGGCTTTAATGCTGCTTCACATGCACTGCTTGGACACATCCCTTGCTTCATATTCTCTACTGCCCGTAAACTGTGATTGAAATAAAAACAGGAAAGTGCAAATCATATGATTAACATAATAATATATATATCTAAGTCACAGTTGATATAGAATGGGACAGTTACATACGAGCGATAACTTGTGCTCCAGGTCTGAACACAGTTTCTGCTCTGTATCCTTGTTTATTTACTCTCTTTAATCTCCACTCAGGCTGAAGTACATGTCATTACATGTTTAATTGCCATACAGACTTTACATGCATGGTTACAGTTCCTTGCCAGGAGATGTGGTAGCTTGTTGCACAACACAGAATACAACAACTGGTTTACTAAAAATACAACAAAGACATTACAAACCAAGATTAATAAGGCTATAACGTTACATGTACTGCAATGTAACCCCAAATCACATTCATGACATGTACAATAATACAGTACGAAATTTGTATGCAATAAAGTTGTCTCAAATTTGCTTAAGACACCCTCCAAATTACTGCAATTTATCGCCCTGAATATTTATCAACATATGACAATTAAGGATTAATGGATATTTTATGATTCTTACCGACAATTATGGAACCTAGATTTTATCATATGATCATTCAAAATGAAGCAAGGTTTGATTTTTCACATAATTGACACACAGAGCTAAATAAAGCATGGTGTGACATCACGGCTATATATAGCCACTTGAGGTTGTGCGAGAGGGCGCTATATAATCCCTGCGGTCTTGCATTGCACGATGCTACACCCATACTTAAATTTAAGTCACTAATTGGTTGGTTGTTGTTTACCTGCTGCACTGTGCCATGATGTGGGCAGACACCATGATACCGTTAGCTCACTTGCAATGTGGTAGGTGGTTTGGCACGAACACAGGATGGTTGTGCATCCTCAACCCTGACAATTGTCCAATGACTATTTGTTCTCAGCTTTATACACTACCATTGATCTCTATTATAATATAATAATAATATAAACATTTCTACCACGCATTTTCCAAATAAAATTGATCAAATGCGCCTTACAATAAGAACAATAAGACTTTAATTTATATAAAAATTCAATAAAAATACACGAAAACCTACAACAATTAAGTCAAATCATTAAGATAAACCGGTACGTGAATACTACAGATAAAATACAAGTTACTCATTTAAAACCCCATAAACTGTTAACGTTGAAAAGAGGAATCCCCATTCAATAAAATAAACAGAAAATTTTAAAATGTCAAATTTAATGCTATTGGCCCACTGACCACTTATTTAAAATCCAACAGAGTCAATTTACATGTTAAAAGCCTTTTAAAATAAGAAGGTCTTCAGTTTCGACTTGAAGCTAGTGATATTGTGTTGCTGCCTGATGTCAATTAGGAGTTCATTCCAGAGTCGGGGACCAGCAATAGCAAAGGATCTCTTACCAACTTTGTTTTTTGTTGTTGGTATCTGTAAGTACAGTTGATCTGAAGACCTGAGAGAGTACCGGGTGAGTTTACGTGGATGGAAAATGTAAACAAAATAATTAGGGCAAAGTTTATGCAGTGATTTGAAAACCGACAACAGAATTTTGAATTGAATTCGATAGATTACTGGTAACCAGTGCAGTTGATACAAAAATGGAGTAATGTGACAGTATTTGGGCTGGTTACAAGTTAATCTTGCTGCAGTGTTCTGAACATGTTGAAGTTGGTCAAGTTGGGATTGAACAATTCCATATAATAAACCATTGCAATAATCAATTCGACTATATGACAAGAGCATGAACCAATGTGTGCGTATCTTCCCGAGAAAGATGTTTCCTGATGGTACAGATATTATACAATTGATAAAAACAAGCACTACATGTTTTTGCTACGTGGGTGTCCATTTTAAGGTTGTTATCAAACCTGACACCCAAGTTCTGGACCTTATTCACTTGTTTAATTTCATTATTGCCAACAGTTATGTGATTGACATTTACTTGTTTAGTACCAATCATAATAAATTCTGTCTTGCTATCATTGATCATGAGCTTATCGGTGAGCATCCAAGTTCTTACAGCTTCCACACAATCTTGCAGAGCCCTTATAGCATTGGTTTGATTTGCATCCTTGTCTGGTTTGAAAGACAGATACAATGGGGTATCATCTGCAAATGTGTGAACATTCGGTAAATGTGGTTTGATGACCTGAAATAACTTGCTGGTGTAGATGGTGAAGAGGAGTGGACCAAGACATGATCCTTGTGGAACCCCCCATTTCAACTGAAATTTCTCTGACTTAATTCCATTAACAGAGGTCCTATATGATCTATCAGACAAGTATGGTTGAAACCAATTCAGTGCTTCACCCGACACAACCAGACTAGAACGTAATCGATGTAAAAGTATGCCATGGTCTATCGTGTCAAACGCTGCACTGAGATCAAGAAGAACTAATAAAGTAACTCGTTGGTTGCTCATGTTTAAAAGAATATCATTTTGAACAGCAAGCAAAGCAGTCTCAGTACTATGATGGTTTCTATAAGCTGACTGAAAGACTGGGTACAATGAATTCGAACACATGTGTTCTTGGATTTGATCAACAACAGCCCTTTCAACGATTTTTGACACTTAACAAAGATTACTAACCGGCCTGTAATTTTTAATGGTGAGTTCAAGATTAAATTTCTTTAAAACTGGTAAAACAAGGGCCTCTTTCCAATGCATAGGGAAAGTGCCAGTTTGCAGTGACAAGTTAACCAACTTTGTGATGACCAGTAAAAGTGTGTTGACGCATTGCTTTAGCAAGACGGTTGGCATCGGATCCAATGGGCATGATTTTGTAGACACTTTATCCATTATCTTTTTAACATCATCAGATGCAAGTTTCCTAAATTAAGAGAAAGATGGCAGATCAATATGGTCAGTAATCATTACCATGACTGGACTAATAGAACTTTCTTGGGAAATGTTCGTGTCATCAAGTTGAACTCTAATGTTGTTCACCTTTTCTACAAAAAAAAAAAAATTCCAAATGACATGGCAAAACTAAACTTGTCGTCATGGGGTGGAAAGGGAATTTCTTTGCCTTGCCCGAACATAGATTTGGTCACCCTGAATAATTTACTATGATCACTAGAGTTGGCATTTATCATATCGCTGTAATAGTCAGATTGGGCTTCATTCACGAGATAAGAAGAACGATTTCTCTTGATTTTAAAGTCTCTGAGATCAGTCTCTGATCTGGATGCTCGCCATCTTCTCTCAGCCCGTCTCCTTTGTCATTTTGAGTCTCTGATTGAGTTGTTGTACCATGGAACACGTGGCCTCGAAGTCACTGTTTTTGTGCAGAGAGGCGCATGTTTGTCCAGCACCGATGATAATGTAGAGTTGTACAAATGCACTAACTCGTCCAGTTGCTGTGGGGGGTCTTGACTCAAGCTGGATGATGAAACATCTTCAATGAAGGAATCAATGTCAATTGATTTTAGTTTTCTGAAAGATGTTTCTTCCGTCTTGAATGATGGTTTAGATGCTGCAATGCTGCATACGACTGCTGCGTGGTCAGAGAGATAAACATCTGAAACTGGTGGAGCAGCTATGATGTTGTCAGGATTTCGGGTCAAAAGGAGGTCAAGTGTATGACCCAGTTTGTGGGTCGGCTGATAAACATGCTGTTCCAGGCCCACACTGTCTAGTAAATTCAGAAACCTTGCCGAATCAGGATCAATTGGATTGTCAACATGAATGTTAAAATCACCAGTTATCAGCAAGGGATTCGCTGACTGAATTAAGATGGATTCAACATGCTCAGAAAACTCTCTGAGAAATGTGTTTTTGCTTCTTATTGATTGGACATTGACAGAACAAAATTTTAGTGATTCTCCACTTGATGACAAATTGGAATACTCGACACTTATGAGATTGTTCCTGTTTCTGCTTTGAAGACGGTATGGACGAGCATTTAAATACACTGTAGGAATATGTTCAAGATTAAGTCTTATTTTGTTGAGCAACCTCACCTCTACTTTCCAAAGAGTGTAGAAGAGAGGTTTCTGTAGTAGGTGGTGACAATGGTATCTCCCGAACGTTGGTGAAATCAGGACCATCTCTAGAGACTGTTTTGTGAGAACGAAACTTACTGACAACAGTTTCTATTGGTTTAATGGTGGACGTTATCAGAGAACACTGTTGTTTGGCATGATGAACAGATGACCGGGATTATGTTGTGTAAATAACCTACTGGACTTGCCACCGGAATTGGATGGAGCAGTGCAATTGGTTTAATAAGCATCAAGAGAATATGAATGTTTTATTACACCTGTATACACCTGTACTGTACCTGTCTGTTAAGCAGATACACACACCGCCAGGCCAAGTTCGGGGTGCATAATGGAAAAGAGCATGCTCTATTTTAATTTGCAAGACAACAATAAGACATTTTAGAATTTGAATCACATCATACCCTTCGGTTCATTTTGATAAAAAAAAAAGAAGAAACGCACACTGGTGACTGATCTAGCACAAAACATAAGCCACAAGCATGTGAATTCATTTGATTACAACAAAAACTTACAGTTTAGATGAATGAATTTTGAAAGTACCACTAAGAATGTTAAAAATATTCTTTCCCCTTTTGTTGCATCCTTTTTCCAGCTTCTTTGCTGTACTGCAACAAGGCTTCATTCAAGGTCTTGCATTTGAAGGTCCCTTTCTCTTGAAGACAATGTCTCCTAATTTATAACATACAAACTTACTCAATTGTGTATTTTTCAATTTTGTATGTTGAAGTGACACTTCTTGACAACTTTCATTTTTAAAATTTGGTGGGTGTGCAACTTGAGGATGGAGTGCATAGCCTACTTTTTTTGACATTGGGGCCCCATTAGTTAACATCTGCTTAAACTTTGAAGGGTTGCAAGCCTCTACAGTAGATTCGGGATGCCTGTTCCATTGACTTACAATGTGGGGGAAGAAAGACATCTGGAAATATTCTCTGGAGCAAGATGGGATTTTGTAAGCCTGTGAGTTTTCTGTTTGGCTAGGAGCATCTAAACTCTTGGACTCACTTGGCATGTTGACGGCAGCCAAACCACGGTGAATTTTGTAGAACATCGTGAGTCTTGCTATTCTACGCCTATCTTCAAGTGATGACCGCTGAAGAGATTTCAGCATTGCTCCAACACTTGAGGTCTGATAATTCGCTCTTTTCACACTTCTGTCATGGGTATGCAGAGCCTCGATCTGGCAACTTTACACAATAGATATAGCCGGTTCAGTGATTCATGTGTCGGGGTTCAGATCACTGAACCGGCTATTTTTTATTGTGTAATGTTACCAGATCGAGGCTCTGCATGCCCAATGGCAGAGTGTGAAAAGAGCGAATAGCGATTCAAAACAAATCTTGCTGCATACCTCTGCACCATTTCCAGTTGACTACTAAGATTGTTTTGTGTACAGCACCAGACTACTGAGCTGTATTCCATAAGATGCCAAACAAGAGATTTGTATCCTAATTGCTTGATGTGTGAGTTGCGGACTTTGAGGTTACGTCTTATGGAGTTTAAGGCCAAAAAAAAAAAAAAAAAAAAGTCTCCGGTTTCTGGTATGGAGCTTGCCCAAAAAGTGATTTTTTTTTTTTAACCTATTTTTTTTGCTTCAAATGTCGGCTGATGACTGCAAATGGTGCCCGACTAAACTTAGTGCAAACATATGGGAGTCCAGAGAGGCCAGCTTATTCTCGATCATAACCCCATATTAAAACACGTTCAAATTGTGCAGCAGCAGGATTCCAGTCAAACCAGTGAGTTTGGCGGTTTTGAGACATCATCTTTCATTGAAAAAAAACTTTTTCATTTTGCCGACACGCATGGCTACGGCGACGCGCGCATACCAGAAACCGGAGACTTTTTTTTTTGGCCTAAGCAGGTTGTGGCTTTTGATGCAATATTGTTGTTGATGTGATTGTTCCTTTTCACATAAGGTGCAACGGTGACAACCAGGTATTTGCATGATTGCACATGTATGATTTCATTACCAGGAAGAGTATACTTGTAGACAATATTTTTATTTTTTTTTACTTGTGATGCTAATTACCTCACACTTTTCCTGAATTGAATTTCCCGAGTTGTATTTCATTTGCCAAGTCTTCTCCCAGGTAGATAACAAGTTGAGATCAGCCTGAAGAAGATGTGTGTCACTTTCATTCTTTACTGCAAGAGACAGCATCGTGTCATCAGCAAAGAGACATGTTGTTGCAGTGAGACAACTAACAATGTCGTTGATGTAAAACAGGAAGAGGCACGGCCCAAGTACCGACCCTTGTGGTACCCCAGATGTGACTGGACAGTGCCAGAGGTGAAACCAGCCACAAGCACTGCCTGAAATATGTTGTTCAGTTATGTGTTAATGCCATACCACTTGAGTTTTTCCAATGGTCTGCGATGCCTGACCTTGTCAAATGCCTTGGAGAAGTCAAGGAACACACATCAGTCTGTGAGCCGCTCTGCATATTACTGGTGACGTCATCAATAAACTGCGTCCAGCAGTTTGAAAGCGAAAAAGCATTGTTCTGATTTTTTTGTCTTATTTCTTTTCTATCCCTTTTTTTCTATCCCAAATCCCTCAGACTTTGTACACGTTTTGTTCCTTGCAGCATTTTGGACCTAAAACAAACTTGTATTCTAATGAAACTTGTCCCATGTAAAGACCCCCTAGTGAGACTGTGTACCGAAGAGTGACGTCACGATGACGTCATCATGGGTCCTATCCTTGGCTATACTCTCCCATTGCTGGACATTAATACCAGCAGCCTTGAGATACCTCTTTGTGCAGTCATAGTAGCGGAGCCTTGGTCGTCCCACTTTGCATTGTCCTTGCGATAGTTCACTGTACAACACAGCTTTCGGCATTCTGTCATCCTCCATTCTGACCACATGACCAGTCCAGGTGAGCTGTCGCTTTAGGAGCATTGCCTCGATGCTGGGAAGTCCGGCCAGCTGTAGGACCTTGTTGTTTGTCACAGAGTCAGACCACTTGACACCGAGGATGGTTCGCAGGTGCCGTAGGAAGACCCTGGATAGGTGCTGGATGTGTCTACGGTAGAGCGTGAAAGACTCTGAGCTGTACACAGGAGGCAGGATTGTACAACGGCTCTGTAAACCTTGCACTTTGTTGTTGTAGTAATGCTACGCCTACTCCGCAGCCGGTCTCGCAGGCAGCCAAAAGCAGCACAGGCCGAGCGGATATGCATGGACAGCTCCTTCTCCAGACTGCAGTCACTGGAAACGGTGCTACCAAGATACACGAAGGAGTCCATGACCTTAAGTGGCTCCCCATTTAGCAAGATGTTCGGCTCAGTGTATGGGGTTCCAGGTGCTGGTTGGTAGAGTACCTCAGTTTTTCTGGTGTTGATAGTCAGTCCGAAGGAAGCAGACGCTGCAGCAAACTTATCTAGAACCTTCTGCAGATCTTGCGCAGAGTGTGAGACAAGGCCGGTATCGTCAACATAGAGCAGGTCAAGTGCACACCACTGATGAACCTTTGTCTTACACTAATTCATCACCTTGTGCATACTTCAGGCTTACTACAAATCCATTATCCGACTGTGGGAATGACCCTCCTTGGAGATTTCCATAAACTTGACATCACACAACTGTGCTCCAGTAATGATCTTAAGCAGGTGGTCGACTCTTCAACTCGCAACAATGCTAACCTGGATATGATCATTACAAACAAATCCAGTCCAAGAGCCAGGGGTCATTTATTTTTTGGAAATGACCAAGTGTTTAGCTGGTATTTTTGGAAAGGTTACACCTTGGGGAACTCGAATTGAATAGTCTTATGGTAACCTGGCGGTGGACCTGGATACCAGGAGCAGATAAGTGACGTCACATTAGCAGTGATTCGGACATGCAACAGCCGTCGGGTCAGAAATTAATTGTGCAAGCAGAACCTATGTATTACTGACCCGGCGGCTGTTGACTGTCGTACGATACTCAACGATGCACAACACTGAGAAGAACACGGCCATGTTTACGTTCTATTTCCTTTTTAAATGAGTTCATATCAATAGACGAGCATTTAGAGGAGATGTCTGAGCACCTGAGTACTATGAACAGCATATTCGAACATTTGATCACACTAATGTAGGTGTTTGCCTAGCAACAGCATCCTCCTTAGCAACAAATTTTTAGAACCTGCATAACTTACTTTCTTCAAATACAAATCTACAGTAGAAATAACTACGTGTTTGTGGTATTTTTGGAAGGTTATATTTAAGTATATTCAAATTTGCTAGTCTTAATGTTATCTGGAGGTGGGCCTTGATACCTGAAGCAAATACGTGACGTCACACAAGCGCATGAAAAATAATGGCTGATGCGCAGCACTGAGAAAACTGCCAATGTTTAAGGATTATTTCCTTTTATTCACATAAATAGAAGAACTTCAAGAAGAGATCCCTGAGAAATTGTAAGAATTATCTCACCTCCAAGACCACATGATCATTATAATTAAGATTTTTGTTGCCTAACAACCGCATCATCCTTAGCAACAACCCTTCACAACCTGATTAACTTTCTTAAAATGAATCTGTGGGTATTTTTTAGAAAGTTTACACCTTGGGGAATTCGAATTGGCTGGTCTTATGGTTACTTGGCGGTGGACATGGATACCAGGAGCAGATAAGTGACGTCACATAGGATGATAAAAATATGGCCGATGCGCAGCACTGCAAAGAATATGGGCCACGTGTAAGAATTATTTTCTTCAAAATTCAATAGATGAACAGAAAGAGAAGATATTGGAGTCATATGAATAAGATATCTCACCTCCGAGATCATTGTGACCAGGATAATTTTATTTTGTATGTTGTCTAGCAGCGGCTGCCGCATAATCCTTAGCAACAACTCTTCAGAACCTGAACTTTAATACTTGAAACGAATCTACACCAGCAGAGTCAAACATAATTTTTTCAATAATGACACTAGGCTTGCTATATCATCCTAAACCTGCCTAGTAAATACATTTTGTCAGGGAAGCAAAACAAAAGGTCCTTAACAAAGGACCCATGACATTTGAAGTTTACAGATTGTTTCCTTATTTTTTTTGTTCCTCTAGTCCGGGTTCCGAATTCAACTTGTGGCACGCTTTGATACAAGCAAGGGCGGATCCAGAACACCATTTTTCTTGGGGTGGGGCCCCAAAATTTTTGGTCACCCCAAAAGGGGGTCCAAAAATTACGGAATGAGGTTCGGGGCCGCTACAATATTTTTTGGGATTCTAGATGTTCTGTGGTGCGATCTGAGACAATTTCTGAACACTTTAACCAAATTATGTTGAGGAAAAAATGGTGGCCATGTACGAAGTGCCTGCCTTTATTGCGACGTCGCCTTAAAACAAAAATTGGGTTCGTTTTTGTTTGGGGGTTGCGCCAGATCCGCCCTTGGATAAACACATTGAGACCACCTTGAGCTCAGTTGAACATTCGCTCCATTTAAGTGTGTAATATTAGGCCAGTCAACTACTCACACAAACAAAACCTGGATACGGACTATCGCCAACACAGATAGCTGTTTTGAAATTGCTGTAATTTTGTTGTTGTTTAAGCTATGACTGTGAATTTTTTGGAAATAAAATAAACTTATAGGTTGCATATGTTGTGAAAGTTTCGTTATTTTTGTATATTTAATATAAATTTTATAGCATTCTGAACTTGAGTATACGCAGCGCGGAGCTCAGCTTCACAAAACCGTTGCCGACACAAAATGTTCCCATGAAATTTCGATCGCCAGAATTCCGGTGATGTCATTGTTCAATCTCACCGCAAGAGGTCTCATTCGAAAGCTTAGATCCTGAGCTTTCATTTGGCACATGCGCTGTTGGGGGGTTTAGCTCGACAAATAAGTTAGAACGTGCAGAAGAAGTTTCACTTGCTATCTCCGAGAAAAGGGTGAGTAATTTCCTCAGCGCAACCTCACATGTATAATCGAGTATTTCCCCTACCATAAAAACTAACCTTTTGTACAGTTTAAGTGCCCATTCACGATGAAAAAAGCATCTGAAAATTGTATCTCCACTGAAATGTGAACGTTTTTACGTGAGTGACATTCACGAGCACAGAGTAACGATCGGCCTGACAGGCCGCACGTTGTACATGTACATATACTACGTACATGTGTTGTCGTGTATGTGTGTGTGTGTGTGTTCATCCTGTTGCACAACGGTATCGCGTGCTTTGGGGGGCTATACCATTTTTGGGAGGGGTGTGCGCTTTGTGATGTTATATAAATATATAATTTTTTATCGGGAACTAAAGATAATTAATTAATTAAAACCGTGATTTTAATCACAATAACAATTAAGAGAACTGAGATGACAATAATTTTTTTCCAAACAAAGAAATTAACTTAAAAAATGTTTGTTCTATTTGTAACACCCCTAAATTTTGGAATATCCGGGATGCATTATTCATATCTTATTTACAAATGCAAAAAAGTTAATGGCCTGACATCGACCCTAGCAGAGTCTTCCTTATTTACAAATGTGAAATTCGGCTGATTCTCAGGGTTTTTGTGAACAAGTACTTCATTATTTTTTATCTTGTAAATTAGATTAGTGCTTTGAAGTGTAGAAATAAAATGTCATTGTTTAACAATAGTTAAGTAGGCATACACGATTTACTTTATTTTGTATTTTTTTGTAAAAACATGCAGAATAGGAATTAATGAAAATAAAATGAAGCTGCTTCCTCGAGACATCCGACAACTTGCCAAAAGTCTAGGCATATCGGAGCAAGAAAGGGATAACATTATCAGGATTATACAGGAGAATGGTGATCATGGCATTCATTACACTTTTCATTCATTCATTTAACAACACACATAACTCTTTTTATTTCTTTGTTTTGTTTTTATCATATTCAATGTTTTTGTTTAATTTGTTTTCTTTATATTAATTTGTTTAACTGTAAAGCGCCTTGAGCGTCAATTTGACGGATTTGGCACTATACAAATTGTTTTATTATTTTTATTATTCTTATTATATTTCCACACTCATAATAACAATAGCAGAATCAGTGCATATCAAGATACTAATTTTATACAAGTGACCATCCATTGATGATGATACTTACCAATATATAATAACAATACTGAATATACTTTTGTTTAAGCGTCATTATCATTTTGATTTTTTTTGAATTAGTTTTGATTACTTTCATTTGAAGTTGAACAATTCTTCATGCACTTTTCAAAATGTGAATTAGTTAATCCACAAGTGTGTTGTTAATGTTTAGGGTTTTAATGTTGAAGATCATGCCTGTTAAAAATAAAAAGAATTAAAATTGATTTACAAGTTCATTTAATAATCTTGCCTGTATTCATTTTTTAACATAGTTCATGTTCATAACCATTATTACATGTATTAAGTTGTAAGTTTTTGTTTAGATTTCTCCACTTTTTATAAATTTTTAAAATTCTATCTTCGCATCATAAAATAGGCTGTGTCTTTGTTTTCTTTTGTTCCCTTCTTTTCTTTTCTAAAGACTTCAGTGCTCCATTTCCCATCAAGGCACCCATTACTTACGAGATTGGTGCCTATCTCCTTCATCATATTGAAGAAGCCGGCCTGTTGACTTCTACACTTCCATTGGCCCTAGCTTGTGTGGACAGAGCAATCGCTAAGATTCCGCACAACATTGTAAGATGTATTAGAAGCAAGATCAACTCAGTGAAATCTCTTGAGGAGTTAAAATGTACTATTAATAGTATATATGCCTTGAAAGATGGTGAAATTGGAGCTGCTTGTTTGGAACTGGGCATCAATGTACAATGGCTGGAAGGATCAGATGTTTTGACACCAGAGAAATCAGAATCCATCACGAATATGGTGATCACTGAACTAACAACCCATGCATCAAAAGCGGGGAAGTCTTGGCAACTTGTCCAACAGTGGGCACACCGAATGTTTCCTGCCAGGAATATTATGAATATTCCATTGCAAACATTCACTACATCATGGATACGAATAAGACGTCGTGCTTCACAGCTACATGGGCAGCGCACAGTTCGTGGATGAGAGTACCTTCAAATGAAGTATAATCCACCCACAAGAAAGGCTGATGAGGCAGGAACTTCAGTTGAACAGGCTGACAACATATATCAAAAGGAGTATAGCTCACCAATAAAGCAGAAACTTGTTGAGCACATAAAAGCAAAAGACATGGAAATACAAAACTACAAGGAGGAGCTAGATACATGTAAAGAGGAGATAGAAAATATGCAGTCCAAATATGGCTTATTGTCACATGAGTTTGATTCACTGGTTGAGGAGGTTTGTCAGAGTAAAATTGAAAAGAGGACTCTTCAGGCTGAACTTGGAAAGCTGAACAAGCAACAGGAAAGTTTGAGAAAAAAAAATAATTGAAAAGTCAGGCAAACTTTCAACATTCGAACCTTCTAAAATGCAGAAAAAACTATCATATAGAGAAGGCTGCATAACAAATCTTCGCAATGATATTCAAGAGTATAAAGTTGAATTAGCACGTGAAAGACAGGAAATGATGTCAAGGATTGAAAAACTTCAAAACGAACTACGGGACCAAAAAAAGAAAACAAAATCTTCCCAACAGCGCGTCTACTACTACAGAAGTCAAGTAAAAACACTAAATACAATGGATGACAACGAAATTCAAGACTGCTGGAAAAGCAGCTTCATGAAGTCGTCATTGAAAATGATCACTTGCAGTGTCAACTGGAAGAGTGCATGCAAGACAATGCAATCAAGACCTTTGAAAGTGGGCGATATACTGATGCCATCAGGCTTGTTTGCTATGATTTTCTGTCCAGAAATGTAGGAACAAGGCATGTGTCAGAGCTAATCAGAAGTGTGCTTCAAAATATAGCAGGATTGAAAGTCGACAGATTGCCAAAACAAACCATCATCAAGCTAATGGCCTTGGAGGCAGATATGCTAGCCAAGAGACAAGTTGCTGAGGCGCTACTGAACAGTAACAATGCCACACTTCATACAGATGCAACTACCAAACGGCAGCGACACTTTTGGAGTGTTCAAGTCAGCACAGATGAAGGTTCATTCTCCACCAACTTATCTGAGACTCTATCTGGCAATGCAGAAATCCAAAGAGATGTGACTGCTGATATGTTAACTGAGCTGGCACAAACAATTAGTGTGGATGAGAGTGACCAGGAGTCCACGGTCCAGCGAATGTTATTGAATATAAAAAACACAATGACTGACAGAGGCCCAACTAGTCTGCCATGGGTAAAACAACTAGAAGTTTGGAGAGAAGAAGTGTTAGAAAAGAATGTATTACCTGGATATGACAACTTGTCCAAAGAAGCAATTTCATCTTTGGCCAAGATTAATGACTTTTATTGTGGAAAACACTTTCTACTTGGTTTAGCTGACAGAGTTAAGGTGGGATTGACTTTGTGGGAAGGGGAATTGAGAGATGTGGTTGGCTCATTAGTTGGGATGGAGGCCCTTCCTGAATTTTCAAAATGGAATTGTGAAAAACCATGTGGATTGAGGCTCGTCCGTACTGCCTGTGAAGTGTTTGGCCCTGCTGCCAAAATGCCTCATGGAATCCCTGAAGATTTTGACAAAGTACTACAGCAGACAGATGTCAAGAATTACCTACCAGTTTTTGAACATAATAGGTTCAACATTGTGTTTGAAGCCAGTTCTGCTGTCTATTTCCACAGGGCAATGATGGGAGAACTGCTTGAAAGCCTAGACTGCACAAACAAACTCCACAGGGCAATATTCCAAGATTTGCAGAGCAACGTTGTTCTTGCAGAGGTCCATGCCATGGCTTTGCTTGAAAAGCATATTACAACACCACTTTCCATAGTGAGCAGCCGTAAGGAACACATTCTTGACCTTCACAAGTATTATGAGCGTCTTAGAGAATTTCTAACAGAAGCTGCTACGAACCCTGCAGACATATTGGATGGCTCTGCAGTGCTATTTGAGGATGCAAAGCCAGTGAAAGATGCCATTTGGGATAGTTTATATCAACAAATGAATTCTGAAGAAGAGGCACTTGTTGAGCAGTTGGTACAAGTACTTTGTGCAAGTTTTCTAGTAGTTTGCGAGCGGCAATTATTCGACTTTCTTCATGGAAAATGGAGCGACCCCAACCCATCTGAAGATCTTCGCAGAATGACATCAACCGTACCACGGAATAATGACATTTCTGAGAGGGACTTCTCTGGCCTTGATAGGCTCATTAGAAAGATGCCGACTGCAAATGTGTGTTTCATGGAAGCAATGCTGCTTTATACTAACAACTGCACAGCTGCATACTTGATTAAGCAACCAGAGGATGTCAAGAAACAACTTATTGCTAGTGCAATATCACAGGCTAGGTCATTTCTTGAAAAACATAAGCAACGGAAAAAGAAGCTGAATGAATTACGGGTACAAGCTATTCAAGACAAGAAAAAACACAAGGAAAATCTTCAGGTCACACGAATCAAACGAAAACAGTCAGCAATGGATGCCATTCAAGATGACGGACAATGTAAAACAAAGGCAGATGTTGATCAATTGCTAAAGAAGTATGATGGGCATTATTCATCACAAGTTGATGCTTTGTGTAACCAGCTCCAGTTCTACAAGTTTAATGTCAGTGTACCCAATGTCACATACAAACATTACTGTAGATCTAAAGATGGAAAAGACAGGCCATTGGATGACATCACTGAAAGTTTGCTATTTGTTTTGGAACAATGGAGTCAAATAATGAATACCGGAAGCCTATCAGAATTGAGGGATGCTCCAGGCAATAACATACATGCAAAAGATGGAGATGTTAGTAGGCTCCGTGAAAGATTGATTGCTGAGACTGATGACATCAAGAAGAGGAAACACACTGGTAGTGAAGATATGCTGCAACCCAAAAAAAGGAAGAACATTGTTAAAAAGACAATACCCTTTCCTGTAGACATTGTAGGCAAACGAATTAGACACCGGTTTGAAATAACAACTAAATCTGGGAAAAAAGAGCGACGTTGGTATAAAGGGACTGTTGTCAGAGTTGCAACCGAACTGGAAATGTTGGATATTAGTGATCATGATTTTGACTTGGCAGAGCAAGGCAATACCATTTATATGGTGGAGTACGACGGCTACGATGAGTTAGACCCCTATGCTCTAAAGGTTGACTGGGAAAATCATGATTTGGAACTAATTTAAGTGATACAGGTTAGCCCCAAAAATACATATAGGGTCAAAGATTATCATAACTACAGAGAGCACACCAAATTTGATCTCATGTACACACACGGATGTCTCGTACACGTACACCCAGACATTTGTGCATACTAACGAGCTAATTTGAATATAAAAAAGCATAATCTGTTTATTAATTAGCATAAAGAAGGTGATTACCCACTTTAACTTATGTCACCATAATAACCATTTTAAAACACCTATGAGTACCAAATTGCACAAAAATACGTAATGCCATTCTGACATTATGCAGTTTTTGCATATTAATTAGCTAATTTGCATATGACAAATGTAATCTGCCAATTAGTAGCATAAGCAAAGGTGAAGGCCCAATTTAATTAATGCCATCTTAATAAGCATCTTAAAACACCACTGTGTACCAATTTGCAAGGAAATACATTATGTAGTATTACTGTTACACAGTTTTTGCATATTAAGTAGCTTCGAAATCCTCAAAACGCATGAATATAGAGACTTATCTCATTTTTTGGTGATTCATAACAATTATGATGAATATTGCATACATACCAGATGTGAAAAGAGGAAAATAGAGACACACCTCTACCCAAAGCCTGCAGAACAATTAGCATGCACCATGTTAACCCAGAATTATTTTACCTTCAAAAACACAATTTTGGGGTAAATTCCTTGTTTTTGAATGACTAAAGCAGGTTTGATGGCATAAATTGTAATTTTCAAGACCCTCTATTTTACATTGTGTGTATTTTGGTACTTTTTTTTTTGTTTTTTTGTAATATATGGGATGTTTGCTCAAGGGAATGGCTGCTTTAAGTTTGTTAAATTGTATTAATATGAAATTATAGCCTTGAAAAAACAGTATTTTGACACTTTTGGTCAAAACAACGAGTTTTGGTATAGTAAAACAACGTTTTCCGGAGATTTTAAATCACCATATCTCGAAATCCGTATGCCCCAGAGATACAAGGTAAACAGTTTTGGAATCGCCTTGGAGAGATCTTTTAAATGGTATCACTTTTAGCTATACATTATGAATTTGTAATTTCTGTTGACCGGCCTAGTAATATATTGGGTATTAATAGAATTTAGGGCAAAACAAGAAACACTCCACATGCCTAACCGACATGCAAGGGATTTATTAGGAGGTTCCACAAAATCCTATATACAGCCACCATGACTGAACTTAAGAAGCGTCGACAGGATTTGGACTTTCGACTGTAAGTTTCGCATCTTTATTTATTTATTTATTTATTTATTCTCATCATGTAAAAACATGAAACTTGTCTCCTCGTTCTGCACACAAATATGATGTATAAAACACTAAAAAACTTCACATTAAAAACCAAAACAAAAACATATTACATAAATGTACAAATAGGCGTAACAATATAAGAACACTGACAAGAGTACACGTAAACAGAAATAGAACAACAAATTGAGCCTAATTAAATAAATAAATAAAATATCTGGATTGATAGAGCTATTATGTATAAAGACGAAAAATGGGAAGGACACAATGGCAAGCCGGGGGGGGGGGGGGATTAGAAAGCCAGGGGGATATGAGCGGGGGAAAAGGAAACAGGGAAAGGGTTGAAACTTACATGTACGAGGGGTATAAGCACACACATTTACATCACGATTTAAAAAGCATAATATCTACTATAAGTCTGATTAAAAACACGAGATTGCCCTGGGTAAAAATAAGGGGAAAAAAGTGTCGTGTTAACGAGATTTCAATTTACTAGTTTAACCCGACACAAATGGGTAGATGTGTGAGGAGGGGTGGATAAGAATATTATGAGATAAGACAGAATAAGGGCTAATCTGATTGCACTAAAAACACACTACAGCACGATTATAAAAACAGCATTATCTAGTATAATTCTTGTTAAAATGTGAAACTGCACTGGGTAAAAATGAAAGGTTGTGTCGTGTTGTACGAGAGTTCAATTGACGGATTCGACCTGACCTGTTTTGTACTATGAACGAATGGAGTGGGTGAGTATCGTCTTGCATAATGGTTCTCAGTTTGGATTCAAGAGCATTGTGGTACATTGATTGAATGTCCAGAACATCAACACCAATGACCCTGCTGGCAATTTTAGTGATCCTTTTCAACTTGTTCGAATTCACAACAGTCAAACCATTAAACCAGGCGATACAACAAAAAGACATGACGGACTGTATGACACTCTGATTAAAAAGCAACATAATATCACGATTAACATGAAATAATTTCAATTTCCGCAGGAAAAAGAGCCGTTGACTAGCCTTGGCACATAACTTAAGAGTATTCACATTCCAATTAAATTTACTATCAATGTACGTCCCAAGGTACTTATACTCTGTCACAATTTGGATTTCATCACCACTAATAACAACAGGTTTGATAACATTCTGATTTTTCCTAAAATCAAAAACAATTTCTTGCGTCTTCTGCGTGTTCAATATTAGGAAGTTATCTTTGCACCAATTACAGAACTTAACAATTTCGTTCCTGTATCCAGTCTCATTGTCATGACTAATCAACCCTGTCAGTGAGGTGTCATCTGCATATTTTATCATAGGACACATAGGGTCTTCACTTCTGAGGTCACTAGTGTAAAGAGTAAAAAGCACTGGGGACAAAACGCACCCCTGTGGAGCCCCTGTATTACTATGAACAACATTAGACAGGGAATTCATGAAACGCATTACTACAAACCTGACTCTCAAGGGTCTTACGACCTTCTTCGTGAAGGGCTCTAAAGTCCAGTCTGTCAAACCGAGCATAAAAGTCACTTAGATCTTCTATGAATGATGGTACGTCGCAAGGTGGTACTACAGATTGACTATTCTTCCCTGACCCTGTGATAGATCTCATGCCCTGCCATGCTTCCTTAGGATTCCCGGCACGGAACTGATCTTCCACTCTCTTGCCGTACTTCTTCTTGCTTGAACGAATCGCTTGAGAGAGTTCATTTTGGATCCTCCGTCTATCTGATGAGTTGCCGTTTTTAAAAGTCTGTTGTTTTTCCCTCAAGAGGTTCCGGATCTCCTTGTTTACCCAGGGCTTACTGTTCGGATATGTTTTCACTTCCTTGACAGGTACCAGCATGTCTTCACAAAACTTGATGTAATCAGTGACAACATCAGCAGCTGCATCAAGTGTGTTTGACTCAGTAAAAATGTTCCAATCCGTACATTCAAAACATGCACGAAGAGCCTGCACACTGTCGTCAGTCCATTTCTTGATGCGAGTCACCCTTGGTTTCTCCCGTTTCAGTTTCTGTTTGTATTCCGGTACTAAATGCACCATGCAATGATCAGAAGAGCCCAAGCCCGCTTTTCCATAAGCTTTGTAACCATTTTTGACATTTCCGTAACATTTGTCCAATGTCCGATCACCTCTAGTAGATATGTTGACATATTGATAGTAATGAGGCAGTACATTTTTCAGGTTGCAACTGTTAAAATCTCCAAGGATCAAGTTCACAGAGTCAGGCGACTGTGATTCAAGTTGCTGAACTATCCCGTGGATTTTAGCTGCTGCAATATCTGTATTCGCTGAAGGTGGAATATACACCATGGTGATGAATATTTGTGTAAATTCCCTTGGCAGGTAAAGCGGTCTGACACTGACGGTAATCAGCTCAATATCTGGAGAACAGAATCGATTTCTAACTGTTAGGTTATTACACCAACGCTTGTTGACGTAAATACAGACTCCTCCGCCGGCTGATTTTCCGGACTCCGTTGTTCTGTCCATTCTTTCACAAATGAATCCATCGATGTCAGTATTATTGCTTGTATCAGTATCTTTGTACCATGTTTCACTGAAACACATTAAGCAGCTCTCACGATATTCATAGCGGTATTTTGCACAGGCTTGCAATTCATCCAGTTTATTCCGTAAAGATCGACAGTTACCTGTGATGATTGAAGGTAAAGGTGGGCTATGTTTCCGCCGTCGAAGTCGTACTCGTACGCCTCCCTTTTTTCCCCGCTTGCGACCTTTGTAGTGGCTTTTCATACAGCCGGCACAGTCTTCAGGTATTTCGGAATTCGGTGGTGTGATAACCTGTGACCTGAGCTTTAACAAAGCATCCCGGCTGTACACAATAGGCAATGGCCGTACACTGGAGAGACTGCCAGTTCCATCCCATGGTTGTGTAAAAACACTACGAAATACACCACAAGTAAGAAACACAACGACACATTTCCACACTAAAACTGAGCTTGAAGCCATACCACAACACTTGGTAGCACCAAACACACCAAAAGTAACATAAAACGGGAAAAAACGTAAAACTTCAACAGACAATTTTGCAGAGACGAGTGGTCGCCACGGTGCAGCCTCGAGTGAGCCAGCTACTCTGAGTCACAAATGAGGGCCAAGGGCAGTAAAGGTGGCCTGTCCTACCCCAGCGATTGTAGTACTTGCGACTCCAGAGCCACACACAAATAACATCAAAGCAGTGCCAGAACACCAACCATCTCTGTTCCTGAATGAAGACATCTTCCGCGAGGGAGGTTTTTGGTCTCTGTATTATCTGCATTCATGAGATGTTTTAGCACCCCATCCCTCCATGCGCCCCTGCACCTGAAGGTTTAGCAGGCACTAGTTTTCGCCATCAGCTGCAGGTGGGGAGGGCTGTGCAGTGACTTCCCAGGTCCGCTAAAGTAGCATTGAAGACCGTCTTGGGAGGGGATTTTACCGAATCAAACAGAATGCCAACAAGTTCTATAGAACTCGATCCCTCAAGCAAGCAAGTCCAATGAGCCCGCGTGTACAAGATTACATACATACATACATATAGGCATTTTTATAGCGCCCCACAAAGATCGGAGCGCTTTACAAAAGCTGACAAAATAATTAAAGATACAAACAAAATATGCATTGATACAGATACAAAAAAAAAAATACTATACAAGCAAAATAACTCAAGAAGTGAAGGCCAACCCAATTTTGGTCACCGAATAATCTTTTGACATGTTGTGTTTGTTTGTAGGTTATAAGTTAAATTACCAAGTTATGTGTCTTAAAGTTGAGGAATTTTGGTTTCTTTAATGATTTATCCGTGGTCTAAAAAAGGCAACAAACACCTACATTAGCGTGATCAAATGTTCAAATATGCTGTTCATAGTACTCAGACATCTCCTCTGAATGCTCGTCTATTGATATGAACTCATTTAAATAGGAAGTAGAACATAAACATGGCCCGCATTCTTCTCAGTGTTGTGCATCGTTGAGTACGACATTCAACAGCCGCCGTGTCAGTAATACATAGGCTCTGCGTGCACAATCCATTTCCAACCCGACAGCTGTTGCATGTCCGAATCACTGCTAATGTGACGTCACTTATCTGCTCCTGGTATCCAGGTCCACCGCCAGGTTACCATAAGACTATTCAATTTGAGTTCCCCAAGGTGTAACCTTTCCAAAAATACCAACTAAACACTTGGTCATTTCCAAAAAATAAATGACCCCTGGCTCTTGGACTATCCACGATCACATCCCTGATCGACATGAGCAACCACTACAATGTACTCTGGCTACCCACAAATCTCACACCATAAATGCCAAATGTTCATGAGAAGTGTGTTTTTTTCGCTCTCTTCCAGACACAAATATTCGCAACTTCGGACAATGAATAACCAAACTAAATTCGAGGAGTGCTTCAAGAAGACGAGGCTGACCAGAAGTCAACTACATTCTACAACACACTGCACAAAGCCACACCATCATGCTTCACAACAAAGAGCAACCGTGGACGACTCATACCAGTTGCGGTTCTACGGGGGGTCTTACCACCCCCCCCCCCCCGATAAAAATAGACAAAAATTAAAAAATGGAAGTAACTAAATGTTAGGTGATGTCGCATGCGAACTGTCCCCCCCCCCCCCCCCCCCCCAATTTTTAAAAAAAAATAGTTGCAAGAGGGAGCATTTGTACACTATTCGGTAATATAGTGTGCATGATTGCAGGATTTTATCAGTGCTCCCAACTGAAAATACTGTACGAGCGCCCCACCCCCATTGACTTTCGGTGGCCTAAGTGTCTGGAGAAAAAAAACCTGGTCATTTCAGCCCACCTCCCTGCAAAATCCACCCCCTGCTAGCCACCCTAAAATATAGGCTCTAGAACCGCGACTGACTCATACGTAAACAACAGGTGGCCTTCCACCACAAAAAACAATTATTGTGGAAGTTGCTCAGAAACAAGGGGAAAAAAGCCATAATAACTGAACAAAATAACTACTATCATGGTATCTATCTATCATGGTATCTATCACTACTATCATGCGACATAGTATACAGTGTTTAAATGTCGGTGAAGGGCAAAACCCAATTTGATTTACATCACCCCAATGCAAATTCCATCTTATAATAGTTTATGCGGTACCCGCTGCTATGTACATCAGATTCGAACCAGCCAACCGATCCCGTTAGCTCGGTGGTCGAGTGGTAAGACATCTGCACTAGAAAGCAGGAGGACATGGGTTCGAGTCCCACCCGAGTGTTTTTTTCAAACTTTCACTCGGGAGGTAACACACTGAGTATACAGTGTTTATACGTCGGTCCAAGGGCAAAACCCAATTTGATTTATCATTATGGTCGCGTTGAACATAAAATCCAACCCCAAAACATGGTAATCATACACGAAACTCAATAATTGATGTCCTTGGCATCAACCAATCAAATTGATAGCTGATGCCCATGGGCGTCGCCAGGATTTTTTCTAGAGGGGAAAAGCACATCCCTCCCCAGCATATTATCGATTTATCATTTTTTGAGGGTGGGCAGGGACATTGCCTCCACCTCCCCAACCCATTTAATTAACAGTAATAGGACTTTGCGCATCTTTTTATTTCCTTTTTATCCTCCTTTTTCCCCCTACTTTTCGGTGTGGGGGGGGGGGGGGGAGCGCCCCTTCCTTGCCTACCCCCTCCCGACACCCATGCTGATCCCATCAACAACCAATTCCTATCAGTTACAGCAGACATCCCCCGGCTCGACTGTGCACCATCTATTTGCCTACTCTGTCACTTTGCCCTCAATTTTCCCCTGGAAAATCTACAAGGAACTTCGAAAGGTCAATGTCCACAATGCTGTTGGCCCAAATAGTACGTGCCAACCGCAAGGCGTAGATGGTATCTGATCTATTCACTGAGTGGGTTCGCCGTCTAGACAAGAAGTACACCAGGCAGAAACGGAAAGTTCTTCTTTTCGTAGACAGCTGCGCAGCCCATCCGAAAGTCCCCCACCTGAACTCCATCACTCTTCAGTTCCTGCCACCGAACACTACATCACAGCTCCAGCCTATGGACCAAGGTGTGATAATGAACATGAAGGTTCATTACCGTCGCAAGCTGCTACAGAGTCTTCTCAATGCCTACGACGCCGGGGAAACACCTCAGCCCATCAACGTCTTGCTGGCCATCAATATGGTTCACACAGATTGTATCGCCAACTGCTTCCGTAAAGCAGGCTTCGAGCCAGTACGAGCACCACAACCACGATTCCTAGATAATATCTGGGAACGTCTGGCTCTCTACATGAACCTACCCAACACTTTCCAAGAGTATGCAACTGTGGATACAGATCTTCAGGTGACAGACGAGCCAAGTGATGAGGAGATTGCAGCGGAGATAACAGCGGAGAGAGCAGGCGATGGTCCAGATGACGACGAGGAGGAGGAGACGGCGGAAGCAGAGGAGGCCCAGAAAGAACAACTAACTGTCCGGCAGTGCATCAACATGATGACTCAAGTGCAACACTTCCTTTGCACTCGGGCCAACATGACAGATGAGGTCTACCACAACGCAGCTGGCATCATGGACTACCTGTCAGAGGAGCAGCTTGGGACGAGCATCCAGGGGAGAATCACCGACTTTTTCCAGAAGTAAACAATGCAGCAGCAAAGTTATTAACAAAAAATAAAGTTTAAAACATACCGTGGTCCCCGCCCCCAAAAAAGGTTATTCCGGAGAATTAAAAAATCAAAATCTTTAAATAAATAAAGAACCCCTCCCCGCCGAAAAAAAATCCCAATGAAAACAGGTTTCCAAGAACTTCAAAAGCCCCACCACATATACATTGTACAAATGTTAATCCCAAATTATTACTTTTGTTTATGTATTATTATTAACTTAAAAGAATCCCTCCAGAGAAACAATAATCACCAATTGTTGTAAAAAGTCAAAGTTCAATTACACATGGAGACACTTAAACCCGGAAATAATATTAGCGCCCTCTCTTGCCCGATTCCAGCAAATGCAAAACAAAAGCAAAATGTCACTTGGCACGAATTTGCGCTATAGTTAACCGAAATAATTACAATTTCAAAGAATCCCTTCAGAAACAATAATACCCAATTGCTCCAAAAAGTCAACAACAAAAAGTAAGAGTCGACTGTATTCCCCCTGTGCTTGATTCACGAGTTCCTTTTGTGAACTGATTATTCCAATATGTGACATCATCAATCAATCATTTGACAAAGGCAGCCTCCTATCACAGTGGAAACAAAGCCGTAGTCATCCCAGTTCCCAAGACTAATCAACCTACCATCAATAAACTCAGACCAATTTCACTCACTGACTACTTGGCTAAAGTTGCAGAAAACTTTGTTATCAAATGAATCCTACCAGCATGACCCTCAACGGTTTGGGAACAAAAAGGGTGTTTCAGCTACTCACTACCTGACTAATGTAATGGACACTTTGGCTCGTAATGCTGACACTATTTACACTTGTGGCGACAGACTACAGCAATGCGTTTGACAGAGTAGATCATACAATTCTTATCACCAAGCTGTTGAACTTATTTTGGTTTTCTTTGGTTTCCGGAGATGGATTAGATATCGAACTCCTCTTACAGTGGGAACGAGATGTTGCATCTTTTAAGGACATCACTTACCCTGGACCAGGAACTCTGCACCGGGAGAATCTTGGACAACACAGAGTCTTGGACAACACTGAGATGATGAAGACTACATCATATTGGCCAATTTAAAGAGGGAGCTTGATCTTGGGTGCTTTCTCAATTTATAAAATAAATCTTTAAATGCCTGTTCTCAAGTCACCTTGACCATCTTTTTGGTTTGTAGTTTAGCCATTGTACCAGTAGATTACATGCCTATAATTCAATCAGATGAAATTACATTATATTCTTAAAACTAGTTGGGCTTAATGCAAATGTACATCACAATCAAGGCATGGTTGGGGGTACTAAACGGAGAGCTGGATAGTGTTTAATCAAAATTTCGGGCACAAATCCTCTGATTGTCTTAAAGCATAGTATCATCGACCCTGATCACAGAATACCCCAAATCTGAAGGGATTTGGTAGTCCACGAGGGGCCGATACTTACCTGCTAATTCCTACATATGCATTATTCCTTATAGGCCGCAGGCCATACCCGCGAGATTTTACGTCTACCACAGCGCCCTCTGGGCCACTACCCGATACCCATCAAGCGGCATATTGTCCTCTTTTCTGAAAGCGTAAAAACAGGAAATCCCACGCCCAACGTGGGGTAGGAGGGAGGGAGAATTAGCAGCTAAGTATCGGCCCCTCGTGGACTACCAAATCCCTTCAGATTTGAGGTAGTCCACTTCGGGCCCTCTCTTACATGCTAATTCCTACATATGCATAGATTAGCACTGAAAGGAGGAGGGTATAGGCGAGATTTTCATAGGAACCTCAAAATAGCAGTGAAAAAACACCGAAAGTATCAGCCCATCGTGCACACCATTAGAAACCTGTACATGTAAACTGATATGCGAATACGATGTAAGTGACATGGTAACTCACCGAAAAAGAAGGGGGTTACTGTCTGATAGGGATCGTCCCATCACTCCGGCATCTCCCTTGGCCAGTCGGGTCTACCCAATCATCATGGTCTTTCTCGTAAGTCAAGGGCATCGAAGTTGTGATGACCACACGGCCCATCTGCCCCTCAGTCTGCAAGACATCTTTGAGGTAGCATGAGACAAACGTGGAAGCTGTCTTCCAGGCCGCTGCTTGCAATATCTCGTGCATGGGAACCCCTTTGAGAAAGGCCCAAGACGTTGCAGTAGCCTGAGTTTCATGGGCATGTACTGGCCCCGTTGATTTAGTTGGCCAGTCTGAGATAGACGTTTGAATGGCCCTAACCACCCAACGAGAAATAGTATCCCGGGTGGCTGATCAGTGAGGTGATGTAGTTGTAATAAACAGCTGGCAAATGGAACCTCGGAGAGTTTTAGTGCGAGCAAGGTACCATTTAAGCGCCCGAAAAGGGCACCAAAACTTGTCTTCCACAACTGCCGAGACAGTCTTTATCTGCGGAACGAAGATGTCGAGGGGGGGGGGGGGAGAAACGAGGCTGACTGGTTTTTGGTCAGGAAACCTTGGCTAGGTATCAGTCAGACACCATGTGGCTCCCATCTGATGTGTCCATCAGCAATTGTAAGAGCATGGAGCTCACTTCGCCTTCTGGCTGTGGCCGCAGCTAGAAGAAAAACCGTCTTCACAGTCAGGTTCATCAGGGAAGCCCCGGAAAGTGGCTCAAATGGAGGCTTGGCTAACACTTGCAGGACCTTACCCAGATCCCAAGAGGGCACCAGACGGCGTTGCGGGGGCCGCTCGATAAACACATACCCTTGAGAAGTTGAGATAGTGCATTACTAGTCGAAACAGTTGAACCATCCAGAAATCACTTGTGGATGGCAGCAATCGCCGAGCAATAACCCCTAATAGTTGCCACGGACAGATCTTGCGATAAGAGCGCCATTAGAAAGTCCCCAAGGGTGGTTAAAGGTGCAGAGCAGGGATCAACAGCTTCCCTTCTGCACCATCTAAGATAATGTTGTACTCTGCCATTGTACGTTCGACGTGTGGACTCCCTTCGGCCCTTGGCTGCCAGGGTTGCAGCGTTTGCCGAAAGGCCTGCTGGTCGGAGGGAAGATTCGACAAAGGCCAGCAGGTTAGGTGGAGTTTCTCTGGGTCTGGGTGAAGAAACCCCAACCCGGGTTGACTCAGGAGGTCGGTCCGCTGTGGCAACAGGATTGGAGGGTGTATCAGTAGGCAGGTGAGCCTTTGAAACCATGGTTGTCTTGGCCAAAAGGGGGCGATCAGTAAAAGCTTGCACTGTTCCATCTTCACTTTTGCTATCACCCGTGGTAAGAGGGAGATTGGGGGGAACGCGTAAGCAAACTTGTTTCCCCAACTCAGTGAAAGAGCATCCATTGCCCAAGCTTGTGGGTCGGGAACCCGGCTGCAATACACTGGGAGTTGATTGTTCCGGGCTGAGGCGAATAGGTCTATGTGGGGCCTGGCGAGTGTTAAGAAGGGTGGGTTGCTCCAGCACATGATATGATGGCGGACCAGGGGGAGCACTGGCACGAGCTTGGACAGTAAGTCGTGTTTTGGCCTGTAGTGGTCAAGAAGATGCAGCTGTATTGGCTGCATGTACAACTGGCAGTAAGGGATTAGATCTACCGTACTGGCCATCAGGCCCAAGAGGCGGAGCCAAGCCACTGCTGGTGCTGTGTCGGCTGACATCAGCAGAACGGCACATTCCACCAGATTCCCCAGTCGTTCCCGAGTGGGACAGGCTATGCCGCAGGATAGTTCCAGATTCGCCCCCAGAAAGGTTGGGTGAGTTGATGGTATGGGATGTGACTTTTCGTTGTTGATGAAAAATCTCAGACTTCCTGCAATTTCCATTGTGGTGGTGACTGCTTGACATGCCTGACGTTCGGACATGCCCACAATCAACCAGTCGTCCAGATAAACGAAGATCAGAATGCTTCTTTGTCTAAGGATGGCTGCCACAACCTTCGCTAACCGCGTGAAAATCCTTGGTGCGGTTGCGAGCCCGAATGGAAGAACGATGAATTCGTAGGTTACTCCCGCATACAGGAATTGGAGGAATTTGAATGCAAGTCCCGAATGGGTACGTGGAGGTAGGCGTCCTTTAATAGATCTAAAGTCGCAGCCCATGACTGAATGGGTAGGGAATCCAACACCGTGCGAAGTGTTTCCATCCGGAATCTTTTTGGTCGGATGAACCTGTTGAGCGGACGAAGATTCAGGATGGGACGCCACTCTCCGGGGTTCTTCTTTGGAGTTAGAAAGAACGTGGAGAAGAACCCTACGTTGACCTCTTCCTGAGGAACTATTCGTATTGCGCGTTTCTGGAGGAGCAATACAATTTCGGACTCTAATGCCCGACGCTTGGTTGGATTGGAGGGCACTGGAGTGGGGCGACAGATTGTGCCCGACGGAGGGGTGCTTGTGAATTCCAGGGCATATCCAAGAGATACGGAATTTAGCACCCACCTGTCGGAACAAAAACGGGCCCAAGTCTCTGCGAAAAACTTTAGACGGCCCCCGACGGGCCCGAGATCGGGGGCCGACTATGCTGGACATATTGGGCTGGCCAGCTTTCGACCTTTTCTTCCGGGCTCCGGGCCCGCCGATGGGCTGGCTCGGTGCACTCGGAATATCGGTTGGGGCTTTATCGGCACCGGTATCCGTGGACAGAGGCCGAACAGGCATGTCGCCGAGCACCGAGTTATCGGCCGAGGCTCCCTCGGCCCCAGGACTGGAGGACAGCGGCCGAGTCGGCATGTCTCCGGACCCCTAATTGCCGGCCGAATATTTCTCAGAACTAAGCCACGAGGACAGAGGCCTAGCAGGCATGTCTTTTGGGGCCGATTTGGCAGATTTACTTGCTCGTTTAGTCTTAGTAGTAGCTGGAGGCGTACCAGGCACAGCTCTACCTCTACTCTTGGCGTCAGTGCTGGACAGCGGCCTATCATGCATGTCAGCAGAGCCTAGTAGGGAAGACTTTTGTCGGCCAAAGGGTTCCGAAGAACCGCTCCGTACCGAATCACCAGCCATGCTGAGACTCCATTCCAATCATCGGAAGCCCATCCTTCGCATATCTCGCACGGGTGGGCCCGTGAACAAACCCTACACTTGGGGCATAAATCATGCGCATCCTGCCCGGATCGGGGTTTAATAATTCTACACTTTGTGCAAGTAACAAAATTTGGTGGGGTGAGACCACGCCGGGCGCTACTTGCGTCCGCCATCTTGAAAAATACACGAAACGAGGAACGTTAGCAAAAAGTTAACTCTGAACACTGAATTTAATAACAAGAAAATCTGAGGAACGCTGTAACAAACTAACAAGAACTCGGTAGAAACCAACAGTAAGTTTAAAGGAGAATAAGCTTTTCTAGAGCTAGAGAAAATTGTATATTGAGAGAGCTTCAATAGAATACGACTACACCTGATCGGCGCTAGAAGAAAAGAGGACAATATGCCGCTTTGCATCATGGGTATCAGGTATTGGCCCAGAGGGCACTGTGGTAGACGTAATATCTAGCGGGTATGGCCTGCGGCCAATAAGGAATAATGCATATGTAGGAATTAGCAGGTAAGAGATGGCCCGAAGTGGACTGGCCATTCTTAAGTTTTGCTAGACCCATTGGCGCCATGCCAAGTGGGGCCAATTTTGCATTTAATCAAAATTTTGAGAACAAGAACGAAACCAGTACCATTTGATAGCTTGGAACTTGTAGATTATGGAAATATAACTTAAGAATGATTTTAGATCGGACTAATTAACTTAAGAACAGCCCGAAAAGCGCGGAGGGTGGGCGTGGCCGTCACCCCCTTCTTTTCCTTTTCGCTGATACCGTTGCAATGCAACAGAAGAGGAGAAAATGAAACCATTTTGTACTGATGCCTTAACACTCATGGAATATAAAAACATAACTTAAGGGTGGTTTTAGGTCAGACTAATTACCTTCAGAGCGGCGGGAAATGTGCGGAGGGGGCGGGGCCTCAACCCCCCACCGTGTACGTTTTGGCTCATATCGTCGCAAGGCATTTGTTAAATCCTGCCAAGTTTCTTTCACAGCTGATCTGATGTCTTGCAGTAATTGTGACACCAAGTTTATCAAAATAGGACATAACTTTGTCATGAAATGTCCATTTTCCAGCACAGGTAGGCATAAATGTTAACTTTTCCCATTGAAAAGTACATGCACATGAAAGCATGCATGACAGTGCCGACTAACAGATTGAATTGAAATTGTGCACATGTACTACAAAATTTAAATTGGGAAAATGAAACCATTTTATTGATGCCTTGGCACTTGTGGAATATGAAAATATAACTTCAGTGTTCCCTTTGGTCAGACTAATTAACTTAAGAGCGGCGTGAACAGTGCCGAGGGGGCGGGGCTGCAACCCCCCTCCATGTACCGTTTTGATTTTGGCTCCTACCGTCGCAATGCATTTATCAAATTCTGCCAAGTCTCTCTGATAGTTGTTCTGATGTCTTGCGGTTATTTTGAAACCAAGTTTATGCATATAGGGCATACCTTCGCCACAAAATTTTCAAATACCATAACAGGTATAAGCTTAAATGTTAACTTTTCCATTACACATTCCATAACGTACATCGGAGGGCGCATGAGAGTGCCGACTGACTTTAAATGACCAGGACAACAAAACATTTCAACAGGTTGTATTGAAACTTCACAAACGTACTAAACTGATATTCCGTTGTCCATTATAATTTCTGATGTGGGGAGAGCATATCTGATTTCCGTTGCCGTGGGACAGTTCAATTAACTTTGTTTACCTTAATAGCATTTTTATTCTTCAAAACTTCTGATTTATGATCTTTGCACGGAATCAAAGTAGCCAAAGCGCTTTACCCAACCATGAAACATTATTTCAAGTTCACTATAACCAGCCACATTTTGTAACCCTTTTACCAAACTCACTGGTGCATTGTTGTAACTTTGTCTGGCTTGCTTCTTATAATTGATATATGTACGCTCTGTTGCGCCTGTGTCGCCGGGCATGAAAACAGGGGACATGGGGATCAGATACTCTAAATAACAAAATTGTCTTTGGGTCTAAATTCGTGAGATCCTGTATGACAATAGTCCAAATTAATTTCTGATTCATTATTTAGACTTAGGACATGAAAAGTTGGCATTTTTAAGTAACAGTGGAAAATGGGTATACAAAGACCGCTGATCTCTCACATGGGCGTCGGGAAGAGGGGGGGGGGGGGGGGCAAGGGGGGACGCTTGCTCCCCCAAACTGGAGGCGCGAAGTGATTACTGGTTATTTAATGGGAGTTATTTTTTTTTGGGGGGGGGGGGGATGGGGGGCAAATGTCCTTGTCCGCCTTCGAAAAATCAAAATACGCTGGAAGAGTACAGGTATTTTTTATGGGGGAGGGGGGGGGGGAACTGTGCTTTGCCCCCTCTACAAAAAAATCCCGGCGACGCCAATAACTTCACCAGCTATGAACTTTCCCCACCTTTGAAAGTTCATTATTATGTTAAGAATTCATTTTGTAAGATTAGATATGGGTCGTGGAAAAGTAGGGTTTGAATAATACATCTTTAAATATCAATAAACAGGGTATACAAAGTTAGTTGACCCTTCGAAAGTGACCAGAAGGCAAATACGAAATATTTTCTCACATCCGATCATTATCTGCATAGCATGAAGAACCAGCGCACGTTTTACGCTTTAGTCTCAAAGTGCAAAACTTTTTACGATATTTGACCTTAACAGCTCCGTCAGCCTATACCCACTGCCCCTTAAGATTCAATTAAATCTTTAGCTTCAAACCGGAAACTGATAATTATGTACTATATAATTTATTTTTAATTCACCAGCTCCTGCTACCTGTGCTTTCGCATTATTACCTATTATTTAAGCAGAAGTTGATACCTCTAATGAAACGACTCCCGAACATCTATCAACATCTGTAAAGTTTCAATTCCACCTGTTAAAATGTTTTGTTGTCATTGTTATTCAGTCGGCACTCATAATGGAAAAGTTAACATTTAAGCCTATTCCCATTTTGGTATTTGAAAATTTTGTGGCGAAAGTATGCCCTACTTTCATAAATTTGGTGTCAAAATAACCGCATGACATCAAAACAACTGTCAGAAAAACTTGGCAGAATTTAATAAATGTATTGCGACGATAGCGACCAAAATGTACTCGGAGGAGGGTTGCAGCCCCGCCCCCTCCGTGCTGTTTGCGCCGCTCTTAAATTAATTAGTCTGACCAAAAGGAACTCTTAAGTTTTATATTCATGTTCCACTAGTGCCAAAGCATCAGTAAAAGTTGTTTCATTTTACCCATTTAAATTTTGTAGTACATTTGCACAGTTTCAATTCGATCTGTTAGACAACACTGTCATGCACGCTTTCATGTGCATGTACTTTTCAATGGGAAAAGTTAACATTCAGGCCTACCTGTGTTGGAAAATAGACATTTCATGACGAAGTTATACCCTATTTTCATAAACTCTGCTCTGAAGGTAATTAGTCTGACCTAAAACCACCCTTAAGTTTTGTTTTTATACTCCATGAGTGTTAAGGCATCAGTACAAACTGGTTTCATTTTCTCCTCTACTGTTGCATTGCAACGGTATCAGTGAAAAGGAAAAGAAGGGGGTGACGGCCACGCCCACCCTCTGCGCTTTTCGGGCTGTTGTTAAGTTAATTAGTCTGATCTAAAATCATTCTTAAATTATAATTCCATAATCTACAAGTTCCAAGCTATCAAATGATACTGGTTTCATTCTTGTTCTCAAAATTTTGATTAAATGCAAAATTGGCCACATTTGGCAGGGGCGCCAATGGGCCTTTGTCTGATCTAGCGAAACTTAAGACTGGCCATTCTGTGATCAGGGTCGATGATACTATGCTTTAAGACAATCAGGGGATTTGTTCCCAAGATTTTGATTAAACACTATCCAGCTCTCAGTCTATACAGTTATGTACATGCACGTCACAGATAGCAGAAATAATGAACAGGAAACCATCATGGGTCAGTTATTTCCAACAAGTGCTCCCACACTGTTTGCGTTATTACTGAGGTCCCCTCTTTAATATACAGTGATCCAAATGTAAGGAAGGTATTGCATAGCCAGCGTACAATATTTACATGTTACTGTAGTTGGTGTTTACTTAAAATGTGTATGCCTGCATATTATTCATGTTGTGCCCTGACACCATCCACACGGCCTTATACAAATAAAGTTTGGTGGTGACCTTTCACCTACACTGCCCGCACATTCTTCACCAGATACAGATGTCAATTTTGTATGGTCATTTTTAACTATAATTTTAATTGATTATTTTGTAATGATGATATTGAATAATATGCTCAGTGTTACCACAATTATGCATCGTTGGCTCTGGTTAATTGTTTAGGCGATGTTGCTGAGATAAAAAGAGAGATTTTTGTGGTTCAAAATGACAGTGGCACCATGATTAGAGGAATGTGCCTTGTTTTAACGCATCATTGTACCAGCACTATCATGGGAAGGACTTGTGGGGTAGGAGTATTGTTGTCTTTTTTAGATTTTACTTGCGAGGTACCTCTCCCTTTGTACCAGTACCCCACAAGTGGTCCCGGTCAGTACGGACATACATGTGGACATACGTACAGACTGGTGACTGCATGGTCCCTTTCCTGAACTTTGTTCAAGCGAGACAAAAGCCAGATAATCAGCGGTTTTACCCCGATGATTTATTTGCAAATCAAATAAATGGAAATCAATGGGAACATTTGGAAATTTACTGGGGATTATTTTTTCCCAGATTCAGTTCCTTGAAGAGGAGAGAATAATGTACTTTGCAAATTGTACTTACTTGGAATATGTTAGATTGGTTTTCTTGGGATCAATTTACATTTTGAATTATGGTTTGGGTAAAGAGGGGAAGAAATTCAGCCGGGAATAAATTCAGCCAGGGAATCAACTTACGAGTGTCTCTCAAATAAGTTCTTTCTTGGATAGAAGAGATTTCCATCAATGATTGACAGATGACTTGCAAAAGTAATTCAATTTTGTTTTCTTTGAGATAAGCGGGCCAGGGGAAATTCTTTTAGTTGGCACATTGGATTGATACAGGCCTGTGAGAATATCTGTGCTGAACAACAAGTTAACAACTTGTGACAGGCCAAATACACTCAACCAAAAAAGAAAGTCCCCCCCTTCCAATACTTTTTGTCTAACTTAAAAACTACTGAGCACCTCTCGCTCAAATAACGACTAATCAAAAGAATGGGACGCTTACGTTCTGCGTGGACGACCGGAAGCTAAATGACGTAATAGCAAAGGACGCTTACCCAATACCCTGGATTGAGGACAACCTAGACGTCTTAAGTGGGGCCAAGTGGTTCAGCACGCTAGACCTGGCCAGTGGCTATTGGCAAGTTAGCATGGACCCGGACCATACGGAGAAGACAGCCTTCAGCACCCACATTGGGCTCTATCAGTTCACCGTAATGCCCTTCGGGTTGTGCAACGCACCTGCCACCTTCGAGCGTTTAATGGAAAGAGTGTTAGCAGGCCTACAGTGGCAGGCAGCTGTGGTGTACTTGGATGATGTGATCGTCTGGGGGATCGACTTCGAAGAATACTACCAGCGCTTGGCCTCTATCCTCAACCGGTTCCAAGCTGCAGGCCTTAATCTAAAACCCAAGAAATGCGACATCTTCAAGACCGAGGTGTCCTTTCTGGGACACCTAGTGTCAGCAAGTGGGGTGAAGACTGACCCAGTGAAGGTGGTAGCGGTACAGCGTTGGCCGCAGCCGGCAAACGTGAAACAGGTTAGGAGTTTCCTAGGGCTGACCTCCTACTACCGCCGCTTCATCAAAAACTTTGCGGAGATTGCCCAACCACTGCATGCCCTTACCAACAAAGACGCCAAGACATTCCCGTGGACGGAAACCTGTCAACAAGCATTTGAACAGCTCAAGGATGCACTGACTACTGCCCCGGTCCTCCATTATCCGAAACTCGATGGGAGCTACATCCTGGACACTGATGCCAGTCAATGTTCTATTGGGGCCGTCTTGTCTTAGAAGTCGGAAGAAGGAGAGCAGGTGATCGCTTATGGCAGCCGTGTTTTGAGCAAGTCAGAGCGCAATTACTGCACCACAAGAAAAGAGCTCCTGGCCATCGTGCATTTCGTCCAATACTTCAAGCACTATCTGCTCGGCAAGCGCTTCCTGCTCCGAACTGATCACGGGTCATTGAGATGGTTGTTCCAGTTCAGGGAGTTCGACATTGAGCACCGTGCAGGGAAGAGACACACCAATGCAGATGCGCTGTCTCGAGTTCCGTGCGGTCAATGTGGGAGATCCCTCAACAAGCAGCAGGAGTGCTATCGCAAGTCAGACCAAGAAAGGGAGACAACTGACTCTTGCTGTGTACTCCAACACAAGGAGAGGGAAAAGAGGAACGACAAGGGTCAACAGCAGACGCCGACAAGGGGAGTTGAGGATGAGGAGGACATGGCCGATACAACAGGTGGAAGGGAAGTTGAGTGTGTCGACGGGCTCATGAAAGCGTGGGAGGCTTCCGAAATCCAGTTGGCACAGGAAGAGGACACAGAGCTGCGGCATGTCTTGCATTGGTTGAAGAACGGGGGTCCCAGACCAGCTTGGAAGGAAGTTTCAGCGCTGGGTGAAGGGACCAAGTTCTGGTGGGCCAAGTGGGACACCCTTAAACTAATTGATGGAGTTCTGAAGGTCAGGTGGGAAGAGGTCGACGGGCGTGGCTCAGCCTGGAAAATCGTAGTTCCACAGGCCAAGGTTGCCGATGTCCTGAACCTAGCACACGACAACAGAATGTTCGGCCATCTTGGAACAGCCAGAACAGTGGCCCGGCTCCGACAATCACATGTGTACTGGAGAGGAATGAAGCGCCAGGCCGCGGAGTGGTGTAGAAAATGCCAAAAGTGCGGGTCCAAGAAGTCTCCCCCCAAGCCAAGGCGAGCCCCACTCCAGCAATACATGGTGGGTGCCCCCATGGAACGGATTGCCATTGACATCAATGGGCCGCTTCCAAGTACCAAGCAGGGCAATACAAGCATCCTGGTCATCGCCGACTACTTTACCAAGTGGGTCGAAGCGTTCGCCATCCCTGACAAGACCTCTGAGACTGTGGCCCGAGTTCTGGTCAAGCAGGTCATAACTCGATTCGGGGCTCCTCTCGAAATCCACATGGACCAGGGGCGGGAGTTTGAGGCAGAGCTGTTTCAGAGTGTCTGTCGACTGTTGGGCGTCCACAAGACACGTACAACGCCGTTCCATCCCCAATCTGACGGCATGGTAGAGCGGTTTAACCGCACACTCAAGACCATGCTCAGTGTCTTCGTCAAGGAGAAACAAGACGACTGGGACGAACACTTGCCATACCCGATGATGGCCTACCGTTCTGCTAGGCACGAGAGCACAAAGACAACACCAAACATGCTCATGCTTGGCAGGGAATTTGGCCTACCCTTGGACTTGGTGGTTTGAGCCCCTGAAGAGGAAACACTTGAACCCATGGACCCACACGACTATGCTCAGGGGCTGAGGGAGAAAATAAGAGACGCTCACAATTTCGCCAGAAACCACCTGAGGGCAAGTAAACTGCAACAGAAGAGGTGCTAAGACCTCAAGCTCCACGGAAGCGGCTACGAGCTAGGGAGTCAGGTCTGGTTGTACACCCCCAACAGAAGCCGGGAAGAGCTCCAAAACTACAGTGCTGGTGGGACGGGCCATTCATCACGCTCTCAAAGATCGATGATGTGACATACCGAATCCAGAAGTCGCCTCACTCCAAGCCGAAGGTGGTACACTACAACCGCCTCAAGCCCTACCTCGGGGAAGTGCAGGCGGACTGGTGGACCAAAGCTGTGCACGTGGCTGAAACTGTCAAACCTCAATCCCTGGATGGGGAAGAATCGTCAACCAGGGGGACGTAGAACCTGCCGGCCCGCGACAGGTGAGGGTGCCCAGACACAGACGCCTTAGGGTGGAAGACCCTGAGCCAACCGAGGTTCCTACGGAGCCCGTACAGGAAACTAGGCGTGGCCGGCCCATAGTCAAGCCCCACAGGTATCACCATCAACTAAATAACCTTTTCTCTTCTTCTTCCCCCTGCAGAATGGAAGCCGTGAGTTGTGAGAAGTGCGGGAGGACCTTTATGAGAAAGTCCAACCTCCGGCGTCACCGGAGAACCTCCTGCGAGGCGACACACACAGTGAAGCCATTAGTATGTGGAAGGGGCTGCGGCCAAGCCTTCTTCCGGTCGGATACCCGGGGGAAACATGAGCGGGTGTGCAGTGGAGTGCAGCTAGTGGCGCCCGTGCAGCAAGATGTCCTAGAGATCTTCGCCAGCGATGAGGAGCTGGAGTTCCCCGATCAGGCTGCAGAAAATGTAGAGCACTATCCCACAGCAGCACAGGCCAGCTGCCGTCCGGAGCGGCCTCGTGCCAGCCATCGACCGGAGACCGAAAATACACCCGAGGCAGGCTGCCATCTGGAGCGGCCTTGCTCCAGCCCCCGACCTGCGACTGAGAAGACATCCGAGGCCAGCTGCCATCCGGAGCGGCCTCGTGCCAGCTACCAACCTGCAACCGGAAAGACATCCGAGGCCAGCTGCCATCCAGAGCGGCCTCGTGCCAGCTACCGTCCTGCGGCAGAAAAGACATCCGAGGCCAGCTGCCATCAGGAGCGGCCACGTGCCAGCCACCAACCGTCGACCAAAGCGACACCAGCTACCATTCGGAGCGGCCTCGTACAAGCCCCCGACCGGCGACCGAGGCCACATCCCCAGCAAGCTGCCATTCAGGGCGGCAGCATGCCAGCCCCCGACCGGCGACCAAGGCCACATCCTGGGCAAGCTTCCATTCAGGGCGGCAGCATGCCAACCCCCAACCGGCGACCAAAGAGACACCCAAGGTCAGCTGCCGCTCGGAGCGGCCTCCTTCCACCCACAGACCTGCAATGGAAACGTCAGCCGAGGCCAGCTGCCGTTCGGAGCGGCCTCACGCTACTCCACAACCAGTGGCCACATCCACAGCTGAAGCTAGCTGCCAGTGGGAACGGCCGCAGACTGCAACGGATGGCCCAGATTGGCTGCCTGGAGCTGAACACGGAAGAAAGAGGCGCTGGACTGGCATAATGAGGCGGATACCACCAGTCAAACGCCAGCGGAAGCGGGACAGCGTATTCCTGTAGGCTCCCACATCACGTTTCCGGATGGGTCCCGCTGGACCACATCTTCCCCTGGGCGGCTGAGCTGGGGGTGGCTGGGCGCGGCGCACTCAGGATGCGGCTACAGAAATGGCAGAGCCACTATGCGAACATCACAGGGACAGCTGGGGGCTGGAGCATGTTGGCGTTGGAGAAGATGCACACGGGCACCAGCTGTTCCGCAGCAGAGTTAGACATACATACGAGTGCCCAGCGCGTCTGCTACAGACCTACCAAGGGCCATATATGCAGTATTTTGTGGACCCTACCATCGGCAACCAGCCGTCTCTGGGAGGATTCCTTCCACCGGGTACCCCTCTGCCTACCCGCTACCCCTCGCACGTCCCTGCCAAGTTCTGGGAAGCGTTGTTCCACTGCACGGAATTCCAGCGGAGATCCCCACCACCAGCCCCATCCCCTTGGAGATCCCCACCACCAGCCCCAGCCCCTTGAACCTGCAACCGAAGCTGTGAGGGTGAGACCCCGCAAACTTTCTCCTCTGGACAGCCCTACTAATTGTTTGAGGGCAAACAAGGATCCTGGGAGGGGGCGATGTAGCGTCGGAGACGACCGCCCAACTGAGGGCGCTATATACACCTTCAACGGTCGTGTGTGGAAATTTCAACTAGTTTGTCACATGTTGAGAGTTGAGAAGTTAGGAAGTGTTTTTGTATTGCTGTAAAGTCCTGTGGAATAAAAGAGCATATTTCAAAGGAATATAACCTGTGTTTGTTCTCTTTGACTGTGTGATAAACAACCCCGAGGCTACAAGCTACAGTATTAAGAAATTATTATATTAGTTCTCTAGCTTCCTCAAACTTTATATTTTGAGAAAGTAATTCGGTTTATTCTTTGACTGTTAATCTCTTTATCCCATGCATTGATCTCCAGACTTCCTTATAAGTTTTGTTCAGGGCCTTTGCAGATTTTGTTTGTGACAGCTCATTTACATATCTCTCCTGCCCAGCGCCCTCGCTTGACCGGCTTAAGGTAAAGCTCACACTTAGCCTTTGTCTTGAGTGAGTCATTCCACCACTAGCACTGGTACTGTTCACATCATATACAGTGTTCTCCTGCATTCTTCTACATGTACTTAGTTGCCTCAAGATTTCTTGGATGACTCGACTGGGGTAAAAATTCATTTATATTGTTTTAAGAATTGTTCTTATTGTTAAAGTTCCTAAGTTTCTTATTATTGAGACTTTGTGAACACTTAATTCTGAAGTTAGCTTGAGTATTCTTAAACTTTACTCTGGTTATTGAATAAGTGGATTCATTGATGGTAGTCTTTAGGAAGCCTAGTTTCTGTGTTGTTGTATTTATCACTGTAATATTTAGGAAGATCATCCTTTTAATGACTTTCTTTGTTTAGAGATATATTCTGTTTCCATGGATTTGAAAGATTTAGATTTCCCTTACTTTGATTTATATCCACTTTATTTCTTGTTCACATTTAGTTAACTTATTGAGTACACAAAGTTCAAGAATAGTTTTCCTTAATTTACTACTGTATATTCCTTATCTTCCATTTTCCACTTTTTTATGAACATATTCTTAGATTCATACTTTTAGTGTATAAATTCATAGTTCTCTTGTCCTGTGTAGATGTCCATAGTGCAGTGTAGTATAGCCACTGTTTAGACCCTTAATCCCCTAAGTTGCCACAGTTTCTATGAAGACACCATACCTTAGTACATGTACAGGGAGGCAGGAAGTCTGCCACATGTGTTTATTGCCCTGCAGAGATTTCTTTTGTCCAGTGTTTATTGGAGCGTGTGACCTAAGATACCAGCAGTGTCTTATTAGACTGGCACACCAGTCCTTAATTTAGTTTGTGATGCAGCATATTACTTGTATTTCTCTTTTTATACTTAATCAAGTTTATTTGCCATTTGCATATTTGTTTAGCATATTATTTAGTTATGTTAGTTCTCTATAATCCTGTTCTTTACGATATTAATTCATTTTTCCTAATTTAGTTTCTTTATGGATCCTTAGGTTAGAATGATGAGTGGACTGATATAAGTCAATGGTTTGCCGAGTCCATAGTGATATGTGTTGAGGTCATTGCACACTTGCTTTAGTTATTTCCTATTTTTGTCTTTGCAAGTTAAAGCATTCACATGCCTTGTATTAATTCATTTTGGAATTTAACTTGACTTTACTGTTAGAAGCAAATTGTGTTATTGAGTTCGATTTATCTCTATTGATTGCATTAGATTTTTTGAGGATTATTATTTGTTTCTTTTTAAAATTTACTTTGCTGGATTGGTATTTCCTAAAGGCTAAAGCATTGTATTTATATCAAAATTCTATTTTGTATCTTTTCAGGGTTTTTCACTTTTAAGATGCAGTCACCAATAAAGAACTAGACACAGTAAATGTACACCATCCTTGTCGTGTCACATTTTCCACTGTCACATATTGTTAAGTTCCAGTTATTGCTTTTGCCAGATATTTCCAATTACGACTTTGAGGAATGACGATTTCTTCACCACATTCACTTTATTTTAGCTCTTCGTTAATTATCATACCTGTTTACATTAATAATTCCTTCCGAGGTTAGAAGTTGTTTTTGTTGCGAACCCAGAATGCTTGATTATGGAAATCCTGCGCCCTCTGGTTTCACTCTGTCCATGAAGTACACAATCTTATTGTTGTCTCATTACCTGAACAGCCCTTTAGAAAACCTAGATGGATTCACACATACTTTTCAACCCCAGTGGGGAGTCCTTGAGTAAACACACTTCACCCATGTCCAGCAAGATAATCCCCCTAATCACTTAAATAAAGAACCTCCTGTGGACAACACAGCTGGCTGGGTGAGTGTTGGAACTACTTTCAATATGACCACATAATAATCGTTCTCTGTCATTACTTTATGGAATTTAACCGTTCAAGAAAGAAAACAAAATAACATTTCACACACGTAAATAATAAGATATTTATATGAATTTATATCAAGGTATTTAGTTACAAAATTGTAAGCTGAATCGTTCAGGCAGGATCTCTTATCACGCTCATTATAGGATTAGTGGTGATAACAATCTTAATCCCCTGGGGCACACATGCACTCTCCCTTTAGAAAAGCTCCAAAAGTATGCGTGAGGACCCGACCAGTTGGTAGGTTTGGTCGGGTCGGCTCCTAAAGAGCTGGATCCGTCATGTTTTATAGTTCCTGTATTTTACCCATTTATTGTAAATTTAAATTGCCAACTTGCACATATATTCCAGGGACTTTTACCAAGCACAGCACATGATGCAATACCACACGCGCTACTACATGCATTATTCATGTAGCGATGTACATGTGCGCGACTGACCACACCTCCCTTCACCCCAGCGAGCTAAGTTCCTTTCCCCATAGCATGTGTGCTTTGGCATTCTCCGAGGACTGCTCAGCAGCACGGAGAATTTCTCTCCCCCGTGTGTTATCCATGAACTCTAACAGGTCCAGTTTTCCAGTTCCGTACTTAGCTCGAGGGAATGGAATGTTACCCTTGCGTGGTCGTGTAGCTGGGCGCGGTAAGACATATCCTGTGGTGTCAAAAACCTGTGACACGGTAACCTTTTAGCTTGTCACTCACACCATCAAGGTTGCTCGAGATGTTATGTAAACACTTTTTATTTGCACTCTGATCCCAACTATTGCACACATCTCTCTCTGTATTTGCACACTTCTCTCTCCATGTTTTCTCTTATGTAAATGCACACGTTTCTAGTCTCTTGCACTAGGCACTCTTAGTAAATCATGTGACAAGTCATGTGACCCTTCGACTTGGAAGATTATTATTGGTTAATTCCTAAATCAGTGCTCATGCATTATTTAGTGCCTAAACTCTAAGAAAGAGTTTAGGCACTCTCCTGAAGACGGTCAGAGCATACCGACCGGAACGTCGAGTTTATACCTCTGGTTCTTTTCAGAACCATTCTCTTAGTTGAGAAATTATTTGCACATGGTCAACTGTTGTCATTTAGTATCTCCACCATGCAAAGCCTCAAATCTTACTCATATAAAGCCCTTTCTGATGTTCAAAAACTTATACAAAATTTGTTGACGCCTGTTGACACTTGTTGAGGCATTTTAGTAGGACCCATGGAAAGTCCCCAAGGCTAAATGCCGAGTGTTGCTTGTGTTTAGGAAGTTGACATATCGATATTCTTTATGTCTACACAGCATTGTTTATCGATATAGTGACTCTAGTGTACAGTGTTCTATGTTGAGTTCACTCCAGCAATTGATATGTGGTCACTGCAACATTACCTTCCCCCTAGCTGGCCATCGTTTATAGACTGTTCTTGATAAGAGTAGACCAACTGGAGGTTGTCTTATGTTTTTGTTGAGCAAAGCTAATTATGTATTCATTCTTTTCTGGAACACATGTGGTGCAGGACAAGCTTTTGTTTTACTTTATCCAAGTACTTCACTGGAATAGCTGAGGGGGTTCTTTTCTTTGAGTTTCGAGTTTTGAGTTAAGTTTTCAAGTTTCGAGTTGACTTTTCTAGTTTCGAGTTGGATTTTCGAGTTTCGAGTTGACTTTTCGAGTTTCGAGTTGATTTTTCGAGTTTCGAGTTGATTTTTCAAGTGTCGAGTTAAGTATTCGAGTTTCGAGTTGACTTTTCGAGTTTCGAGTTGACTTCTCCAATTTTGAGTTGACCTCTCTACTTAATGCCCAAAGCAGCTGGCTCTTGTACTACTAGCTCTGATTACAAGATTTACCCATGGAGGTACGTAGGCATGGTTTATCCACCACTGATTTAATAGTCATACACATGGCTAAAATATGCCATTACGACAATTCAATCTTCGTAATAACAAAATACAATGTAAGTTTCTAGGCTTATATTTGCACAACTCAGTAAGGCCTTTTTTGTTTTACAGTGAGATTCTTGAAGGACACCAATTCAGTTTTCACCTGACTTGTGAGAGTATAAATAAAGATACATGTACATGTAGTTCCATGATCAACATTATTTTCCAAACACTAGAAATCAACAGTGCTTGGCCACTAGGTAAATGCCTTAGGGATTTTTCTATTCTGTGCACTGCAGTGTGCTCAAAGGATGAAGGAACAGTAGAAGCTTCAAATTTTCCCTCTCCATTAATAGGACGTAAAATTAAGAGATTTTGTCACAATGCATGTATTTTGACAAAATTCATTATAGTTGGGGAAACATGGGTTTACTGCTACTCATGGTTTCAACCGGCTTATTTTGCAATTTACACCGTCATGAGGGTCAGTGTGTAAATTCTAACAGCTTAATAATGTGAGGTGTATAAAATACTCTATTACAACACAAACAAATCCCATTGTTTAACCCTTTAAATACCTGCAAAATTTTCTCCAAAAGCTGCAGTGGCGTAGCCATGGGGGGGGGGGGGGGGCGACAGCCCCCCCATGAAACCTTGTCGCCAACCTTTTTCATCCCAAGACTGAAATCTTAGCAATGCCTCGACAAAGAAGGCTGGCTAAATCCGCTAAGCCTGCTGGTGCTAAGGTGGGACGGAAACCGGTAAGACGATCATCAAGAGCAAAGGCCAGGATCCTTTCAAGTGTTCTTCCTGATGATCCCGTGGCTCCTTCAGTGATGACCACATCACCCACTATGTTGTCTCCTGCTTCCCCCTCTGTGCTGCCCCCTGCTGCCCCCACTGTGCTGCCCCCTGCTGCCCCCACTGTGTTGCCTCCTACTGCCCCCTACATCCAATGCTGGCCATCCTGCGAACATGGTAGCTAGTTTTCAAGCTCCTCATCAAGTATGGCAAGTAAGCTACCAGCAACATAGGGAAATGGGTAGCACCACCAATGTGACACTTGGGCCAACATCTCCGGTGCACACTGCCCATACTGCCATGGCTGCAGCGTGTTTCACAGGGACCAGTCCAAGTACAGGTATCCAGAATACCCCTTCATGCCCTACCAGCTTTCAACAAGCTTCAGGCGGGCCAGTGTCCTCCCAGATGTCAGGTAGTATGGCTAACAATAGCATTAGTCAGGGTGCATGTTTTGATGATACCTGTAGATCGGGCCTGTTGCCAGTAGTTAATGAGGTAGATAATGTAAATGTAAGTCCACCTTTGCATTCCTATACCCCACAGCCTATGCCAACTATCAGTACTTGTGCCCCGTTAGGGTCTCTTCTTCCGATTTCTCTGAAAGAGAAGATTTGGCAGGGCATGTATGTGGATTTTTCACTGTTGTTTCAGGATAGTGCAGCTACTGTCATTTCTATGCAAGGGCGGATCCAGAACACAATTTTTGGGGGGCCCAAAAAAATTGTGGTCCCCCAAAAAAGTGGGTCTAAAAAATTACGGCGTGGGGTTCGGGGCCCGCTTAAGGGCCCCGAAAATTTTTTGTATTCTAGATGCTCTGTGGTGCGATCTGAGGCAATTTCTGACAACTTTAACCAATTTATTTTGAGGAAACGATGGTGGTGTACTCATTGCCTGCCTTTATTGCGATGTCACATTAAAAAAAAAAAAAATTGGTTTCGTTTTGGGGGGCCATGGCCCCCTTTGGCCCCCCCCCCCCTGGATCCGCCCTTGTTTCTATGAGGGATACAAATCCAGAATTAGAGTTTGCTTTGATTGGGGGCAAAATGATAGTGAAGCAGGCTAACAAATCACGAAAAAAGATTGACTCATTCGACAAATGGCAATCTGCATTCCATACCTACATGTCGGTCTTTCTCATGAAACATCCAACTCGTTGGGGTAAATTGCTTAAATACGCAGAAACTATCCGAGCAGCAGCCCTCCCATTCCCTGGGTGGGGTTGGAAGGCATACGATGAGCTATTTAGATTACGCCAGGAAGCTAACCCTGCACGATCATGGGGAATTGTTGACACTGAGTTGTGGCTTACAGTTGCTGCTGCATAAGTCACAAGCAACATCACCAACCTCTGCAGTAGTTCCATTTCCTTTGGGTCCCTGGTCCCAAAACAAGGCCTTTGTTTCGCATTTAATAGTTTTAAGGGGTTTCATTTTAAGGGATGCCGTTTTCTGCACAAGTGCAGCAGGTGTTACCAGGGCAGTCACAGTGTACATGTGTGCCATAGTAATTTTCAACGTGCAGGGGCTGTAACCACTGGCAATACACGTATGTTTCAGCCGCTCATTTAGTTTGCGCGCATGCGCACTCAAAATATGAAATACTGATAATCAGTAAACATGGATGCCTGCAGTCGCATTTTGACCCACTTTAGTATCGGTCAACATCACGCTCGAAGTACTTTGATAAATTTTTCTTTCCACGTGGACAGGAATTTAAGGAATCAAAGTCACTTTTGCAAACCTTAGCGCAAAAAAACAGAGAGTATTTGATGCATTTTTTTTGTTTTTCTGTGTCGTGTAGTACGAAAGTATTGGGTCACAAATTCAAAACAGGCGACAGTTTAGGGGATAATTTTTCAGTTTTGCCGAATAATTGTAAACTTGTCTTCACTGAAAAATGGTAAAGGATGCCACGGAAAGTGCGATGTATAAATATCATTTAAGTCGGAAACCGTTTCAATGAGAAAAGTAAGGTCTCACGTTATACGTTTTTTTCGTTGAATGTAACGTTAGTGTGCACGTACCTGTACACAGACCCTGGAATCTGGCCCGTAAACATGGCTAGCCACGCGCCACGCGCGCGCCGCGGTGCGCGGCGCTCCGTTTGTAATCTTTAGATACGTTGGAAATGTATACATTTAACTGAAACGATTTACAACTGACTGGTTCCCAGCCCTGAAATGCAGAGTATTTGTGCACGAAGCTTTCAAAATGGGTTTACTCGAAAACTGACGATTTTTATAAGCTACAGGTTTCCTTCTTCCATCAAATCACCTGTAAAATGAAAATAATCTATCATCCTTTCCGATGGTACTACGGCTGATCTAAGGTAAACCCGGCAAATTGTCCAGATGTGTAAACCAAACTCAAAAGCGAACGATGTTTTTCCTTTTCAATTTGTACGTTTTTCGTCCATAATTATTGTTTTTTTTATATATTTGAAAAGCTTTTTAGCACCGTTACCACACTGTAGAGACAATTTATATCTTTGATCACTTGGTCTACTGATAATTTTTGGTTTGAATCATCTTTTAAGTACGTTTGAGAAGGATACATTTTAAGACATGAAAACCAGACAATCGTTCAGTGCGTCGTCTGCTACCGCTGTTTGCAAGCCGACGACGCGGGGGAAACCATTGCGCATGCGTGGGAAGACGAACTAAATGCACGCACGGTCTATGGGGCTGAAACATACGTGAATAAGGGTTTGCATCTTGCGACGCAGAGCGCAAAAACAATGCATACTGCCATCGCCAAAGCGCCTCCAAAAGGAATGGGAGCAGGGCAACCTCAGGCATTCCGTACCCCCAACACCAATTAAGCTAGATGTACTGCAGCACATGCTGAAAGAATACCCTAATAGGTTAGATGCAAAGACATTACAAGAAGGGTTTACTTCCGGTTTTTCATTAGGCTACAATGGCCCTCGGGTTGGCCGAAATGCTGACTGTCTTAGATCCGCAAAAGAGCTTCCACACGTGGTTTTGGAAAAGATCACAAAAGAGCCAAGGTAGGATAGCAGGGCCATTTGACAGGCCTCCAATTCCTCAACTGCAATGTTCACCTATAGGGCTGGTGCCCAAACATGAACCTGGTACTTACCGTATGATACGCCACCTTTCATTTCCAGCTGGGGGGTCTGTTAATGACTTTATTGATAAGGATTTATGTGTCGTTCATTACGCTTCTTTTGATAAAGCAGTTGAAAAAGTTCGTGAAAATGGTACTGGGGCATGGTTGGCTAAGTCCGATATTAAATCTGCCTTTCGGCTGCTTCCTGTAGCCCTGGCAGACTTGAGTTACTGGGTTTCACATTTCAAGATAAATTTTACTTCGACAAATGTTTACCAATGGGTTGCTCAGTATCTTGTGCACTATTTGAGAAATTTAGCACATTTTTGGAGTTTTGCATCTGTGAAATTTCAAGGTCGTCATCAATCACTCACTACCTGGATGATTTTGTCTTTGTTGACAAATCATGGGCTGGATGCAAACACCTGCTGGACAAGTTTTCAGCAATGTGTTCAAAATTGGGGGTTCCTCTTGCAGTTGAGAAGACTGAAGGCCCACAGCAAACTATAACTTATTTGGGTTTGGAAATTGACTCCCAGCGCATGCAGGTGCGTGTGCCAATAGCCAAAGTGGTAGTACTTAAGAAAAAATACAAGAAGTGATGGTCAAGAAAAAGATTACCTTGGTGCAAGTGCAATCATTGGTGGGTTCACTGAATTTTGTGTGTAGGGCGGTGGCGCCGGGAAGAACATTCCTGCGGCGTTTAATCTCACTGACACAGGGTTTAACTAAACCTTACCATAGAGTACGGCTTTCCGTTGGGGCCAAGCAGGATTTGGGGATGTGGTTGGAATTCTTAACCCAATTTAATGGCATATCAGCATTTCATGATGGTGACTGGGAATCCAATCAAACATTAGAGCTGTTTACAGATCCAGCAGCAAGTGTTGGTTTTGGGGTGTATTTCCAGGGTCAATGGACGCAAGGCCGTTGGCCGTCATCAGTTCTCGCAAATCCACCATCCATTGCCTTTTTGGAATTCTATCCAATTGTTGTGGCTGTTAAATGCTGGGCTACCCAATTGGGCAATAAGAGGGTACGTACCGTTTTCATTCTGATAATATGGCTGTTGTACATATAATTAATAGCCAGACGTCTCAGTGTCCCAAGATCATGCGACTGCTTCGAATTTTTGTACTGCAATGCCTCCAGTTTAACATTACATTTAAAGCTGTTCATGTTCCAGGGGTGCACAATAATATCGCCGAATCTCTGTCCCGTTTTCAGGTGGAGCATTTTCATGCTGTGGCACCTCAAGCAGCATCACATATGACCCCCTTACCTCTTCTTCCCCAAGTGTGGTAGGGTTGGAGATAAGCCGTTTATTATCATTGGCTTGGACAGCAAACACTCACAAGACGTATGCCAGTGGCTGGCATGCATTTTTCCACTTTTAACAGCACAGCAGACATGCGACACTGCTTCCAGCATCAGTCCAAATGGTTCGGGAATTTGTGGCTTGGTTGTCTAAGGATTTTATCATTTCCAAGCTCCTTGAGGGAGCTCGTCGGGATACCCCCAAACATGATAGTAGAATGCCAATTTCATTGCCTATTTTGGTCAGCATCATTGAGTCATTGCCATTAGTGTGCACATCTTATTACGAAAGTGCAATGTTCAAAGCAGTAATGCTCGGTGCATTCTTTGGTTTCATGCGGGTCGGGGAGTTTGCAGCAAATTCAAAGCAGGCAGTGCAGGAGTCAGTCCTTCAAATAGGGGACATTCATTTCTGCTGTACTCAACTGGCAGGCCATTCAGTTGAAATTACCTTCCGATGTAGTAAGACAAATCACTCCGGTCCCCCCCCTAAGTAATTCATTTAGCTCAAGCTACTGAGAAAGAGCTTTGTCCTGTTCAAGCATTGCATGATTTTGTCATGCTGCGCCCTAATCACCAGGGTATACTCTTTTGTCATTTTGATGGGAGCCCACTGACAAGATTTCAATTTGGTGCTGTGCTTAAAAAAGCACTGGTACACTTGGGGCTCATAGGGCACAACTTCAAAACCCACTCGTTTCGGATCGGTGCTGCAACAACATTCACATTAGGGGTTCCCTTGTCACACATTCAAAATTTGGGTCGTTGGCGCTCACACGCAGTTCTTACATATATCCGTCCACATACATTGCATGCTTGATCCCTGCCAGTTGGGAATTAATTGCCATTTTTCACTTTTACTGACATGTTTGTATGATCAGGTCCTGCGGCAGTCTGGATAATTGGTGACTCAATTGTTTGTTGTGCTCGTCAGCCACTTGGTGTTCCTGTAAGGATATTTTGGAGAGGCAAGAGTGGGGCTGAGCTGCGTAATCTCCCTGAGTTGCTACACTCCATGGGGTCCCGTGGTCACCCAAATATTTTAATTATTCATATCGGTAAAAATGAATTGGTCAGCGCAGACATGTTTCAGATTAGGCAGCGTACTGCATATTTCATGCAGTTTTGCCGTCAAAGTTACCCCCATACCATGTTGGTGTATGTGGTCAGCTATTCTGCCACGCCTGTTTTACTTTGGTGCAAAGGATCAAAAGTCCATGGACCAGGTCCGCCGATCAATTAACAGGTGGGCGCGATCTCGTTGCAGGCTGTCTGGGGCTTCATTTTTAGCCCATGATGAGATTCAGAGGACAAATCATGCTCTGTTTTTGTATGATGGGGTTCACCTCAGTAATATGGGAACGAAGTTACTGCTGTCTGATTTTGTCTCCTGCATTGCATCACACATTCAGTGTTAAGGGAATTAAGTTCAGTGCAGTGATAGGAAGATTGTAAATATGTTCTTGTTTAGTGTGGTCTTCTTCTTCCTAGGGCGTGCTGCGCACATGTGGCATCTTCAACAGGAGTCGAAGACAGCCCATGCCTAATACATGTACATGTACACACATGAGTTTACATGTAGCATTAGTTTTATGGGTATGTTACTGATATTGTTGCTGATATTGTTACTGATGTTGATGTTTTTTTAGTAATACAATGTGATTTGAACTTTGTAAGGGGCAGCCACTCCCCCTTACGTACCCCAGGGGCCGGATGTGCTGTATTTCCATAGCGCAGCCATGGCTGTCCCCCACAGATGTGGACTGGGTCATATGTGTGCCCATTCATTAATGGTTGGCCTGGGAGTCAAATTGATAATTGACGTACATGTACGGGACCTGGGAGTCCATTATATGTTTAACATGTTTCTTTTGGGCCTGTTAGCCCTATGACTTGATGCCAGCTTGCCCATATCAATTCGGTATCCGGCGAATGAACAAAGTTTGAAATAAATAACTTGAAGCTGTGGCGAAGATGCACAAAAAGTTATGTCTTGAGTTTCATTCTTATTGAGTCCGAGTATAAGAGATTTTGTCACAATGCATGTATTTTGACAAAATTCATTATAGTCTTGAGTTTCATTCTTATTGAGTCCGAGTATAAGCAGCACCTATTTTGCAACTGCAGTGTTAAATAAGGGACCATATATATCTGGGTGTACATGTGCACATGTAGCACACAATTAGGCTCATTGGAATGCATACAAGTTAATTATACCTTGCTGTATGCTTACATGCTATTAATTCAATACAATGAAGAGTAACAAAAGTCAGGATGTATTATACATCAAAGAGCATCTTTGTGTAATTTTATCAGATTTTGATGTCCCGTTTGCTACCAGAGACAGCATATGGTCCAAGAATGACAACGGTTTAACTTTAATTAGACCAACGGTGCAGTTTGAAAAGTTGCAATTTAAGATATACGCTAGGAGAAATTGCTCAGCGTAACCAAAAATAAATGCCTGTAATTATATGGACTGTACAGTGCCCATACCAAGCGGGGTTATTCAATTTCACATGCTCTCATGCAGGCAAGCACTGTGTGATAGATATTCCTTGCCGTTAGTTTCGGGCAGTGTCACATTGTCAGACAGTAATTTCCACTCAACTTGCGTATTGGCAACTTTTCAAACTGCATAATTTGTCACAAACCGTAGTTAATCTTGAAAAATTTAAAGTCTTTGGTAGCAAACAAGGTATCAAAATGCAGCTGATATGATTCCCCACAGGTGTATAAATGACATCCCCAATCACATTCAACATTATTCAATATTATGAGTGTCAACTTTCTTTTTGGGGGCATTTTTGTACATGTAGGCCTAATTACCTTTTATGTAATACCACACAGCATAACAAAAATAACTGTATGAACTAAAGTTGATAAGCACCAGCTAAAGCTTGGAGCTATACTCGCTCTTGATTTATCACGCTCAATCTGTGCAAGTTTGCTTTAAAATTGTAAGAGTATTTAAGTTAAATTATCCAAATAGTGTTATATATTTTTGTACACTTTACAAGGTTATCCTTCATTTCCCCTAATTGAGTTTTATGAAAGGATGTTGACCTCTCTACTTTCCTTTATGCCCAAAGCAGCTGGCTCTTGTCCACTGATTACAAGATTAAATATGTTTATATTTCACCATGGAGTTCATACACATGGCTAAATCTGTTTGTCAGTTTAGCGAGACAATTAAAAGTTCATAATTAAAAATTGACTGTTTCTATAGGCCTAGTCACAAGCAAAGTTAATATTTGCAAGTCAGTAAAGCCTTTTTTTCTGTTTATAGTAAGATTATTGAAGAATACTGATTAAGTTTTCCCGTGATTTGTGAGAATATAAATAAAGATAAATAAAGCTCCATGCTGACACTGATTAACACTTTTCCAAACATAGGTGCTTGGCCACTAGGTACTTGCCTTTAGGGATATTTCTATTCTGTTACTGCAGTGCGCTCAAAGGGAGGGGACGAAGGAACATTGGAGCTTCAAAGTTTCCCCTCTTCATTTATAGGACAGTAAATGAAATTAAGCAGCAACATGTATTTTTAAAATGGGTAACATTTTAGTGTTAAAATAATGTGTTGGGCCCACTAATTTACATCTACCGGTACATGTAAACTGTGTATGGAATGGGAGAAACTGCAAGGGCCCTGACTCGAAAACTTAACTCGAAACTCGAAAACTTAACTCGACACTTGAAAAGTCAACTCGAAACTCGAAAACTTAACTCGAAAAGTCAACTCGAAACTCGAAAACTTAACTCGAAACTCGAAAAGTCGACTCAAAACTCGAAAACTTAACTCGAAACTCGAAAAGTCAACTCGAAACTCGAAAACTTCTTGAAACTCAAAAACTTAACTCGAACTCGAAAAGTCAACTCGAAACTCGAAAAGTTAACTCGAAACTCAAAAACTTAACTTGAAACTCGAAACTCGAAGAAAAGTAACACTCGGAATAGCCTTGGATAGATCATACTTAGCTTTTGGTTTACTTATTCAGAATTTATTCCTCTTATTTTCAAGGTTTAACCATTTAGAGTTAAGAGTTCTTTTTAGTTTGTTTTGACTAAGATTTGGTAATTGCTTATTTTTTCCTTTAGCACAGAGTTACTAATATTTTTATGCAGTTTAGCTGAAGTAGTGTTTTGTGCTTAAGAGTTCCAAGTCTAAAGCAATCACTTGCCTTGTACATGCTTTGAATCAACATTAACTTAACAGTTAAAAGCATATTTTCGCTAGTTTGAGTTTAACTTTCAATCTTTATTTTATCATGAAGTTCTTATTTGTGAATTCTTTGTTCTTTCTCATGAAGCAAAATATTTACAAAGGACTTTTGTATTTTATCTTTTCAGGACTTTGTTGGTTAACAGTACCATGCAGTGACAATATTAAAGAACGTACACATCACCGTTAAGCACACCATCCTTGTTGGTTACGATGTTGTCGGTTGTCACAAACTAATGACAATGAAGAATGATTGGACCACACTATTGGTTTCTTTTGATGATTGCTCCAAGCACTGGGGAATTCGGGTGATTCATAATGCAGTGCGCCACCAAGAGTTTGCCACGGAGAGTCTGGTTTTCAGGTTTATGGTCGACAAACCATGGCCCAGTTGAACGAGTGTCAGTAGACAACTTGAGCTAATTTGTCATAGATTGGGGCACGGCATTCTGCCACCTTACCAAAAATCACCATATTGATAAAAAGAAAAGAAAAAGGCAAACATATACTCGAATCATACGCTTACAAATTTACTGACCGGAAAAACTAACAATTTCAAATGTCCTGCGCTGCGAATTTGTCAACTATCTCCCACAATGCACTGGGAAAAACAAACTCTCCATGGCAAACTCTTGGTGGCGCACTGCATTGTGAATCGCCCGAATTGGACGGCACTTTGAGTTTGCCGGCAAAAAGATGAGCTGAGTGACTGTACTGGCAATCACAGTGATCACTGTGCAGCACATGCTGATCGAATGTCATGCAGCAATTTGAATTGAAATCAAAAAAATGCAGAGGATTTAATCAAATGTTTTTTCCTTTTTATCACAAAACAAAAGGCCAACAAAATGTTTTCAATAGCTACTTCCTAGAATCTAATTCAAATACTGGAATTCAAACCAAAATATCGGGTACTGAAATTCCATATCGAGTTTGTCGGTTTTTTTGGTATTGCAGCAACATCACTCGGTATTTTCCTCACCCAAAGAGGCATGGATTTTAGGTTATGAGAAGCCATCAGATAGTTATCAGGAAATGTGTCATACCGTTTGATTGAGATCTGAGGTACTCAATCATCCATGACTGCAGCGATGCGGATACTGCTGATAAAACAGTACCAATCTTTGAAGTTTTCAAATTCATGATTTTCACATCCCAACCCAGTATTTCTAATCAATTTGCATGGGGAATACCTTGGAAGGAATCTCATCATGACATCACCATCACCCGTGGCAACTGCTCCACCTACATCATTATCCACATAACAACCAGCGCCAACAATTGGTGAATCCCCAACACGACTGTAATGCAAAGAGAAACAGTTCAAGATTAGTTACTAGGTAGTTACATACTGATTAAGAGTCTTACAGTTCTCTGATAAAGTATTTTCTGATGTCCTTTTATTTGCGTTATACTTCTGATTATGAGGTAACAGTAAGACTTGTTCATACATGACATGTGTGAAGCGGGCATTCATCTGCAAAGCCGAACTTCACCTGTGAAGCCTCCCATCCTGCAAAGCAGGCAACTTGAAGCCTTATACAAATTATGAGCTACTTTTTAAACCTTCAGCTTATGGGCTATATCATGAAGTTGGGACACATGACCGACCGAATTGGCCGTTGCGATTATAAATAAGCTTTCTCAGCCAAGTTCGCCAATCCTGAGTGATTATTGTAATTGCAATACGGGCGATTCCCAATAGTGCGCCTCCAAGAGTTTGCAACGCGTTGGCCAATCACAATGCGCAAAATCTGTCGACCCAATGCGCGTTTGGAAAAGGTCGACTGATTTCGCGCAACGTGATTGGCCAACGCGTTGCAAACTCTTGGAGGCGCACTATTGGGAATCGCCCGTATTATGGCACATATATTAGGCTTAAAATTTTATTAAAAAGTACCACATATTTTCAAATGAAATATCTGAAAGTATAATCTCTCACACCCTTAAAATTGAGTAAAAGTGTGACAATTGCAAAAACTATAATTTTTTTTATAAAGCCAAGGAGGAGAGACTCACCTAGTACTATTGTCCCTTAGTATTACAGTTTGCATACACAAAACGGTTCATTCCTTCATTCATAAAATGCAAATTAGCCCTGGCGCGCACAGTATAAACCACTCATGAAACTATTTGTAGATCTAAGCTTTTGGTCCTGGCTGAGGACTCAAGATGGGTGGGAGGCTGAAGAGAACTGAGGCACCGAGGGAGGGAGGTGAGTCTCTCCTCCTCGGCCTCATATAATTCAATTATATGGTGGGTAAGAACCATTATATTTCATCCTTGTCGGCAAGACACACCATGTATATTTCACAGCTAAGCCGAAGACAGGACTGCTCTTCCATATTCCTCTGAACATGGTACATCTCGCTTGTAAAACTTTTCAAAGGTGTTCACAGATGACCAGTCTGCTGTCAGTAAAATCTGAGCTGTAGAAACTCCTGCTCTTGCTGCTGCAGACATAGAAGCTGCACGAGTAAAATGTGCTTTGTAATGTGAGACATCTATTCCTGCCGATGCCGATGGGTTTCCCAAATGATAAAAACAGCCCAGGGTAGATTGCTGATTATTTAGGTGTCTGAGTAATCATGTACGATGAATATACACCTCCACAATGCCGAAAAGACACAGAGTTTTGGATCTGCTGGATACCGGGCCAAAACAACACTTGGAACTGGCCTATGTGCTGAGGAACGTTTAGACTGGATTACTGGTGCAAATTCAAATGCTGTCCTGGACTTCTTCATGTGATGTAAATCCAGAGCAGTTAAAGATGAGCAATGCTTTGTTAGAAGCCTCAAACTGAGTTTTCTGTTTGATGGGAGTGAACCAATTGGCTCAGCTTTAGTTAAAAAAATACTAAATTACAGCTGGAGTTAAGAGGAAACATCAAATTCCTGATAAGGGATCAGTATGCACTGTAATACGGTAGTATCAGAATAATGTCAGATGAAAATCTTTATCTTGGAGTACTTGCCATTGGAGATCCAAAATGCAAATTTAAGTCAGAGTTTTTAGTAGTTCTGATGCCTATTGGGTAGAAAAATACTAATTATGATAATTTAGTCCAAAAAAATCATGCCATAAAATTCTGAGATGGGTCACACAAAATGTAACGTGAGTAACCATGTTTCTTGTGGATTGCACAAAAATGGGAAATTCTAGAAAATTTGTTTTACTCTTATTATGTGTGCCCCATGGCATGGTCTTTAATCCATTTAAAAGAAATGTCCACAGGTTGCCTGTATGAGGACACTTTTTGATCAAAGCATGTTTGCTTTTTAACCTTTTGTAAACTTATCGAGTAGAATCGTTACAAAAACACATTAAATAGCTAATATTTCAAAAAGTAAAGGTCGCACACCATTGGCGCAATACAAAATATTGCTCGCCATACACTCTTTACCCCAATGCGCTTGTTTTTAGAGAAAAATGCCGAAATTTAAAAAAAAAACTTTTGCGAGCCGGACTTTTGAGTTTCATATGACGTCATCAAAAGTAAAAAATGTGCTTCCGTTAAGAAGTTGTCATGTAAACGTGTACAAAACACTGGTAAACACTTAAAATACATTGGTCCATCAAACAGCCGTTACATGTGGCTCAATAGCTAATGATTTTGCACCCAGGAGATAAAACGAAGATCATATATTATCATATCGATTCCCGCAAAATTCAAGTTCCGGTCTCTCACGGATGATTTTACATTGAATTTCAAAGATTAAATTTATTATATTTTGAAGTGAGTCACGTGAACCATGATGACGTCATGATGACGTAATTGCAAAAAAACACATCTTCAGTGTGTTGTGCATTCATGTATTGACAATTGAAGTTCATATATGTTTTCATTTTGACAACAGTTCTAGTTTTTTTTAGAAGAAACCTCTGTTGTTTTTACAAGTTCGCTTTGCGATTAAACTATGCAATTCGATGTGGCAGTTATGAAAAACATGCGTTATAATGACCATGGTGTTATAATGCTGTACTGTATGCAGCACTAGCGATGACTGCTTCCCGAAAGGCAAAGAAGTCATGATGGAAATGCGGTAACCAGTCTATGCGATGCGGCTGGTCGGAATAGACATCGTACAAAATGCCAAGAAAACACCGATGGAAGAAGAACATTTTTGCAAGTTAATTCACAAAACTTGATCGTTCTGTTCTGTGTATGTATTTTCTGGTATTTGGAGTGAGTTTGCAGCGTGTTTCCCCAAAATGTCCTACCGTCAAAACGAGGTTTTCGCCCGCCACACACAATGCATCACGCAGGGTGTACGGACAGTGTCGGCCTGTTTCCCATCATGACTTTCGTTGTGCACGACCTGAATTTTTCAATATTTTTAGACCGTAAACATTTTCACAATAATTAAGGTAACTTTTAATCACTTTCTAGTTGTGGCCATTGTTTTGCATAGCTTTCGCAGTGCAATGGAAATAGTTCAGGCTGAAATTCACATATAATTAAATACCCCATTCAATCAGCACAAACAAATTTGGCCCACCCCCCAAAAAAAATTCCGACCGACCCTATTTTTGATTGGCATGTTACTGGAAGCAGAATTTTTTTTTTCTGGCCTAAGTACAAGTAGCTTTTCAAATTAAATTTCAACTACCCACTATCTACTTGTTTGGGAAATACTTTTTGGAGGATTCTCTCTTATTTCCAGGCGCAGATCAAGGGGGGGGGGGGGGCAACGGGGGCCATGCCCCCCCCCAAAAAAAAACGCACCAAATTGTTAGTTTGTTTAGTGACGTCGCTATAAAGGCAGGCACTGCGTACACCACCATCTTTTGCTCAAATAAAAAATTGGTTAAAGTGGTAAGAAATTGGCTCGATCGCACCACAGAGCATTTAGAATCCAAACAACATTTCGGGGCCCTAGCAGGCCGCGAACCCCATGCCGTAATTTTTTTGACCCACTTTTTTGGGGGGACCAAATTTTTTATTGGCTTCCCAAAAATAGTGTTCTGGATCCACCCCCTTTTGACACTATTTCCATTACTTTACAGTATAAACAACAACCTAGTAGATTTGTGTAGACATTTTTGGTCAGTAAACTCACAGGCAGTGGTGCCATGGGCCATGTTCAGACACTGTGTTAGCTAAAACGGTAAAAGTTAAAACGGTCGCTCACCGCGGAGGCCCGTCGTAATAATAAAACTACCGAGCATCCAGACATTGTAATAAGTATAGCAAGTTCAGCTCGAAGTAGTTTATCTCATTTTTCTAAGGTCACGTAAAACATTTGCCTCGGCAAAAAACGCACACTAAAAAGAGCCTTCACTCTTTTGTTTTTACAGCTCGCTACACGTGGTCTATTATTAACCTCTCACCGTCGTGATGTGTGTTGCCATGCCGTGTTTGACATCGCAGCCTCGGCCGGTCATAGAGCATGGCACACGGTAAACTTGACGACGGTCACTAGTCCACCGTGGCGATTTCCCCGTTTTTTGGAAGTATCATACATCGGCCTTGCACCATTTGTGTTTACATTTTGAGGGCTATTTTCTGTTCCTTTCGTGGTGCAAAAACACATAAAAAATGTTCTGAAAAGTTGTTCGAAAACCAGTGTTCGAAACCACACATTATTAAACAGATTTCACTCAAGCTTTACTGCAACAACTTGCCAGCACAACATGTCAGTCACGTGAAAATATATGTGATATTAACAGTGCTGGTAGTTGAATATATTAGAGTATTGTGATAATTATGCTCTGGTTAGTGGTTGTTGCGTTGGTATCTACATGTTTTGTCATTGCATTGTGTGTGCGAGTGAGCATGATGTGTAACTTGGACCATGTGATCAGAAAACTTGCAGAAATTGGACTTGAAGTAGGATTTTTTTCATGAATGGCTAATGGTAGGAGAATTAGGAGATTCACTTGTAGCCGATGGTACGTTGTTTGCTTAATACAAAAGTGCGCCACAGAGAAGGTGTTACGTAACTCCGGGTCACTGCGCTTGCTAAAACGGGAAGCGTTTTAGCTAAAACTGTTTATACATCGTACTAGGAGATAAACTCGTTCTGGTTATTCGCTAAACCCTCCCTCCGAGGGGGTTTAAGTTGCCATTTTATTTTTGAGTTCAGACATCGTTTTAGTGAGAAAGTTACACCGAATCGAGTTCAACCGGTGTTTTAAGGGAATTTAAAACGATGTCTGAACGATCCCATAAACCACCTGTCCACGCCTCCTTAACCCTAACTCCCTAGGGAATGTGCAAAATCGTATTAAAATTGGAGGACTCAGGACTGTTGGTCAGATGAAAGGTTGTGTTGAAAACTGCTCCGTCCCAAACCGGTGAGTACAGACCCGAGTTTGTCATAGGCAAACTCGGGTCTGGTTCTAATGGATAATTCACGTAATGTTGTGTGGGAATAATATTGCAGTACTTTAATATTGGGTACTTTATTGACATAATATTGCAGTCACACGGGTACGTTTTACAAAAACATACAATATTTTGATTTATTTTCACCACTAGAAGTCTGATACAAATAAATATTTCATAATATAGTACATGCAGCCACTGCCAAGCACACGGCACACACTCGCAGCCAGTTTTACAGGCTGAACACACTGTGATACACAAACTGGCAAGCATGCGGGATGACCATGCTTTAAACTCAATGTCTTGACAGATATTCTGCCAAAATTTTGGTGCCTTGTTATGTTGGTACCCTATATGTCATGAACAACAGGCACTTGTATACAATACTTACAGGGGGTTAAAGGTTTAGGATGTGCTGGGGCGGTATGGAGAATCGAGCAGCTCCATTTCCACTGAAGTACTCCATTGTATAGCACGGCGTCTCAACATTAGCCTCTCCTAATCAAATCCTTGTGCCAACTCCCATTTTTACAGAATGGCAGAGGGTGTCAGCGAATTTCTGGCGCTATAACCAGTTGCTCCGGGTAGGTGGAGCTCGTCAACCTTGGTTGGTAGTCCGCCTAGGAGAAGGACAACTCTGATTCCAAACCCGGGTAGGTGGAGCTCGTTAGCCTAGGTCGGCGATCTGCCTAGGAGAAGGACAACTCTGATTTCAAACCAGGGTTGGTGGGGCTCGTTAGCCATGTAAGGCAGCCCACCTAGGAGAAGGAAACTCTGATTTCAAACCCGTGCAGTATCGGCCTGCTTATATCTGTATGGTCACGGATCAGAATATGACCATCGCTCCCCACAGCGTGACGTAGGAGTCATCTTGTGGTTGGCGTCAGGAAGGGCATCCGGCTGTGAAATCTTGCTCCAATTTTCAAACTATGGCTAGTAATATGAATAGGCGGGGTACAGCCTCAAGTACTCCGTGGGCCGCTCCACCAGCCTTCGTCAAACATAAAGGTGGAGGAGGAGGCCAAGCCGCAGTAAGTAATGACGGCTATTCGCCCGATGTCCTGCGGGGAGGTCAGAACAGGAGGGGGGTTGAGCGTTTGAGGGTGGCAACGTAGAACATTGGCAGCATGTCGAGAAAGTCTGGGGAGGGGATGGTGAGGAGGGGAGTGGATATGTGCTGTGTGCAGGAGTCAAGGTGGAAGGGAGGTAGTGCAAGGTGGCTTGGTAGGAGGGGTGAGCGGTATAAGTTCTTCTGGATGGGCACTGATGACGGGAGCGGAGGTGTCGGGATGTTGCTGGCAGAACGGTGGGTTTACCAGGTGATGGCGGTTCAGCGAGTCAGTGAACGGATCCTGTTGGTGAAGCTACTGGTCGGGAGGAGAGTGGTCAACGTTATCTCGGCCTATGCCCCACAGGTCGGGAGGTCACAGGAAGAGAAGGATTCCTTCTGGGATCAGATGGTTAGGGTAGTCTCGAGGCTGCCACAGAGAGAGGGTGTCATTGTGGGAGGTGATCTCAATGGCCATGTGGGTGCGGCTGCAGATGGTTATGATGGCGTGCATGGAGGCATGGGTTATGGTGACAGGAATGTCGCGGGTGAGCGGATCCTCAAGTTTGGTGACGCGGTCGGGCTGGTGATATGCAACACATTCTTCAGGAAGACCTCCAACCAGCTGGTGACGTACAGTTCCAGTGGAAGCAATAGTGCTATCGACTTCCTGATGGTCAGGAAAGGGGACCACACCATGGTGAAGAATGTCAAGGTCATCGCAAGAGAAGAGTGTGTTTCACAGCACCGTCTTGTCGTTGGTGACCTGGCTCTGGCTCTGGTTGGTGCTAGGAAGGTGAAGAAGAAGCAAGTGCCGAGATTGCGAGTGTGGCGGTTAACCAAGGAGGATGTGAGCGAGAGGTTTAGAGCAAGGGTGGAGGAATTGGCAGAGCAGGCTGTGATGGAGGAGAGTGTGGATAGTAGGTGGTCTGTGCCAAGGAATATCTGGTTGCAAGCTGCAGAAGAGGTCTGTGGGTGGACGAAGGGTGAGCCTAGGCACAAGGAGTCATGGTGGTGGACCGAAGAGGTCAGGAATGCAGTTGATGAGAAGAGGCGCCGCTTTAATATATGGAAGTCATCGGGCGAGAAGACGGATAGGTTAGCGTACCTCGAGGCAAAGCGGATATCACGGAGACAGGTGTGGATGGCACAAGATGCCAAGAGAAGGGAGTTTGCAGCGGATCTACGGAGTGGTGAGGGTAGGAGGCAGTTCTTTAAGATTGCCAAGCAGATGGCAAAGGAGCGGCAGGATGTGACTGGTGCGAGCTGTGTCAAGGATGAGGATGGTAACATCGTGACGGATATTGAAGGTGTGCAGGAGATACATGGAGCGGCTGCTCAATGTGGAGAACGAGTGGGACAGGGAGGTGGAAAGTGAAGTGGTGGAGGGTCCATTTTGCCTTATCGAAGAATGGGAGGTGGCTCAGGCACTGAAGCACACCAAGTCTGGGAAGGCCGCTGGTCCATCTGGAGTGGTTAGTGAGATGATGAAGGCCTCTGCAGGTGTCAGTGTACAGTGGATGACGGCCTTGTGCAATTCCATTTTGGCAGAAGGCCGTATTCCCACAGATTGGCAGAACAGCATCTTGGTTCCCCTGTTCAAGGGCAAGGGTGACCCTTTAGAGTGTGGCTCTTTAAGGGCCATCAAGCTCCTGGAGCAGGCAATGAAGGTGTGGGAGAGAGTGCTTGAGGTACGTCTGAGGATGCAGGTGGAGATTGACGAGATGCAGTTCGGCTTTATGCCGGGTAGAGGAACTACTGACGCCATTTTCATTGTACGACAGCTGTAGGAAAAATTTCCGGCCAAGAAGAAGAAGCTCTACCTCGGGTTTGTGGATCTTGAGAAAGCTTTTGACCGAGTGCCAAGGGAGGTTGTGCGATGGGCCTTGAGGAAGCGGGGTGTGGAGGAATGGCTGGTGAGAGCAGTGATGATGTTGTACACTGGTGCTAGTACGGTGGCGAGGACAGGTGCAGGGGATAGCAGGAGTTTTGAGGTGAAGGTTGGTGTACACCAGGGCTCGGTACTGAGCCCCCTGCTGTTTGCTACTGTGATGGACGTGGTGTCCAGTGAGACGCGAGGCGGGCTGCCTTGGGAACTGCTGTATGCGGACGACCTAGTCCTTATAGCAGAGACAAGGGAGCAGCTACATGCAAAGATGGCAGCATGGAGAGTGTGTCTGGCATCTAAGGTTCTGAAGATCAACGCCGGGAAGACCAAGGTGATAGTTAGTCGCGTCAGCGGTGGGCCAATGACGAGCTCTGGTGCATGGCCGTGTGGTGTGTGTGGGAAAGGTGTAGCTGCCAACTCAATCCAGTGTACAACGTGTAGGAAGTGGGTTCACAGGCGATGTAGTGGCTTGAAGGGTAGTCTTCAGGCTGCTAGCGCCACGTTCGTCTGTAAGAGATGTCGGGGTGATGGTCTACGGCCAGAGGAGAGAGAAGCGGGTCTGGAGGTCTGCGGTGACACGTATGAGGTGGTGGAGTCGTTCTGCTACCTGGGTGACATGCTGGGTGCTGAGGGAGGAGCAGATGCAGCAGTGACATCACGCGTGAGGAGTGGGTGGAAGAAGTTCAGGGAGCTGGCCCCATTTTTGACATCCAAGGCGCCGCCCCTGAAGATGAAGGGCCAGGTTTACACCGCCTGTGTCCGAAGCAGTATGGTGTACGGCTGCGAGACATGGCCCACAAGGGTGGGGCACATCCAGCAGATGGAACGAGCAGAGATGAGAATGATCAGGTGGATGTGTGGGGTGTCTCTGGCTGACAGGCTGTCAAGCGAGGAGCTGAGGAGGAGAGTGGGAGTGGAGGGGATCGGCATCGTATTGAGGAGGCACAGGCTGAGGTGGTTTGGTCATGTGGAGAGAAAGGAGGATGTCAACTGGGTCAAGAGGTGTACCAACGTAATTGTGGGTGGGTCCACACCCGTCGGCCAACCGCGCAAGACTTGGCAGAGCTCTGTGTCAGATGACATGCGACTGCTTGGAGTCAATGCGAGGGATGTGACGGACAGGGCCAAGTGGAGGAGAGCCATAGGGAGAAAGCAGGCCAACCCAGAACAGACTGGACAACGGCCTTAAAACCGACATGATGATGACAGAATGTTGAGATGATGTTTTTTAAAACTTCAGCTGTCATTTTTAGTATATAGTGAAAGGGGCCACAAAAGCTTCAAAGATCGAAATGGCAAGATAAGCTGCATCATTATGCTACATCATTGCTTGATTGACTTACCCTGGTACCTTATGGTTAGCTCCGTTAGTTGTAGTACCACCTGCAATGTTGCCATCTCTATCTATAACAAGCATTCCAATGGTGTCATGGTTGCCCTTGTCTACCTCACTGTTGTAGCGTGGCTCAACAGGATGTGACCTTGCATAGTCTGGGTGGTATGGTCCACAAGATTTAGTCGGGTCTGGTTGCACATTCTATGAGAAAAAGACAAGGTTATAACGTATCAGTCGTCCTTCTTTTTTTTAATGATTTCACCTGTATTTTAAGTATTAAATCTTATTTTGCATGATCATTTCAAGAGGCAGGAGTACATACCAAGAGTCTGTTCAAGGCCAATGCCAGACTGCCCAATTCAAGGCTTTGTGCCATAGCCTATAAAACAAATCTATTGTCAAGTAATTTGGATTGTCTGCACATTCTTGAGGTGCTTCATGAAGAAACAAAACTCCGTGCACAGAATAGATCAGTGAGGTATACTTTCCATCTGCTGGCTTAGTTCCGCAGCCAGAGGGGGGGGGGGGGGAACTATATTTAGTTGGATATATGTACAAATGTACATGTAATTTATGTTCGCATATTTCCACAAAGGAGGCCATACTTTAAAAGAATTTACATGATGACACCTTATAACGGTCGGGCTATTTGTGATAAATCAATTATTTATGTTTTTATTGATATTTATCAATACATAGAATTTGTGCATAGTCAAAAACATATTTTCAAAGTGTATGTTTCACTTATAACATTGTAACGAAAATGCAAGTCATGATTAATTTCCAGTAAGCACACTTTATTCTTCACTCTGATAAAATACAGGTTCCTTTCATAAACTTAATTGATAGGACTTACAACTCATATTTGATTGAGAAGAATTAATGTCAATACAGTTGACCACGTATTGATAATAGGGCCTATGATAAACTATTGGTAGAATAGCTGTTAAATGAAATGACTTATACAAGTTTAATTCATCTATGCTTTCTAGGTCAAGACCTAGAGATTATTGTGAAGAAGAATGATTATTAGAGCATTGCAAGAAACATTTTATTATGATACGCTAGCTCCTCAGGGCTCGGTGTTCAGATCGTGACCGGTTCTGGCCCGGTGAGGAAGTTCACCCAGAATAAGGAGCGCGTCTTACTCAACATTCGATTGCAATGCACATTGGCGCTCCGCCTCATCGTTATCCACATAGACATTAGATTATACGCTTTAGGCACGGTGTGTGCCAACAGTTTTGGAAGACAATAAAACCATTATTATTATTTGAACAACAACACGATCTCTCCAGTCAGAATTCTTGTCTAGTCTCTAGTCATTTAGTACTTGAACTAGTAATTCCACGCCCGTTACATTTGGTGGCAGCGGTGACCGGACTTCGACGGAGGTATTGTACACGCTACCAGAACGACAAAAGAAGATGAATACTTCCGATCAAGAAATCGGTTCATTTCAATGTGAATGACGAGAAATCAACCTGATGAAGGAAGAAAATGAGAGGTTGTGGCGGCAACTGGCGGCAATGGGCACTGCCGATAATGAAGAACCGTCACCGGACAACATGGAACAACGAGAACCGTCACCGTACAACATGGAACAACAGAGATCGACACAGAACAACATGTCAGCCCGGTCTGGCAATAAGCCGAGAGTTCGGCCAGCGACGTATGATGGTATGAGCCCCTGGGAAGACTATCTTGTGCAGTTTGAGCTATTGGCTGAGCTCAACGGGTGGAGTGCACGAGAGAAGGCGATGTACCTGGCCGCTAATCTACGGGGCGCAGCACAGGCCATGCTGGGTGACTTAGATGTCACTAGACGACGAGATTGTAACGCTCTCGTCACAGCACTCGGTCGACGATTTAGCCCTGACAACCAGACGGAGATGTTTCGTGTTCAATTAAAGAACCGAATGAGTGGGCGAGATGAGAAACTTCCCGAGTTGGCCCAGAGCATAAGGCGGTTGACACGACGGGCATACCCAACGGCACCCTACGAGCTACAAGAAACACTAGCAAGAGAGCATTTCATATATGCTCTAGATGATGCTGACATCCGTTGGCGAGTGTTTCAGTCCAGGCCGATCAACATTGATGATGCCGTGAGAGTTGCCATTGAGCTTGAGGCATTTCATACGGCAGAGAGACAACAGGGCCAAATAAGATGGTCAGCACCAGCTGCCAGAGTGATATCCTCTGACACGACAGATACAGCAGCCACACAACCACTGGAACGACAGCTATTACCAAAGATTTCAACAATCTACAAAAACAACTAAATGGGGAAGGAAAGACGGATAATGGCCATGATTATGATTACCCCCAGATCATCAACACAACGAAGATGGGCACGCCAGGGAGACAAAGGCACCGTGAAGTGTTGGAACTGCCACGAGACCAGCCATTTCCGACGAGAATGCCCAAAAGCCGGTTCATGGAGAAATGATACAAGCTCACTTCAGAGAAACGGCGGACAGTCGAGCTTGTGGGCCAAGGATCAAATCCAGCACCCAGGCCCGGGCCCACAGACCCAATCACAACAATAAAGCCACGCATCAGATCGACAGTGGGGGCAGGTGGCATGCATGTGGCCGGACATCTAGAAGGGGTTGGTATGAGTTTTTTGGTGGATACAGGGGCCAACATAACAATAGTGAGGCCAGAGATTTACTACGCCATACCAGAATCAACGCGACCACGACTAGAGAATAACGAAATCACCATGGTAACAGCAGATGGCAAGCCCCTACTCTCCATTGGGCGTGGGAGTTTTCAACTTAAAATCGCCAAGCAGAGCCCTAAGGTACAAAATGATGTATGGGTGGCTGAGATCGACCTAGACGGTATCCTGGGCTATGATTTCATGATGAAATACAACTTTAATCTAGATGTGGGTAAGGCAAAAATGAAACTACACGACATACCCATAGCGTGCACAGCCACTGCACGGGCACCAGCATCATCATGCCGCATCACTGCAGACACTACTGTGAGCATTCCACCAGGCGGAGAGGTATTGCTACCAGGGAAACTGGAAGGAGAAGCAGGGCTTATGGGACTGGCTGTAGTTGAACCAACGGCTAATTTGATAGAAGTTGCAATGGCAAACGTGCCTGACATACATCGATGACATCGTATCCTATGGCTGCAACTTTCAACAAGCACTTGGGCGACTTGAAGAAGTATTAGTTCGACTCAAGACAGCTGGGCTAAAACTAAGCCCAAAGAAATGCCATCTATTTCAACGCAGCGTGTCCTTTTTGGGCCACACCATCAGTGAGAAGGGCATAGCTTCAGATGACATCAAGACAGCTACAGTAAGAAACTGGCCAACACCAAAGAATGTCACCGAAGTTTCCTGGGCCTATGCTTGTACTACCGAAGATTTGTAAGAGGCTTTGCAGGCATTGCAAAACCATTGCATCAGCTGACTGAAAAAACAACAGCAGTTCATCTGGACAGAAGAAAGTGACAGAGCATTTCAGCAACTTAAAAAGGCCCTCACATCCACTTCAATTTTGGCGTATCCTACTGAAGAAGATGAATTCATATTGGATACCGATGCAAGCAACTATGGAATTGGTGCAGTGCTATCGCAGGTGCAAAATGGCACAGAAAGAGTCATTGCATACTTCAGCCGTACACTTGGCAAAGCTGAGCGCAAGTACTGTGTGACGAGAAAAGAGCTCCTGGCTATAATCAGTGCAACAATTCATCACTACCTCTATGGCAGAAAATTCCTGATACATACTGACCATGGAAATTGAGATGGCTAATGAACTTCAAGAGCCCAGAAGGTCAGACGGCAAGATGACTAGAAGTGATGGGTACCTATACCTTCGACATACAACACAGACCCGACAGACAACACGGTAATGCAGACGGCTTATCTCGCCGGCCATTTGACGAATGTCAACAGTGCGAAAGAATTGAGCACAATGACCATGAAATGCATGATCATGTCATCACACCGAAGCCAACAGCCATCAATAACTTAGAGCCAACTGATGTCTTGCTTATTTGCAAAGAGAATGAAGAAGTGATGAGCCAAGAAGAAAAGTGTATCGACAAAGAAAAATCGTCATGTAATGGCAATGATGATGGAGTGCATGGTTACTCAGCCCAACCCGTGTGCACAAATGAAGTTGATAAAAATGAAGACATACAAGATGTAAGCACTGACCCCAACGCAAATACCGAGGTGCAAGATTTACCAATAATGTACTGTTCCGTGATTGGAACTACCGAGGCCGGAGAAGAAACCCCAGAGGAAAAGTCTGAAGAGGGCTGGAGTTCAGGAGACCTCGGATGGACAGCCAAAGACTTGAGAGGGTCGCAACTGAATGACAAAAACATCAGGCAGATACCCCTTTGGAAAGAGTCAAGAGAAGAGCGACCGGACTGGGCAGAAGTCTCTCCCGAGGGCAGAGTAGTTAAATCCTATCGGACGCTATATTTCAAATTATCTATGCAAACTGGAGTTGAATGCGCTAATTGCGCATGGCAGAAAGGCATTCCTGAATCGGTTGGTTTTTGTGGCAATTTGCCGTACCCTCCCAGACTGGTTAACAACAACAGATGAGTTAAGTGGATGAGTTACGTCATCTTTAATGAGCACAAACTTTGCGCGCATTGTATCCTCCAAAATATCCTGCACCGCATTCAGCTCACAGCCTATGATCTTAGAAGCATTCTTTGTTATACGCTCAATCTTCTTGCGGTCGCTCACCTGGAGTGCGTTAAACCAGACAACACAACAGAAAGTAATAACAGATTGGATGGTGCTTTGATAAAATAACTTTAAAATTGTTTCATCTACCTTAAAACATTTCAGTTTCCTGAGAAAGTACATTCTTTGATTGGCCTTTTTAAAAATAGTTGTTGTATTTGAATTCCAGTTCAGACGATTATCAATGCACGTACCTAAATATTTATATTCAGTCACTATGTCCACAGTTTCATCGTGAATTACAATTGGCTCAATATGATTTCTGTCCCGACGAAAGTCAAAGATCATTTCCTTTGTTTTCTTCACATTAAGAACCAAAGAATTATTTTCACACCATTGAACTAGTTTAAAAACTTCGTTCCTATAGGCAGTCTCGTTGTCATTAAAAATCATCCCAGACAATGCAGTATCATCTGCATATTTGTTCAAAGCACAAGAGCCACTTTGTAAGGTGTAATCACTAGTGTACGAAGAAAATAAAATGAGGGACAAAACACACCCCTGAGGAACACCTGTATTTGTAACAATAGTGTCAGATAATGAATTTTCAAATCTAACCCGTTGTGATCTGTTCGCAAGGAAACTCTTGATCCAGAGGACAAGATGAGGATTCATATCCATACCACTGAGTTTGCCTATGAGAATGTTTGGATTGATCGTGTTAAATGCAGACGAAAAATCAATAAATAAAGTCCGAACATAAGTTTTAGGTCTGTCCAGATGTTGATATATTCTATGTAGTAGTGTCATCAAAGCATCCTCAACACCGCGATGAGCACGGTAGGCAAACTGAAATGGGTCCTCAACATGCTTTGTTTGGGCTAAGATAATATTCTTAACAATCTTCTCAAAGCATTTCATAAAGATTGGAGTAAGTGCTACTGGTCTGAAATCGTTTAAAACGACTGGTTTTGATATTTTGGGTATTGGTATAATGATCGACGATTTCCAAATGCTAGGAACTACAGATATGTCTAGAGACCACTGAAACAGTCGTCGAAAGACCACACTCAGTTCCTTATTACAGGTCTTAAGAACCTTCCCAAGGATACCATCTGGCGCTGATGCTTTATTGGATTTAATTTTACCCAGAACACATTCAACCTCAAAGTCGGTAAAGGCCACTTTGTCGGATTCATTGACGTTATCGCTATACCCATTAAATGTCTGCATGTTACTCAAGTTACAATCATTGTTATCAAATCGCCCATAAAATGAGTTCAGTTCATTCAGGAATGTTTTAAGGTTGTCCTGAGGAATTTTGAGGTTGGACTTACTGTCCCCAGCATAGCCAGTTATGGTTTTCAGTCCTTTCCACGCCTGTTTCGAATTTCCTTGCCGAAATTGGTCCCGAATTTTCCTTCCGTGCTGTCTCTTGCACGGGTGTACGAGTTTGTTGATCTGCCTCTGTGTAATGTGTTTCTGTTGGAGATCCCTGTCTTTGTGTGCTGTCCTTTTCCTTTTCAGCAGTTCACGCATCTCTTTTGTCAGCCATGGTTTGTTGTTTGGATATATTTTCACCACTTTCTCCTCGACAGTAAGGTCCTGACAAAACCTCACGTATGCTCTGATGGTATCAGCAGCTTCATCAAGGGAATCTGTGTCCATAAAGACGTCCCAGTCGGTGCACTCGAAGCAATTTCGAAGGGAATCAATATTGCTGTCTGTCCACTTCCGAACTGTTTTTGTGGTCGGCTTGGCTTGTTTCAACTTTTGTTTATACTTGGGTAGGAGATATACCATATCATGATCAGATGCTCCAAGTCCCGGTCTTCCACAGGCCTTGTATGCATTGGGGATATTGCCGTAACATTTGTCCAGGGTCCGATGACCTCTGGTAGTGATGTCGACATATTGATAGAAATGGGGCAACTCTGTATGTAGGTTACACTCGTTGAAATCACCTAAGATAAGATGCACGGAGTCAGGAGCGTTCCTTTCCAAACTTTGGACGATCTCTGCTAGCTTGGTTGCGGCACAACTCACATTCGATTTCGGTGGAATATATGTAACTGTCACGAACAACTGGGTGAATTCTTGTGGGAGATAAAATGGCCGTAGGCCGACTGTCATCAGTTCAACATCAGGTGAACAAAAACGGTGTTTGACAGTGATGTTGCGGCACCATCTCTGATTGATACATACAGACCCCACCGCCTGATTTTTTGCCAGACTCGGCTGACCTATCATTACGTTCACATTGGAATCCATCGATATCAGAAAAGCGGTAGTGTGGACATCTTGAAACCAAGTTTCACTGAAACACATAAGGCAATTGTCTCTATACTCATGCAGATAGGTCGTGGCCAATTTCAGTTCATCTAGTTTATTGCATAGAGAACGGGCGTTACCTGCAATAATTGAAGGCAGTGGTGGGTTGAATTTTCGTCGCCGATTCTGGCACGAATTCCGCCCTTCTTACCTCTCTTTCTTGTCCTCAATTCTTTAGGAATACCAAAGTCGGGTGGGGCAGACGCCCGAGTGCGCAGGTTTAATAGCTCATTGCGTCCGTACACAATACGACCTTGCAATGGCCACTCACATACAACTCCTTCGTCATAGGGCAGTGCAGAATTTTGGCCGAAATCACTCAGGAAAAACATCAAAACAATAAAAATCCGGATATACATTGTGCTTGGAGACATACACAACACGATGAGAAGTGCAAATATACATACATTGCCCACAAAACAGGTAAAAATCACACAAAAATTACAGAGCACTTGTACATCAGGTGGTCGCCGCTGTGGCAGCGCCCTCATACATGGATGACCGTAGCCAACCTTCAGGCAATCTTGTCATGAAAGCCTGCAGGTATGGTGGGGTCACCATGATAAATACATGTCATGAAAGGCCTACCTGTATGGCAGGGTCGTCATGACAAAAAACATGTCACGAGAAGCCTGCTTGTATGGCAGGGTTGTCATGACAAATACGTGTCGCGAGAAGCCTGTCAGTATGGCAGGGTTATCGTGACAAATACATTTGTAACTGCAAGTGACCGATTCAAAGCATCCCTGTGCAGCTAATGTAACGTTAAAGTCATGATTGGCACCAAAAATTCTCCGTCTGGACAAGAATGATTTGATGCCCGGAACAAAGACGTCCGGAGGCACAGAGGGCTCGGACAGTCCTTAGTATAAATCCCTCCTTAGGGAGCAGACATCAAGTCATGATCAGCACCAAAATTCGCTGTCTTGAAACGGACAAGAATCATTTGATGCCCAGAACAAAGACATCCGGAGGCAAGGAGGACTCCGACCGTCTTAGTTCAAAAAACCTTCCTTAGGGATCAGATGCAAAAGTCATGAGCGGCACCAACATTTTCCGTCCGGAATGGACAATGATTTGATGACTGGAACAAAGATGTCCGGAGGTAAAGAGGAGTCCGACAGTCTTAGTTAAAAAACAAAAATCCTCCCGTAGGAATCAGATGGGCACACTCGGTTCCCATCAGATGTGGTCCGTCTCTATATTATACAGAAAACAGTTCTTTACTACATGTATATCAAGAAGTAACAACTGCTTACAAAAAAGGCAACCGTAGGGACCAATAAAAAACAGAACTCTAAAGATCTCTATAACACTTTTGGATAAGAAGGTGTTGAAGAGGTCCTGCAATTCAGGGGTGTTAAAACATCCCCTTAAGTTAACTGACATGGAGGTTCAAACATTAAGTAATCTACTGTCATGTTAGAAGTCCCTCAATTGCAGGCTGTAAAAGCCGTAGCTTGTTTGAGAAAGGTCTGATGTGAACAGGAGAGCATTACAGCATCCAGCACATCAGGCGAAATTCCTGCGGAGCTGGGTGAAGGAAACCCAATCTGTGCTGGAACAGAATATTGTTCTGCTCGGAAGAACATTTGTACCTCCAGCTGGTGAACCAAGGGAATGGTTATAGCCCTGGAAAACCAATCAATGGGGTCAACATGGAGTTAAGAAGAGGACCTTGTCATCCTTCTGCTCCAGTTGATTAAGTACCCGAGGGACAAGAGGAAGACGACAGGAAGGTGTATACAAGTAGCCTGTCTGTCTTCATCACCATCGTATTCGTGTGCCATGTGTAGGGGTCAGGAACCCTCAGGCATTAGCCTGGAAATCTGTGACTAGTTCATGAAACAAGTCAGATTGACATGTGGTTAGTTGTCCTTGCTTGGGAGGAGGACCGTCGAAAGCAAGAAGCTATGAGGAAAACCCCAATGGGGTATTTCTCAAGTGAGTGTACACAGTTGTGCAGGCTGCCTGCCCACCTGGTCATCGATGTTAACTACAACCGTGTCAAAGTCACATCGAACCAGGATCATCTGGCACACCACCGAATATAGATGCGGGTTGTGGGCAGTTAACTGGCAGGGTAACATGTCCGCCATGATAGTTAATGAAGCCTGCAATCTGTGAGAGGCCCACCCTTGTGAGGTTGGCAACGTCGAACCATAGGAGGTGCTGCACAAGTCAGGTCATGGCCTGCACTGAATGCAGTGAGGACTGGGCCGATACAAGCAAATAGGTGAATGCCACCAATCTTTGTTTCCACAGCCCAGTCATATCGCCTTTACTATCTGAGCAGAGGCCAGGAGTGAGGCGGAAAAAAGGCTGGATGGAGCCACCATGAAGTTGCAGCGAGAATCTTTGTTTGAAAACCGCGAAATTCTCAGTGCTCTGGCCTGAAAATGAGTTGCAGTTGTGTACCCTTCAGGCCAGGGCTCATTCCCCATGCTGATGTGTTAGACAGTCGACTATATCTCATCAACATCTTCCCAAGGGAAATACAAGACGGGCGCAACACTGTGCTGGCCCGATGGTATTGATGTCAGCCTCAAAGTCTCTCTGACGAGCTCCTACGAGACAGATGGGTGGAGGTCGTCATGAGTCAGGTAGGTCACTTATGGAAGTCATCAAAACAACTGAAGCCGAATCGAAATCGTTGTTACCAGTGAAGGCCTCATCCTATGTGGCATGACATACAGAAAATGTTGCTAGCAAGGCCACACAAAATCATCTGGGCAAACTTCAAGAGGTATGCAGTTGAGAAAACAAACAACTGTTTGTTCTTCACCTGCGCTGGCCTGACCGTGGGGTTGATGGCTATCTGAGATTGACCATCTGAGTACATGTAGTCGCCATCGACCAATATGGATGTAAACATCGATATCCACCGCAAAAGAAAAGATCTTTGTCCGTTAAAAACTTAAAAGGTGGGACTCGAATCTTTGGCGGGCACCCTTCGACAGGAGAAACAGTCCATCAAGCATGTTACCCCGGCGGGCCAAGATTGCTAGGGTCTGAAATTGACAGTGAAAATAGCGGTCACTACGTCCGCTAAGACTGTCGAGTCAAGATTAAAACATTAAACCTAATGTACTTCATAAGGATAAAGAGGGAGGCTGAACGCGTATCGCCGAGCCCACTTTAATTCTACTGCAAAGTGTATTCAAGCTTCTGCAAGTATTATTTACGAGGAGCTGCTTGAATAATGGGGTCCCTCTACTGCTGGTAGCTTGTGTTTAGCTGCATTGAAGAGGGAAGATGTGACAAAAAAATACCGAATTTCGCTAACGGAAAACGGTAATGATCACATTATTACTTGAAGAGCAGCAGGCAGTTGAATACAGGCACAATCTTTCGAATGTGGTCCACAACATGCCTGAACTATGGAAGTATCACAACACCCAGTCGCTTCATTGTGAAGAGCAGCTGTCATCTGATGAACCATCCTTATGCAAGAGTCGAATAGACCCCGTAAACGAGAACCGTAAAACATATCTGGAGGGACGAGTTGCACACGGCCACAGTCGAGTCAGTTTTTGAACAACTCCCTCGGAGACAATGGACAGTGTACATACACAAGTAATGCACACATGTACAATGTACACAAAAAATGTAGCGATCTCAGTACAGCAAGAAACACCGCCGCACGGTTAAGTCACTGCGCGGCGTGTCCCATTGTCCTTGAGTCACCCAACCGTGATTAATGTAGGGGTGCTACAGAGTTCACGGCTCGCAACTGAACTCAGACGGACGTTTCATTAACGTGCCCGCCAGGCAATACATGTGCATTTATAAATGTATATGACCGATAATGAAGCCGAGAACAATTGCAAGGCTTGTAATGAGTCGGTCGAAAAACCGAGTCCTCATCCCGGTAGCATATGCCGCGGTGGGATCGGTGCAATAAACTCGTCCGGATTAGAAAAAATAATGAAGCCGTTCCCGCCTGAGAAATGGACACCATTTTGTTCGTTGTGTTTCACACTTGATCCAACGAAGGTATGGGGAACACCTTGTCATTGTTAGATGCGGAGCCCGTCCTGCGCTTGATTTGAAAAATTTGTGATCAGGCAGAGGGGGCTCATTGGTGGAGGGTAATTTAAGTACCTGTGTAATGTCCCTCTGCAGCAACGGAATTTCGTTTCCGCGTTGGACAGCCGTTGTAACCGGTCTGATTCTTCGTCATCATCGGATGAATCAGCCGAATGCGAAGGCCAAAATGACCCCGGTGACTGAGAGCCGTCTGGAGGGGCTAGTTGTACAGAACCACAAAGTGGTGGCTGGGCAACACCCTCGGAAATAATACACACACATTGTACATAATATTATGCAGATGGGTGAAGACTAAACACAAGCGGGGATCCTGGCGCACAGCTAACTGTGTGCGGTAGGTCCCTTTGTCACTGGACCACGCGACCGTGGCCCAGGCCGGCGAATGCGAAGTTCCGTTCGCCGTAGGCCGGGCTCCCGGTATAGAGCGCAACCATGTGTGGTATACATGAACATGTACGAACATGTGTTTTTTCATTTTTGTACATGTACACGTACCTCGTTGTGCTTGGGCCACGCAATCGTGACCAATGAATGACGACTATGAAGCATTCACTGCAGATAAGGACTCCCGGAGCACGGCTAACTGTATATGTCCCTTCGTTCACGGGTCACCCAACCGTGACCGGTGGCCGGAGACTTGTAAGGCGAGACTAACAACCGAGGGTTGTGGGGCGTGGCTCGCCACTCCAGGGAGGCCACCATTAGGGCCCGCCTGGCGTCCTGCAGACATAGCCGATAGTGTAGGTAAAATCGACTGAAATGCCTGCAGGAAACAGACCTCGAGATCAAGTCCTCACGTCAGGAGCGTTTGCCCTGGCGGGACCGGTCAGAGGAACCGTCAGAATCTGAAGAAGAACGGCGTGATCAGCGATCAGCTTTCTTCTTCTTGCTCTTCCTCTTGCTCTTCCTCTTTGAAGAACGGACCCAGGGTGTGTCTGACTACAAGTCAGAAGACACCTGGGGCACCGGGACCCCCGAGCAACGGACAAAACCCGATGACGAGAGTGGTCCCTCAGAGCGAGATAGAACGAGGGCCATCGGTCCGGGATCCCCCCGGGCGACCGGCTCCGCATCGCTCATAACGTACCCGGCCGCCAGTACCTCAGGCCCCACGGGGGCTGAGCGAGAGCTGGACGGTCCAGTAGCCCGTGCAATAGCCCATCCCAGCAACCAGTGGTACTCAGCACTGTGTCGGGAGGGCATGGGTGACTAGAGCCCACTGAAGCGTGGCGGTTAGTCCCCTCGGGCTGCCCCATGAACGGGGGAGGGCCAGGCGATACAGCAGTGCTGACGGCCCTTTTTAGGCTTTTCTCCGGCACAGGAGGTATGTTTTGGACGAACCTTGCCGGAGCGTGCCCTTTGTTTGGGTGTTCCGCTTGAATTGACCAGAGAAGGAGACCGAGGTCCCCTTAACTGGTCAGCGGAACTGCCAACGCCCCCAGCCGGCAGTGGCTGAGGGTGCCGGACGAGGGACTGCTGCCGGACGAGGGACTGTAACGATGTAGCGTTAATGACAGAGTCCCCCGAGAACTCGGTCCGTCCCGTGGGAGAGGAATTCCCCCCGGTTTGTGACAGATCGGTTCTCCCCAAACGCTTCATAATAATCAAATAAATACAACCAAGAAGATGATGAGAAACTCTACAAACTGTTGTTTTATTAACTCTTTTATTATAAACTTCTCTTAAGCGAAAAAGGGTAGTAAATTGACGAGGAAAACAGGAGCTATTTTAGACACGTCCTACCCGACCTGCCGCTAAGAGAAAAGAGGACGCTCACGAGGCACGCATGCCGCGGGGTATTATGGGTATGGTGCCAGAGGGCGCTATTGTATATAACTCTTCCGGAAAATACCTGCCGGTAGGGGGAATATGCATAAGTAGTATTGCTCTACAGGTAAGTAGAGTGAAGTAGACTTACTTACGGACTTGCTAATTGAGCGACCCCCAGAAGAAAGGAACAGTGAACATACAGAGTACACAAAGAAGTTACTCGAGCACATGGAAACCACACAATGGTATGCGAGAGAACATCTGAAAGTAGCGACAGAAAAACAAAAGAAAAACTATGACCACAAAGCAAATGCAGTTGGCTACAACAAAGGAGATGTTGTATGGTTGTACAACCCAACGAAGAAAGGGACAAGTCCCAAACTACAGAGATACTGGGAAGGCCCGTACCTTATTACCAAGAGGTTGAGTGATGTCACTTACAGGCTTCAGAGAGGGCCGAAGACAAAACCAAAGGTCGTACACAGTAATCGACTCAAGCCATATTGTGGAGCCAAGCAATTCAAATGGCTTTGGACAAGCAGTAAACAAGATGCCAAATGTAGCCGGGAAGAAAAAGAAGTCAGGATGGGCCCTGCAGAACACAACAGAAACAAAAGAAGTTCAACGAAAGTACAAGTAACAACGGGATGCAGGACTGGACGACGAGATAAACCCTTGGCAGAAAATCAAGAAACTAATCTACGAAGAAGTCAGCGAAGTAGGTGCCAACCAAAAAGATACCGAAATTAGCACAGTACCAGTGAACAGGCACATCCAGTAACCTGTGAAGTTCCCTATAACTCAGGAGAGTTATACCTCTTAGGTGAGGGGGGGGGGGGGTGTGTATTAATTTAACACCAGTGAGGGGTTAAGCTCCCTCTACTGCCCCAGCCAGGTGTAGCAGGGGGGTGTACCTGCATCGCCGAACCCTTTGCGTTTCATCGACTGAGAAGCAATCTAAAGTCAGCCACCACACCTTGTCGCTTGGGGTGTAAAATACAATGCCGGCTTCCTACCAGTCTAACGATGCAGATCGACACGTTGTCACCATCATCATGAAGCTAGCCTCAACTATTTCAGTCAATTGAGTTACTCCGCACGAGATCATCAAGTGTTCATCGAGGGGCTATCTAGCCCGGCTATCCAGCGCACCAGGGTCAGCCACCCTCAGCTTAAGGGTTCATCGATGGAGCTATCTAGCCGGCACCAGGGTCAGCCACCCTCAAATTTAGAGTTCATCGATGGCACTATCTAGCCGGCACCAGGGTCAGCCAACCTCAAAGGTTCCCGAGTGACCATCAGAGAAAATTTGGTAAGATACAAGTTGGTACAAAAACGAACACAGTGAAGATTGGGTCTTGAAATACAAATTGGGGGGAAATAAATTTAATAGAAGTAGCCTGCCGCTTTTGGACGCGATGAGTCTGAAGCGCATGTTTCTTTAATAATGTGTAGCGCCCTCAAAAGTCGAGGCGCGAATAGCATTGGCCTGCGTATACCATCAGAGTAGTGTTTACAGCTCTGGTGTATACGCTCGTCGTGATGAGAACTGTGGAAAGAAATTTTGTTCTTTCGCTGTTTGTTTGAAGTTGAAAAAGTTACGTTAACGGAAACTGTGTCTGTTCAGTATGGTAGACACAAGACAATTCGTTTTTGTAGATGACATGTATCTTTGATGTATGTAGGACAAAGATAAATATTTGTGCCAAATTAGTAACTTTTTCTGGACGGTGTGTATAAATGTACATGGATTCAATAATGACTGTCATGCTAGTTGTACAGACTACGGAAACTAGACGATGATTGAAAACTGTGATGCTGCTGACTTAAACATCAGAATGTCTTTTCTAAATGTAGAGATTAAGTTATTTAGTTTAAGTAAACGTTTTGTTGAGGATATTTAGAGTTGCGGACCACATTGTTCTATTTATTATTGTTGAGGATATTTAGAGTTGCTGACCATTTTTATTTTATTATTGTTGAGGATATTTGTTGCGGACCACATCGTTTATTTATTATTGTTGAGGATATTATTATATATCATATAGCACCCCATCTATGGAATTCACTACCGCTTGACCTCAGAAACACAGCATAATCCATCATCCTTCAAACGACAGCTCAAGACTCATCTCTTCATCCGGGCATTTTGACTCCTGGACTGACTTTCCCTTTGCAATGACCAGCGCCTTTGAATGGCATTTTGTCAGATACTGTGCGCTATATAAGTCCTGTTTATTATTATTATTATGATGGATACAGGTATTGTTCTCCCTCTAAATTGAACTGTGTGACAAAACGTCTGATAAGCTGGGATGCCCGTACGCGTGTGTCCTCACGCCAGGGCGAAACTTTTCATTGGCTTAAAGTATGCTGTGCCTAATGTGCAAATGCGTGGGCTTTCTTTTTGCATAATTATGCAACACGCATTGCATGACCTCAGGTCTTGACACGCATGCATTTAGCCTCAGTGTGTAATGTTTGTTTACATGCTATGTGCTTTATTTAGAAGAAAGAATATTGGGAACAAAAGTATATTGTCTATACTGTCTGTAATCTTTTTTTGTTTTGTTTTACCCATTGTAAATTTGACCTGCGAAATAATAAATGAAATGAAATGAAATGAAATGAAATGAAGTGAAAACAATAATTTGCTGAGTATAATGTCTTAACCATGCATGGTATGATGGTAGAAGGTGGTAAAGTGGCGTGAATATCGCATGCATTGCATGAATACAGCTGGCTGATATCAATAATAATCTAGCAATTATCACAAGATGACCGGCCTGCAACATTGCCAATTTGTTCCAAAAAATCAAACGCACTCCTTGCGATTTGTGATTTTAAATTCGAGTTATCTGTGGGCTGTAGAGTTGCACAACTGCCGTGGTTAATTGGCTTTTTCGCAATTTTGCGAAAAAGCCTTTCTCTCTGTTCTCATTTTTTTTTTTTTTCATCTTTCTTCTTTTTGTCACCTAAACCCCATAGACTTTGTGCACGTTTTTCCTGGCCTCCACTTTTGGCATTAATCTTTGTCATACATCGTTCTAAGTTTGCATAAGCATAGTCCCTATAGCAAAGATGTGTCCCGAAGATTGACGTCATAGTTACGTCATCAACTAATTTATTATAGATTTTTGAATATTTAATTGTTCCCATAGACTTTGTACACAGAAATTTAGAAAAAATTGTCGAATTTCAAAGGGCATTTTTGACTCTTTGCCAGTAATTCATTTGCACCAATCTTTGCCCAAGCAAAGACCCTAATTCAAACAACATTGCGTAATGATGACGTAATGATGACGTCATCCGGTGTGTATTTATAGGTAATTAAATTGTGACACTTTTAATATTTAAAAATGCATAAGAAATCAACCGTACGCGTCCGCAGCATTCTGTTACCGGCAAATGGTAGAGTAGGTTGCGATCTTTATTTCATTTAGTGTGCGTGAAATCACGTGACCCTTGCTTCCTGTCGAAAAAGGCCAAAACCGGAAGTAGCTTATTATTTAAAAATGGTAATAGATATGAACTTGCTTTCAACAGTGTTAGTCTCTTGGCTAAAAGTATTCTTCAAATCATCTACCAATGACGTCATGCAATCTTCGAGCGCCCTCTAGCGACAGGTTGAAAATTTGCAAAAATGTATTTTGAATAGATGTCTGTGGCGAAGTTTGTCGGAATCGCCTAAATATTGGTGTATATGATGACCTTGACCCACTTAAGACGTGTGCGAAGTTTTAGGCGAATGACGTCATCAGACCGGAAGTTATAATAAAAAGACCCTTTTTCATTTGAAAATTCCTGAAAAATCAACCATGGCAGTTTTTATGTTAGTTTTTAATTTAATTGTCGATTTAAGGGTAGGTCTAAAACATTTCAAAGCTTCGAGGCAATAAGCGAACTCGGACATGCCCTGCGCACGCTTAAAACTTTAGGTTGACAATACCTCTGCTCTAAAACATGCACAGAACGTCTATATGTACATACACGTACGTTACGCACATACATCGTATGTCAGTCAACCTGCAGAGCACGTGTTACCGAGGTCAAATCCTGTCCACATCACAGTGACCGTTTTAGCTGATTTTCGGCTAACTTTGACAGATTTTATGTTCATGCATGCGCATAGTCAGGGACGTATAATAAAAAATCATAATGCCGAAAAGCCCTATGTTACGTATTTAAAGGTGCAGTTTTTCTGCAGTGGGATTTTCCACAAGTCGTTTCCTATACAACACTGATATCTTACTGAGTAGTTCTGAACTTCAGCCGAGAATTACTATGAGAAGGAAAGAGAAATCGTATTTTTTTGGCGTTGTCATTCGATTGAACATATTCCTAAGGGTCAGAATATCAAGTAATATTTCATAAAAATGCTTCAGTTCAAAGGCAAATTTAAAGGTGCAATTTTTCTGCAGTGGGATTTGTTTTAGCCTGTTAACTTTGTACACGTGTTAGCCCATTGACTTTGTACACGTTTTCAAGCCACCATTTCTCTAACTTGGCGTTCTGGAATCGTCATCAATGTTACAGCCAAGGAAGACCCTCATACAAAAATTATGCCAAGACTATGACGTCATGATGACGCCATCACCTAATTTTTTTTATTGATTTTTGAAAATTTATGTGCATATTATGAAGTCCTATATCTACAAAACTGTAAGTCTGATTGAGTTGAAACTTGGTATGTGGCTAGACCGGGATGTGTTATAGGTAAAAAAAAATTAGGTGACGCCATGATGACGTCATCCGGAGATTTTATATGAATATTTGAAGTTTTTGACCTTTTAGCCATATCTCATGAACGTAACATGCAAAATTCAAAATTCTTTGCGTATTTGGTCTGTTAGGTAAAAGGTATTTGCACAAAATTTTGAAAAAAATATCTGACATCATTATGAAGTCATAAAAATGCGATTTTTCAAAATACATATAAGGAAAGGTCTGACTGTCATGAAACTTAGTGGGTAGGTAACTAATGGTACTAGTATACAAAGTTTAAAGTGACGTCACGATGACGTCATCGTTTGGTTTTGATAATTTTTAGATATATATAATTTATTCTGCTTCCACAAATTGCACACTTTCTTTCATCGGATTGACATTAAACTTGGTTCAAACCAAAATCACAATGACAAAATGTGCATTGAGAAGGGTCTTAAAGGGAATGTACATCATTGGCTTTTGCTGTTATTTTCAGAAATGAACTATTTGAGGGGTTAGTTTAATCGATCAAAAATTGTTTAACTGACATGTTTGAAGTTTTGTGTTCGAAAATGCTTGAAAAACCAAGAAAACACAACTGTTTATGTAGTCTGGTTCCCTGACTCCACTAAAGATAAAATGGATCAATTATAGATGTCGGATAATTGTAAGTAAGGGAACCAGTCTAGCTGGCCTGCAGCCGTTCATGAACATGTAACCAATAGCAAACAAAATTTGAACTGAAAAAAAATTGTAAATTTGGAGGAGTAGTTGAAAAATAGTTAGGTTTTTCCAACGGTGGTCGGCCGACCACCGTTGGAAATGTATACAAAAATACCATTTTCTTGAAAATGACTCGACACCAGGTGCCATAATTTTACAGGATGCTTTAGACTGTCATTTACCAACATCCTAGTAAGGTATTTCGTAAAAACTTGGTAGTTTTATTTTTCGATGTTTGCAAATGTTGTATATTCCCTTTAAGGATGACGTCATTGCAGGGCAAGTGACATCATTTGATAAAGATATACTTTAGGAATTATTCTAAGCGTTTTGAACAACCTTTAACTGCATGAAGCACTCTGAAAAGTGACTGCAAAAGGACAAACGAAACAAACATTTGTAAAATGCGAAAAAGCCCTGTGTTCTGTTTGCAAACAGACATACAGCTCTAGTTTTTTAAATTGCTGCATTGGCATTGTTTTGGCTGCTTTCAATTGTGTATTTATCATTCGAGAAGAAGGGAGCGAGAATAAAGTGATGAAGCCCACACATCTATTTAGTTCCTTTTAACAATGACACACTATACAGATTGCTTCTAGAGTTTGAGGAAAACTTGGTCGCCTTGACTATAGGCCGGAAGGGAATGTTCCCATTTTTCCCCACTAATGAGGTTTTTTGTGTGGGTTTTTCGCCTTTCCTGGGAGCTGTTACAACTTAAGGAGGGCGTCACTTTCTGGTTGCCCATGATAGTGTACTTATAACGGAAAAAAATGTCATTTATTTCGACGCTTCGAATGAAATTGTTCTCCTAAATGTAATATGGGATGTTTATTTCTTGGTGGGCCGCTTGCATTTGTTCTCGCTCCTGGTAAAAATTAGGATCCCGGACTACCTGTTTATTGTGAACAAATTAATTAACTATCATACAACACAACTGTGTGAAGCTGTGAGTCACCATGATTTCCCATTTGAAGGCATCTGTATGGCCAAGTTCTTAGCAAGTTCAGCATTGTGACCTAAACTTGTTTTTCTTTGTATTTTATCAATTGTTAATTTGGTAGTCTAGATTAGGCTGGATATTGTTTTATGGTATTAAAACAATTCAATTTCTTTTCATCAAATTTCAACTTTAAAGTCCGATTGGGTTGAAATTCGGTATGTAGGTAGACCGGGATGTGTTATAGGTAAAACTTGAGGTGACGTCATTATGACGTCATCGTGCGATTTAATATGAATTTTTGAACCTTTAAGCCATATCTCACGTACGCAATATGCTAAATTAAAAATTCTTTTGTGTTATGTTTGTTAGGTAATAGGTATATGCACACAATTTTGGAAAATGTGTTACGCCATTATGACATCAAAAAATGCGATTTTTAAAACACATATAAGGGAATGTCCGATTGTCATGAAACTTGATGGGTATGTAGATAATGATACTGGTATGCAAAGTCCGAAGTGACGTCACAATGATGTCATTGGTTAATTTTTTTAAAGATTTTTTTAATATTTAGAATTTTATTCTGCTTCCAAAATTGTACACTTCCTTTCATCGGATTGACTTCAAACTTGGTACAAAGACAAATTGTTACTAATAAATAAGCATAATGCGAAAAAGCCCAATGTTCTGTTGCAAACAGACATAGTATCTCTAGTTTTTCTTTCTTCTCCTTTTTGTGCCACGCAAAACCCTGTAGACTTTGTACACAATTTTTGTACAAGCCACTTTTGGCATCAATCTTTGTCATACATCATTCAAACTAAGCTATGCATATGCATTGTCCTTGTAGCAAAGTTGTGTCCCGAAGAGTGACGTCAGGATTACGTCATCATCAGTCACATGACATCATCACAAATGTGCATATTTTGAAGTCCTATATCTACAGAACTGTAAGTTCAATTGGGTTGAAACTCAGTATGTGGTTAGACCGGGCTAAGTTATAGGTAAAACCTGAGGTGACATCATGATGACGTCATCATGCGATTTTATATTACTTTTTGAATTTTTGGACCGTTAAGCCATCTCACAATATTTTTTGTCAAACCATACACATTTTGTCACTTTCTTAAATATGATCAACTTCAGACTTCGCACATACTTAAACCATGACCCACACATAATCCTAGAAGATTGTTATCATCATGACTTCATCAAGTGTCAAGTTACGTCCTATTATAAAAGTGCATATTTCAAAGCCTTATATCTTTGGAAGTTCAAGTCCGATTGGGTTGAAAATTAGTGGGTACATAGACAGGGATGTGTTGTACCGGGGTATATCAGTATTGAGGTGACGTCATTACAAGTCATGTGACATCATATTACAGGTGCATTTTCTAAATGGTCCAAATTGGTTGTAACTTGATATGTACCTATATCAGGATGTTTGAATTCAAGTGACGTCATCGTGACATCATCATATGTCATTTGACTTAACATTAAAGGGGCATTTCATACATTAAGGCCTCTATCCGTAGAACTACAGGTTGGATTTGGTTGTAACTTGGTCAGTTGGTAGGAACTGAGACCGGGATGTCTTACATATGAAAATTGAAGTGACGTCATGATAAGGTCATCACAGTCATGTGACATGACATTAAAGGGGCATTTTAAAATCTGTATATATATATCTACATGTTATGTGCGTGACATGTGTTATCGATGAAATTTGAAGTCATCGTGTCGTCATCGTCACAGAGACATTACAAACATCCAAAACAGCTGGTGTTTGTCCACAAACACATCTCTAGTTTTTGTATATTTTCCAACTGTAGGAGTCTATTACAAGTTTACTTGTTTCCTTAATGCGGGTGGACTTTGTTGTCCCATTGTAGGCATCCTTCTGAATAGTCTCCCAATAAACCAGTAATTTTTGATTAACTTGATGCTGCAAGGGGTCCTTTCTTCTCCCCCAGGATTCAGGACCGTCTCCCATCAGAGAACTTTTTTTTATATAATAATGTTTGTTATAACCTAACCACTTGATAACTGGATTCTTTTTGACAAATATATCAAGAACAAAAAATATCAGCCAAATAAGTTTGACAGCAAATGGCTCCTTGAGAGTCTTTGAACAATACACCTCAACAAAGATACACATTTTGGAACAGCGATTTTTGCTACGACAGGCTTTGTACAGCAACCAAGTTCAAGTTCAACACAAAGTGTGTACAACACAATGGAAACCAATGACGTGTATACATGTCCACGCCAGGCTGAACTGCGGGCTGACCCCAGGGGTTGTCAATAATATATTCTTTTCATGCCTGCAGAAAGGAACCTTGCTAATTTCCTTTGACTTCGTGCACACAGGACGAAAGCAATTTTGTTAAGTTTTTGTTTAGTGCCCCTCCCCCCCCCCCTCTGAAAAAAAAAAAAACAGTTAGGCCAGAAAGTAATGCCTATGGTGATTTGAGAGCTTTTTTAGAGAGAAAAAAAACTGACAAATCCTGCACATATTGAGAGAAAATGACCGAATATTTGTAGCTCTGTACATTTTTAATGGACTGCTTTTGCTTTTTGCCGCCAGGCCCATTAATGTGCATGCATGCATAATTATGAAGTTATTAGTAAAAAGGTCCCTGGTGCTCATGGTGCTTTCATTATTACCTTGCTCATTGGGCCATTGAAACATTCCACAATCTCAGCTCCCTGGGGAGTATACAGCTAAAAACAACCATCTCTGCCCTCACAGGTTTACTCCTTGGTGGGGAGAAGCAATAAGTGACAAACTGCCTTGCCCAAGGGCACACGAACCATAACCCCAAACTGGATTCAAACCCACAACCTGCAGAATTATAATATACTAGGCTCAAACATTGACAGTCTAGTTTGTCCCATCCTGCTTTGCATTTTTGAAATTGGTATTCTTTAATGGACAGAAATTGTTGTGAGCAAGTGATCTTAGCCCTTAAATGTAATATACAACATGTGCGTTTGCTGTAATTTTTTAGAAATGGATGGATTTGGGGAATTGGTATTTCATAACAAATATTGTTTCACTGACTTGTTTGAAGTTTTGTGTTCGTAGATGCTGGAAAAACCAAGGAAAACAATCACGCTCTTGTAATCTGGTTCCCTGACCCTACTTAAATTGAAATGGAACAATCTAGGAAACAATCTAGCTGGCTTTGTACCCTTTTCATACGTGTGTAATCAATTGCAAACAAAATGCGGACTAACTATATGTTAAATTGGAGGCAGTATTTGCAAAAAGCGACTTTTGGGGGGCCAGACAACTAGCATTGGAAACTGATACAAAAATATCACTTTTCTTGAAAATGTTGGCACACCAGGCGCAATGATTTTACAGGATGCTTTAGACTGTAATTCACTAACAGTCCAGTAAGGTTTTTTGATAAAATTTGGTCAATTTGTTTTTTGTAAATGTTGTTATATTCCCTTTAATGTTAACCTTACAACCAACTTTCTATGTAATTCATGTGCAACAGAGATCACAAGTAAATACTTTAACAAAACAAAATTGACCTTACCTGTCTAAAATTAGGTTGACAGTTGTTTGCTTTCCACTGCTTCCATTCATTGCTGAAAAAAGGAACAACAAGGTCATTATTCCTTTGAACAACTTGTGCCAAAGCTACACATACACAAAGAAATCCACTAAATAGTACTAGGTGTGTTTCTGGTTACATTTGTTTGATTTATAAGAGATTTGTAAATGTATTTATTTTCGTTTAATGACCTCATGTTTTTGGGTGTATACATTGTAAATTAAAAGATACGTATGTGTTGTATTTGTAACTTTAGCGGGTTAATTTACCTAGTTAAGGAAATATGCAGCATGCTGGAAAACAGCTACGACTTTTTTGTCACGTTACCTGAGAGATGTGCTCTTAACAGACATTTGCGGATCCAGCGGGGGGCGCAGGGGGCGCACGCCCCCCCCCCGGCAATATTTTAAAATGTATACTATCGGTGACAAAACGGACGGTGATCCGACGGGCCACGCGTTTTGAGTTTGAGGAAGAACAATCATTCAAAAGGCGTGGCAATTTTCACGCACCTCCTAAAGGTCACTTTTTCACGGGGCACGCGAACGATTTGCGAAGGATGTGAATGTCGAAAAAATGGCAAAGTCCAACATTCGGAGAAGTTTTTCTCTGAATGTCTCCCGACAATGGAGTCGTAAACCATTCTTGCGCAGTTTGTGTGAAGTTCTCACAACGTATGTGCGAATGTCGTGTGTACCGTGACTGAACTACGGCCAGTCCACATACACAAAGAACACGCAACTTAAATGCGAACAACGCGAATGTTCCAAGAATCACGGGCGAATTTCTTGTGGAAAGGTCGAGAAATAATCGGGCGAACTTCGCTTCTAGCGCCAGACATTCTCCAAATTGTCGGGGTCTGTTTGGGGATTTACGAAGAGTTTGCGAACATCGCGCACGTCTTGAGTAGGTCCTGCGCATATGACGAAGCTTTTAAGACATTTTTTGAGAACAAATCACGAGCAAAACACGACCCGGGATGCTGGAAACGTTCGCAAGAAATTTCAGAATTTTTTGAAACTCCCGCCGAACTAAAAACGACGCCCGCGAATAACTGACGATGCCTCCGAACCCCGCGATGGTTTTCACGTGGCACGCGAACGATTTGCGAAGGATGCAAATGTCGAAAAAATGGCAAAGTCCAACATTCGTATTTTATGCTGCAAAGGATCGCCAAACCATCGCGAGGGTTCGGAAGAATCGTCAATTATTCGCGGTCATCGTTTTTAGTTCGGCGGGAGTTTCAAAAAATTTGAAATTTCTTGCGAACGTTTCCAGCATCCCCGGTCGTGTTTTGCTCGTGATTTGTTCTCAAAAATGTCTTAAAAGCTTCGTCATATGCGCAGGACCTACTCAAGACGTGCGCGATGTTTGCAAACTCTTCGTAAATCCCCAAACAGACCCGACAATTTGGAGAATGTCTCGCGCTCGGAAGCGAAGTTCGCCCGATTATTTATTGACCTTTCCGCAAACTTTTTGCGTACTTCTTGAGACATTCTCACGAACGTTTGGTGCACGTTTGGCGGCAAATCCACACCACGTTTGACCTATATAAAGCGCACGACTATTTCGCGCATTTGCTACTCTGTGTGAATTCTGTATTGTAGGCAAGCAGGCTATGTAGGCCCATACTATAGCCTCATAGGTTAAACAGTGGGTGCTTTATTTACTTCATTTGACTTCAACTGAAGACAGCAACATGCCGCCCAAGGGAGGGAAGAGTCGTGGCCGAGGTGTCGGATTGACCAAGACGAGGAAGACAAACCCCCTGCCAGGGGGGTGGAAGGTGTGCAAGAGGCCCATAGTTCCCAGGAGGAGCGATCAGAAGAACATTCGCGTTGTTCGCATTTAAGTCGCGTGTCGATCGTGTATGTGGACTGGCCGTAGTTCAGGCACGGTACACACGACATTCGCACATACGTTGTGAGAACTTCGCACAAACTGCGCAAGAATGGTTTATGACTCCATTGTCGAGAGACATTCGGAGAAAAACTTCTCCGAATGTTGGACTTTGCCATTTTTCGACATTTGCATCATTCGCAAATCGTTCGCGTGCCCCGTGAAAACCGACCTTAAGACTTTATGCGCGGGTTATGATGGCCGCACGGTACGCGGATAAAACCAAGGTAAAACAAACTGCAGTGGAGTCTCATTTCGCGTATTTTTTAGCGCCTCATACGTCCATGAGACTCGCGGACAACTGCCGCGTACAATGCGTATGAAGTGAAACCGTTTTCACGCTCCGGGCTTGGTGACTAAACAAAATCAAACAATGGCCACTTCAGATTCTATTAAAATATTTTTCTGATACGTTTCATGCCAGTTTGACACACTCCCCAAATATGCACCCGCTGTAATGAAATATTTAAATTCATGTCAGTTATACAACCGAGCGCGGAATAATTACAAATTATGTGCATGTTCTCAACTTTAGGCTTTGAATACAGAAGAAACTTCATAGGAGCAAGAATGTATAGGCCTATATGTATTTGAAACAAATGAAACAAAATATCCCCTCATAATTTTAAAACTTCTGCTAAAGAAAAATCAGGGGAAAGTGGCCAGGAAACGCCTCAGAGAGCATCTACGATCCAAAATTTCCCGGGCCCGGGACCCCTCGCCGTAAGGGCTTCGAGCTCTGCGCTCGTATTAGTCCTCCGGCCAAATTTCCTCTATGCTATTATTTCACCCTAGCAGTGCCCCCACCTTTTTTGTACCTTGAGCAGCGAATGGCTGAGGCTCGGACTACAAGTGGCCTGAATCCCATTCCAAAATAAAAAGTTGTGAAAAAAATAAACATGGAACATGGTTCTCAACTTTGAGTACATAACAAACTTTATAAAGAACCAAAAAACCCAAATTTAAATGGAATTTTCAATGTTTAAAACGTTGTTTAAAACGTTTTTTAAACGGTGGAAAGTGGCCAGGAATCGCCTCAGATTGCACCACAGAGCATCTATAATCCAAATTTTTTCAGGGCCCTTAAGCGGGCCCCGGACCCCACGCAATAAGGGCTTCGCGCTCCGCGCTCGCAGGTCCTGGCCCCTTCATTACAATTCTAGCCCCCCCGGCAAATGGCAGTCTGGATCCGCCCCTGACAGAGGGGCGGACCGGCTGGTGACAATGTCAGCCACCATGCCATCGGCTGCCCAGAGACAACCCTCCAAAGAGGTCTCAACCCAGGCTGTTGTACCAACAACTCAACAGTAGGGTGAGCAAGGCTCATATTAGTTTATAAATGTGCCTATGTGTAGTCCATGAGGGGATTCCTTATTTGTGTGTCCTTTGACTCAATTGCAGCCCACTCCCACCACCACTTTCGGTGCCAGTCTATACATTTTATTTATAGGTCCAACAGGTAAGTAGGAAACGAAGTGGACAACCCCCAAACTATGGTGTTTGGTTGTCCACAAGGGGACTACTTACCTGTTGGACCGTCCCGCCCGCTTTTCCCCACAATGGGCTCCTCCTTTTGGTGTGATTCAGGCGCGCTAAAGAAATAGGACGATAATGGCGGGGGCTCTGACTATTGTGGGCGTTGGCGCAGAAGGGCGCTGTGGCACGCTATAGCAAATCTTTACTTTAGCGGTTAATTTACGTAGTTAAAGGGAATGTACATCATTGGCTTTTGCTGTAATTTTCAGAAATGAACTATTTGAGGGGTTAGTATAATAGATCAAATATTGTTACACTAACATGTTTGAAGTTTTGTGTTCGAAAATGCTGGAAAAACCAAGAAAAACAAAAATGTTCAAGTAGTCTGGTTCCTTGACTCCACTAAAGATAAAATGGATCAATTTATAGATGCAGGAAAATTGTAAGGTAAGGGAACCAGTCTAGCTGGCCTGCACCCGATCGTGAACATGTAACCAATAGCAAACAAAATTTGGACTGAAAAAAGTGTAAAATTGGAGGAGTAGTTGAAAATAGTTAGGTTTTTCCAACGGTGATCGGCCGACCACCGTTGGAAATGTATACCAAAATACCATTTTCTTGAAAATGACTTCACACCAGGTGCCATAATTTTACAGGATGCTTTAGACTGTCATTTACCAACATCCTAGTAAGGTATTTCGTAAAAACTTGGTAGTTTTATTTTTTGATGTTTGCAAATGTTGTATATTCCCTTTAAGGAAATATGCTTCTGGCAAGACTATACGTGGTGGAGGTATGGCCGGAGGGATTGACTTTGTTCCTATCCACCAAGTCCACCATAGACTTGGCCAACTCTGGGTTGTGCTCAGTCTGTATCTATAGTAAAATGTGTGCTTATAGCGCATACGTATACACTATACAAGCCGTACCATAACGCGCGCCCTCATGCGTCAAATCCAGACCAACATGTTAAAAACGTACATGTACATGTTATTGTTGTGTGATGCAGCAACCCAGACTTGGTCAATATGCCAAGCATACACGCTTGTTTGTTCCATGTTAGTAAATAGTCTATGGAGATTAATTTCCACTGTAATTGGCTTCTATCCATTTGAAGCCAATCACAGCACAGTATTTCAGGTAATTATAAATATAATCTTTATTCCTAAAAATGCGCGCAGATTGTTTTGACATTAATCAGCACTGTCCCTGTATATTCGCGCAGCCAAAGTTTGGCGGAGAATGCACATGCATCCCATGGTGAGGAGTAGAAACAGATACACGCACGCACACGTTCAAATGTTTTGCTCAGTAATTTGAATGCTTGTTGGACTTGCGTTTTTTTTTAGTCTGAGGAATCCTAGGACCCGAAAATACATGAATTAATAACAAGTCAGGTGTGTTTACAAACACAAATGCCCCGCAACCATGACTGTTCCCATGACATAACACCACTCTTTGAACATCAACTTACATGTACTTGGGTCACATGGAACATTCATTGACATCATTAGTGTTTTCAGTAGGTTTTATATGAATTAATCCCTATGATCTCAGAATAAATACAAGATTTGTATTGTTTTAGCCACTATGACCTTGACCCTTGACTTTTCGGCTCCAAATGCAATAGGCTTCTTAGGATTACCATGAACAATCCACAAACCAAATTTGAAGTTCACATGTAAAGTACCGGTATTTCTCAAGTTATCACGCTGACAAAGTTTCTTTTGTTTTAGCCACAGTGACCTTGAACCTTGACCTTTCGGCCCCAAATGCAATAGGCTTCTTAGGATTACCAAGAACAATCCACAAACCAAATTTGAAGTTCACACGTTAAGTATTTCTCAAGTTATCGCGCTGACACGATTTGTACGGACACACACACGTTCTTGTTCCGTAATTGTGGGGACTTACACTCGTCTGTGCAAGGTATTTGTGGGGACCGAAAATGCTATGGGGACAGCAGAAAGTCCCCATAACTCGGTCTTAATTTGCCAAACAAAAAAAACTTCCCCACTCGGTGTATGCCTACCCACCCACCTACCCACGTGTGTAAACAGCGGCAATCGTGGACACCCCATTGTCCCTAATCCTCACTCCTTTGCTTGTACACTAACTTTTTAGCAACAGCTCTCATTGGTTTTGTACACGATTTGAGATCGTGGACGTTCGGTCAATCGTGGCCCCTTTGTTTGTGCCCTAACCCTTTTGTCCCTAGTCCATGATTGCCGATGTTTACACATGCACACACGCACACAACCGTGTTTTGGGGTAATTATGGGGTACCACTATTTTCCACTTGACTTCCCTTCTTTTATTCTCCTTTGTTCCTATTGAAATCTCAAACCATAGCGTTTTACATATGGGGTACTGAGATTTCTAAAGACCGACTTGTAGGGTACCATTGTCCCTATTGTTGCCCTTTGTTCCTGGTACCCCATAAGTCAGTATTCGTATAAACACGCACACACCCACGGAAGGACATGGCGGAGGCATAATACAAATTTTTTAAATAAATGATTTAAAAAAGAAATCAGTTTCAAATAATTGAAAAAGCTTACAAAGACGAACCCTAGTTTGTATCACAGGCTTCAAGCATAATGTACACAGTGCCGTATTCCGAAATACAAGTACACGTACTCGGAAGTACTCGTACTCGTACTCGGAGACCTGTTCTTGTACTGGGAAGCACAAGTACTCGTACTCGTACTCGGCAACCTAGGTACTCAACAGTACTCAGTATTTGGTAAAAAGTACCTGACTACAACACTGCTTTTGTTTTGAATAATATTTGAATGTCGTGTTCTTTATAATTTCAATCCAAGAACAGCTGATCACCCGACTATATATGTATTTCAAATCCACCAATTTAAACATTTTTAAAACCCTTGCAGATTGTTATCCAGCCTTCCATATCTACTGAAAATAATGAACAAGTCTTTACAAATTGGTTACTTTGATTGGTCAAGCGATGTAGCTGCATATATGCATAGTGATGGTGTTGCATATGCATTGATGCATACATGTACATGAGCGTAAACGCAAGGGAGGGTGCGGATGGCAGACTGATCACGTCAGAATTGCTAACTGTTTAAATCACATGTATGCACATGCTGTGCACATGCACACGATCGTGGACGTCCTATTGTCCCTCATAGGAAGACTCCCATATGTTTTGTACAGGACCTCAATCGTGGACGTATGCTGGGAATTGTGGACGATATTGTTCTTTTTTGTTTGCTGGTATTTTTCGTCCATGGTTTGAATAGATGAACACGCCCACATGTACGTATAATACGTGTGTTGTACAGTGTGCCCGCATTGTTATATGGCACTGAAGTGGAATGTGTGCTGAAGTGCAACTTCTTGTGCTTTTGGACAGATGTAAACTCCCCCCCCCCCCCCCCACACACAGAAGTGTGGATGGGGTCTACGAACGAATACTTACTTGTAGAGCCATTTACTTATGCATATATAAATTCCCCATACCGGCAGGTATTTACACTAAGAGTTTTCACAATAGCGCACTCTTGTGTCCTACCCAAAAGTGCCCCGCGGCAAGTATGTCTCCTGAGCGTCCTCATTTCTCGAGTACTAAGATAGAGCAGAGAAACATCGAGGATGGTGGGGTAGGAGGGAGGGATCTCTACAGGTGGGTATTTGTGCCTAGACCCCATCCACACTCCTTGGGGGGGGGGGGGAGTAAGAGTCCACGTCAATCTACTTACCTGTAGAGCCATTTACTTATGCATAGACTAGCACCGTGGTGTAGGCAGTGGGTTATGCGAGATGCTATTGTACACTCACAGGGCCACGTGACATGAGGCGTAACCCCGGATGGGCCCCGCTACTCCACATGTGGGTGGACAGGGAAGCCCAGAAGTTCTGTATGTTGAAGACAATAACTATAAAGTAGTCTTAGCATACCACCCAAGACGCTGGCCAAGCTACGAGGAATTGCATCGTATTGACATAGGGTCCACAGTACATAACTATAGGTGTACAGTGGGTCACAATTATGACAAAATACATGTATACACAGTATTATATGCAATGGGTTCAAAGGCAACAGAATAAAGAGACTCATCTATTTTAGGGAAGTCCCTGGTAGGAGAGGGTCCTGTGGATGTGAGGAGGCTTGGCTAGCCGCCCTCATCACTGCTCTCCCTGCTCTGCCCTTTGTCTGGAGGACATCCGGAGGCAACATTCACTGAAGGTGTTGGCACTCTTTCAACACGCTGCCTGAGTGATGCTCTCTAAAAAGAAAACCTTTAAAGAAAGCCCACGCGGTGGATGCCGCACTGACATGGTGTGCACAGATTGATCCAATGGTTTCTGCCATTGACACGTCCGTGGATGATTTAATAGCAGTAATCTATCCAGCAGGCAATCGTGTCACGTGATGCTGGTCGGTACGGTGGGGTTGTTGTTACAAATAGCTGTGAATGGCCAGTACAAAGCGCTTTTGTGTATTTAATGTACCATTTAAGGGCCCTTACTGGACACCATAATTGTCATCAGGAGTAGACGAGAAAGACTTAATGTCCAGCACAAAAATGTCCGGAGGACAATGACTCGGACTAATAGTTGGTAAAAAAAAAAATCTAAGGGATCAGACGAGCACCTCCCGGTTCCCACCGGATGTGTACTGTCTCCATTGCAAGGGAACATCCTCTGATGTAGCCACAGCTAACAAAAAGGCAACCTAAGTGGATAATTGTATCAAGGTTGTACTGTCAATTAGTTCGAAATGGGATCTGGATAGTGTGGATAACACGTCGAACAGATCCCATGCAGGGACCAGCCTTGACATTCTCCTAGCCCTGGGTGGTGCACTGCTGAAAGTGTGACATTGTGACGCATTCACCAATGGAGGAGTTCCCATGTGAGTGCGCACAGCTGGGCAGACTGCATGCCCCCCTGTCGATTGATATAAGCCACCATCGTGGCATTGTCGCATCTAATCAGGACTGCTTGGCCTGTTACTGATAGTCCAAAACGTTGGAGAGCGTTGGAGACTGCCAACATCTCCAATACATGGATGTGGCTTGAGCACTGTTCGGGGCCCCATCGACCTATCTGGCGCGGGTGGAGGTGAAACCCCCCCCCCCCCCCAAGCTAGAGAGTGATGGTCAGTGACGGCCGGGGTCTGCGAAACATGCGCCTCCCGTGAGGTTGGCAATATTTGGGGGGGGGGGGGCCCTCAAGAATTTGAGTGTGCAACTGCTACTCATTGAATGGAGCAGCCACCTGTCGGACGTAATTAAAGCCCAGGATCCCGTATAGTCTCAAAGACAGCCTCCCATGGGTCTGAGTCGAGTAAGTCATTTATGCCATCCCGCGGGATAACAGGGGGCAGGAGCCCGGTAACCAACAGGGTAGCAAAGAAATGACATCATCCTCAATATGGCGCTGTATGAATCACTTATACGTGATTGTCCTTCAAGCTCAAGCACAATCAGTCCGATGATGCACCAAAAATGATACTTAATGTTACTAATTCCTCGGCAAATTTACTCACGATGAACTAGCGAAGCAAGAGTAGAACATAGATTTAAAAATTAAAAACTTGAGGGTAAAAACAGATAATTTAACTAGAGCGGTTAAAACAAAACAGGCAGCTAGAAACAGCGCCCTCTACTACTTCTTAACTTAGGCCTAACAAAAGGATTCCAGTTTCTTTTGGATTCCAGTTTCTTCAAGTTTTTCTCTGGACCTGGCGTTTTTGAGTCGACTTAACCAAGCTTCTGGTCCGAAATTTTGAGTAAGCGTGGGCATGTTTATACATACATGACTTGCTATTTATTTGACAGGAATAAGTTCTTACTTCGAGTTAATAGGGTTTTTGAGGTTAAATGGTTTTGACTTAATAAGATTTCACTGTAATATGGTAGCGGTAGCTTTTTAGGTGTTGGGCCATGAGCCCAACACCTATTGTTATTGTAAGAATTTTTTTTATTCTCCTAGACACAATTCGGTTCCAGAACTGTATGTCAAAATGAAAACATATTTGCAATTACGTCATCATGAAGTCATCATAGGTCACGTGACGTCACTTGAAAAAATAATAATTTAATCTTTGAAATTCAATATAAAATCAACCCTGAGAGACTGGAACTTGAAGTTTGCGGGAATCGATATGATAATGCATGATCTTCATTGTATCTCGTGCACGTCAAATCACGTGACCCTTCCTTCCGGTCGAAACCTGGAGGGGCCTAATAATTTAAAAGTGGAAAAAGATATGAAGAACTTGCTTTTAACGATGTTAGTCTCTGAGTAGGTTGAGCTTTCCAAAAAAATGATCGGTGACGCCATCAAGTGTTCGAGCGCCCTCTAGCGACAGGTTAAAAAATGTCAAAATGCATTTTCAGCTGATGTCTGTGGCGAAATTTGCGGTAATTGCTTCAAAATTGATATACATGATGACCTTAATGTAGACAAGACCTGTGCGCGAAAAAAATTGATTACGTCATCAGACCAGAAGTACAATGAAAAGACCTCCTTTCCTTTGAAAATTCCTGAAAAATCAACCCATACAGATTTAATCTCGATTTGTGCTTTAAATGGCACTTTAATAATAGGTCTAAAACTTTCCAAAGTTTCGTTTCAATCAGTAAACTTGGAGATGTCCTGCAGCCCCCTTGAAATTTGAACTTGAAAACGCCAATGCCTTGAAACGTTCATTAAATGTCACGTACATTGTGTGTACAGCAAATGGGGATGATTCTGTAAAAAGGGGAATTCCCGAAAAACAGTGTGCTATGATTGCGTACAAAAGGGACTTCCCCGTGCTCGCTTCTTGAGTGTCTGGTTTTACGACTGTTGTATGTTAACTACATGTAACGGCTGTTTGATGGACGAATTTGTTTTAAGTGTTTACCAGTGTTTTGTACACGTTTATTATGACAACTTCTTAACACAAGCACATTTTTGACTTCTGATGATGTCATATGATACTCAAAAATTGGGCTGGCAAAAGCGCCCAATTGGGCGCTTTTTCAAAATTGGGCGTTTTTTTTCTTCTAAAAACATGCGCATTGGGGTGAAGAGGGTATGGCAAGCAATATTTTGTATTGCGCCAATGGTGTGCGACCTTTACTTTGAGAGATATGAGCTATTTAATGTTTTTTTGTAACGATTGTACTTGATAAGTTTACAGTACAGCAGCATACGCGCGTGCAGATCCTCACCTACTCTTTTAAACTATCCTTTGTATAATTACTCCACGCGCTATTTTTCAACCCTCAACCCTCAACATCAACATCAACAATCAACGTCAACATCAACAATGGCCCAACGCCGTGTGGTTGTTCCTACAACCTCTAGTTGTTTTTTGTTTTTTGTTTGCAAATGTATACTACCTTTAATGACCATACTTCCCCACGGTTGATTTTGCTTAAATTATTGGGAGGTAGCTGGAGTGCCAGTTAACACATTGTCACCAAAATTTGCTTGTTAAAGAGGTTGGAATGCTTGAACGTCTTTTTTTATTATTGAGTAGACCCATTTACATCAGAATGACAAACTCTCAACTTTTTTTGTAATGTGCGTTTACATGTTTATAAAACTGAAATTCATTGAGTTTTTGTTGGTCGGCGAGCACATAATTGAAATTAACAATCATCGGCTCTTCATGCCAACTTGGTAAAATCAGAAAATTTGTGATGTAATTAACAGGACACAATGGCTGTTTACTGTTGCCCCATGTGCTAGCAACATGTCTGACTCGAAGACAAGCAGTGAAAACATCAACAAAAATTCAAAGACTCACAGAGATTAGCATTCCTGTAAATTGAACAAGGAACGGTGACCTCCAAGCTGTTCTTTTGTATCAATTTGAGCCAGAACTGCCTAAAGAAGAGCATTGACAACTGATGAGTGGTAGGTCTACCACGTTTCCGTAAAAAAAACCCAACTTTTTATCCAAGGACTCATTATTCAAGTTTTAGATGATCATCAAAAGTCCTACTGCAATTTTCTTCATGATTTAAACGCATTTCCCAAGTTATTCTGGTGAATATTCAGTCCAAAGAGACGACATAGCGTCAGGCTGTTTTTGATACGCTATGGCACACATCATGGCAGTGGAGTGGTCGACCATGTCCCAGAACTAATGTTGTACGGTTAGCAACGTTGCGTGCCCTGGTCAAGTCCCTCATGTTCCTTGGTGCTTTCTTATGGATACGTGCGCCACACAAAAAGTAGTTCTTTTCTCTTTTCTTTCCTGTGAATTTTAACCAGTTTTTTTAACACCAGTCAGTCATGGTGCCTTCCGCTTGCCAGCTGGTGGGCTATCAGAGATCTCCAACAATTAACATCCTGATTCGTAATGATGAATTTCCTCAAATTTTGAAATTGTTAACTTTATTGTTTACCAAAAAAAAGCTGCTGGTATTGTGACCAATAGATGTAAATATAACTGCAAATGACCGATTCAAATCGTCCCTGTGCAGTTAATGTATGATGTCAAAGTCGTGATTGGCACCACAATTCTCCATCTGGAATTAACAAGAATGATTTGATGCCTGGAACAAAGACGTCCGAAGGCAAAGAGGACTTCGAAAGTCTTAGTTCAAAATCCTTCCGTAGGAATTGGACAGGTACACTCAGTTCCCACCAGATGTGGTCCGTCTCTATTATACAAAAAGTAGTTCTTTACTCCATTTACACCAAGAACTAACAACTGCTATTGAGGGGGCTTTTTAGTTGATAAACAAATGACTTTTCCTCACCTTAAAGAACAATGAGAAGCCTCAAGCATTTTTTTATAGGTCGTTTTCCTAGTTCCGGATTTTTCCTAGTTCCGAATCACTTCAATAAAAACCTACCTCTTTTTGATTAGTCTCCAATTAAAACATTCTGACGGAGTGGATGTTGAAAAGGAAAATGTAAGCTTCTTTATACCCAAAGATCTTTTCGATAAAATCTTTATAGAAGAGGAATTTTGGCCAGATTTCCGACTCACACTCCGACATGCTTGGACGGTTAAAGAAAATCACAGGAGCTGCGAATCGACGATAAATTTTCTCCTCGGTATATCTCTCGTACAGTGTGGTTTTGAATATTTTTTTCATTCACTACAATCGTATAAACTCTTCCATCGAATGTTTGTTCAATCAAAATAAGTTGTAGCGTCTCTAATTTGAAAATTCGCCAACGAATGACCGTATGCTTTTACCTAGTTCCGGATCGCGCGTGTACTTTACGACCCAACTACCATGACTACACGCGCGTTAATCGATTTTGTGTGACGTATCCTGTGCTGGGTCAAAGATTTTTGGTCCGTGCATGAGTTCGAGCCGTTGCGCTGCAGACAAAAGTTTCAAAATCATTTACGTTTTTTCTTTTTAAAATTTGCTGGAATTCTCTTGCATGAACGATTTTTGGATAATGAAATAATACTTTATCAGAAAATCTGTTTGATTTGGTTGGTTCTGGCTGAAAAAAAAGGATTTTCTCGCGTGATTTTTTGCTTCGCATGAAGCAGTTTTGATCGATTCGGAACTGATTGAACCGATCCGCAACTAGGAAAAGTGACATCGGCACTTTTGACGTCGTAAAATCAAAATGAAAAGAGCTTAAATTTTGCAAATTATTTCATGGTCTCTCCATCACTCAAGGTAAACTTTTAATCAATGTCACTTGAATTCGTGGAGTAGTTGAGCCAAAATCAGCCTGAATGATGTTTGCTATCCGGAACTAGGAGAACGACTGTAGTTTTTTTTTACACACGCCAATGTTTCCGCAAGTGCTTGTAGTTTATCAGGGGCCAATTTTTTTTTTTTCACACACGTTTCGAAAGCTTGTGATGTTTGAATGCTGAATCGGTGACAGCAAGGAGTGTTCAAAGTAACAAACTGTGAAAATAAGTTCGCTTTCTGTTTTTATTGTATTTTCTGACGATAGAGATGAAAGACATGCTGCTGTTGGGCCAGATCCGCTGTTTTACTTCTAACAGCGAACATACCGTAGCGACACGAAGGAATGAGCAAAATCACCGTGTACGCCAGAGGTCGTCATTCATGTTTCAAGGCCAGCCAGTCTGTCGAGATACATTCGTCTTTTTACACAAGTAAGGTTTAGTAGAAAACTTATATCCAAAGAAAATTTATTAAGATTCCAACAAACATTTCACAGACTGAAACTTCAGATTTTGTGGAATTTTTTTGTTTTTTAAGCAGAGTTTATTGTTTCTTTTTTAATAGTAAAAATCTTGTCATCATTGTTTGGGAAAATAAACTTAATATTTTAAAATGTTCACATCTGTCAGTACGACTTGTATTAAATTCAGTATTGATACATGTGGATGTGATCCAAACCAACCCATGATGTACATTTTGTTATAATTCTTTTGGTTTATGTCTTTGTTTTTGTTTTTATGTAGTATAAGTGTCAACATGCTGAAAGCTCTCCAGAAGCACTACCGTGAGAATGGATGTAAACCAAGGATCCACAAAAATACTGGGCGAACCTTCCAAAATCATCTGAGGTATGAAGACAACTCCAGTGTGCGTAGCTTCATCTGGAACTACTCTGAGACGCATGCCATTCTTCTTCCCGGTCGCATTCCAGGATTCAAGCGAGATGACATCAGGGTTCTCCCCTCTAGTGAAACAAAGGCGAATGTGTGGAGAAAGTACAAGATTGCAATGCAGGAGTCAGGTAAATAAAACTAGACCATGTCCGAATTAGCTGCTACGGATATGGCTGTTGATTGCTAAGTTTTGTCTATACCTCAACGATGGGCTGATAAAAACCAAAGCTTGTAACATTCTTTTCGGAAACGGCGGTAATTTTGAATAAGAACATTGATTATGTACCCAACTGACATTTTCCAAGGGATACACTTAAAGCGGTGTGGTTTTGTTACCTGCCATATCATGTATGTAATAATAAAACGCAAGAATGTACATGTACATGTAATACACAGTGTTAAATGTACACACTTTATCTAAATGCTATGTTTTCACAGGTGACAGAGTGGTTGCACTTTCAACATTCAGAAAGCTGTGGAATAGGGTGTGTCCTTTCATCGTTTGCTGCAAACCTATGACTGATGTATGCTGGCAGTGCCAAAAAAAACCAACCTCCTATTCAGGTCAGCAAATCTTCCAGATGCAGAGAAGCAGGAGCGCTGCAGAATACAGCAAGCTCATCTGGAGAATGTTGGTCATGAGAGAACCTTCTACAGGGACCTTGTTCAGGATGCAAGGGTGGCTGCAGAGCAGATTGGGGTTACTCAACTTGGGCCCAACACTCCTTGCACCAACGCCATAGACATGCACTATTCATTTGACTATGCCCAACAAGTACACTTTCCATCAGACCCTATCCAGCCTGGCCCAGTGTATTTTTTGACACCAAGAAAGTTGGGCATTTTTGGTGTCCATTGTGAGGGCGTCACAAAACAGTTGAACTATTTAGTTGACGAATCCGTACTCATCTCCAAAGGAAGCAACGCCGTGATCAGCTACTTAGACAATTTCTTCAGGACCTATGGCTTAGGGGAGACTAAAGCCCATCTTCACTGCGACAACTGCAGCGGCCAAAACAAGAATCGGTATGTCCTTTGGTACATGCTTTGGCGTTGCATGAGTGGTCTCCATCGATCTATTGAGATGCATTTCATGGTGGTTGGACACACAAAGTTTGCCCCTGATTGGTGCTTCGGCCTCTTCAAGCAGCGCTACCGCCGAACAGCTGTCTCCTGCCTTGATGATGTTGTTCGTGTAGTCACTGGAAGTACACAAACTGGAATCAACATCCCCCAGCTTGTAGGTGATGAAGCTGGTAACACCTTCGTTCCACAGTTTGATTGGCAGGCATTCTTGTCCCCATTCTTCAAGCCACTTCCAGGGATCAAGAGTTTTCAGCATTTTCGGTAATTTTATTTATTTTGTGGTTTTTCTTTATTCGACTGTTTCCGCAGTAAAAAACCTAAAAAAATTAACTGCATTATTTCTAACCTTACTGTTCCCCTTTGTATTTATGTTTTATTTAAAGTTTTACATCTGATGAACCTGGCGTCGTTTTTGCAAGAAAGTACCTTGAGGATGAAGAGACAAGCTTCCAGCTCCTAAAGACCCATGACAGACGCCCTACTGCTGACTTTCCTGAGCCCCAGACTCCTCCTGGGCTTGATGCAAGACGCCAGTGGTACCTCTATGACAAGATCCGTGACTTCTGCAGCGACGCCACCAAGGATGTTGTCTGTCCCTTGCCAACAGTTCCGAAGCCATAGTCATCATCTTCCAGTCTCCTCTCCACCCAGTCTCCCCTCCTACACAGCAACAGCAGTCCATCATGAAGACAGACAGTGTTGACTGTCTGACAAAAACAACCGGTTCTTTTCAGAACCACCCACATCTTCAAAAAAGAGATTTAGGCCTAACAGCAAAGTCGCACAATATAAAAGAAGATCCCCAAAATCCCCCAGGAGTTTTATAAGCAAAAACAGTGAATTTTATACCAAAACTCCATTTTCCACCCAAAAGTCAGACAGTGGTTTTGTCTTTTACTTGACTATAATGACATTGTAATAGTGATGTCTAATGGTGAATGATTTGATGATAAAACCTCTGCAAAACATGGAATTAAGTTTTTTTTTCCAAAAACCTTGTATTTTAACCCAAAAATTATATTTTTTTCTCAAGGGTAGTTTGCCTGAGCATAACGGTACTTACACTATAGAAAATACAACTGAGACTTGCGAGATATCTTTTTTTTTTCTTCCGACCGCCCCATGTGCATTCTCTAAGTCTTTATATTTTGACTAAAAAGAATGATTTTAAGACAATTATGCAAATGAGTAAAAAATAAAGATAAAGCTCCCTTTTCCACCCAAAAGTCAGACCATGTTTTTTTTCTTACTTGAATATAATGACATTGTAATTGTGAACGATTTGATGATAAAACTCTGCAATACATTAAATTAATGTTTTTTTTACCAAAAACCTGGTATTTTAACCCAAAAATTTTACAATTTTTTCAAAGGTAATTTTCTTGAGCAAATCGGTACTTACATTATAGAAAATAAAACTGAGACTTGTGAGATAACTTGTTTTTCTCTTTCCAACTGCCCCATGTGTATTCTCTAAGTCTTTATATTTTGACTAAAAAGTTTGATTTTAAGGCAATTATGCAAATGAGTAAAAATTAATGATGAAGGGCTCCAAAATGATAAAAAAATCAGGAAATCTATTCCAGGGTAACATTGAACATTGTGTAAAATTTTCAGAGTGATAGTCAAACAGGAACCCTGCTGTTGCTAGGGACTTTTGAATAAACTGCATTTTGTACTATTTCCATTCATGTGGTAAATGTTTCTAGGGGCATTTCCACGTAAGCCATTTCCTTTTAATTAACAAATCCTGATATGCAAATTTTGATATATCTTCGCAATGCAACATCGCACAGAAGTCATATATATACCAAATTAAAGCTTAGAACGTGCCCTTTCCACCCATGTACATAACTCCAAAAAAAGAATTTGGGACTTAAGGGCCATTTTTGCAGAGCCGGTCACATTTGAAGTTCATATTTTTAAGTATTTATCGAGTTATCGCGCTGACGAGATTTATCCGGACACACACACCCACCCACACACACACCCACGGAAGGACAAGGTGGAAACAGTATGCCCCTTCGGCTTCGCCGCGGGGCATAAAACTGTGGTGTGATTAAAGCTGGCCACCGACACAATTAGGTTTGCCTTGGCATAGCCTTGTCTGATGCGTTCGCTACCCGTAAAAGTGCGCTTGTGAATTCTCAGCTTTACATTGTTCAGGGTGCTAGCTTGCGTGAATGATGTTGATGTGGAAAGACATTTCTTACTTTGGTTGGGCCGTTAGAGCAATCACAAAACAACCATCAACAAACTATAAATCAAACTATCAAAACACTGTGTAACTATCAAAACACTTGACTTATCAATAGAAACTACCAAAACATCAATGGAAATATCTCCATTTTAAATTCTGAACTTGTCATTTAGAATTGTCTGGGGTAAAAGCTGTTGCCAAGTATGGTTCATGGAGCATGTGGCTGCCCATGTCGATCAGTGTATTGTAAACAAACATCCTCTTGTTGCCCGGAGTGATCTATGAACTATGCTGCATCGGGAGTCCTGTTTATTACGTTACAATTTTACAGTCGGGAAATGAAAATATGTGTTATACATGTTACATGTGTTTGGCTTCTTTATGTTGTTTTTCTATCCTCAAGGATACATGACTCATGAAGCTTTTCACAACCAAAATGAGCTGGTAATTGGTATGGCCTCCTGCCAGACCACTGTCTCATTCTTGGGTCTAACCAAACCCTTTGCTTTAGAGAGATTTTCCCATGCCCATGTCTAGCTATTTTTGGTAGCAAGAATGTCACTTTCACTAGCTGTGGAGACAAATCAATTAGGGTTTGGAGGTTGTTGGGACCTGGAAGAAATATTGCTGATCAGCAGATTCACCCAGGACTCCCTGAAAAACTAGCCAATCAAAAAGTTTATATTCAAATTATTTCACAAGGAAGGAGTAGTCAATTTAATATGTAGCCAATCGGCAAATGGATCGAAGTGTCCATCACCCAACTAAAGTGGGTATTTAAGGTCCCGCATCAGGGCCAAAAGACCAGTCTGCACCCACATCCAGCAGGCCACTGAAGCCAAGCCAATGTCGTAGCCATAGAGGGGTGAGTTCTTGTCCTTTGTTATTGTGAGTTGTGATTTCGAGACTAAGTTTCTAATTGAGAGCTAATTGTGTTCTGTAGTTGTAATGTTGATTGAAGTTCATTGTTATATTTGGTGGTTCATGGTTTTAATCATTTGTTTGCATTTCTGTGCATGAAGTTATCTGCAGCTTGAGCCATTATTGTGTGAATAATTGTTGCACTTTGATTGACTCGAACCATCCTAGAACTTAGAAATTTACAATATTTCGGCAGTCAACTTAAATTGATCATGTGAATTGAACATGTATCTTAAAGGTATAGTCCATCATTTGCAGCCATCCGAAAAGTAACTGGCGTAATTATTGTTGAAAAACAAACTTGGTTGAAAGATAGTAAGGGGACTAAACTCCCTGTGAAATTATTCTTTCTGGAAGCTGTCATTTTGAAGTAATCAACGAAAGAAGGCATTTCCAACGGTGATTCTTAAGAAGCACCGTAGGAAAATTTAAATTAGTAGTTCGTTTTGTTATTCAGCGCAGCGCGCACAAGTATTGGAACGACGCACACGCGCGCGCGTTGTTATAATTCGTCGGATCAGTGCGCGACGTCGCGTATAGCTGCAATTCAAAACAATTCAAAACATGATTCAGTAACTTTGGATTTGAAATTGAGATCTTAGAATGCTGTTTTTCTCGGAATGTACAGCTGAAGGTTAGCGGAAACTTCATCAGATAAGTTGCTCAGTATCCTTCATTAGATTTTGAACTCTTTTGTTGCTTCAAACGAACAAAATGCACAAATTACAAATGATGAACTGTAGCTTTAATTAGTGTATCATTGATAATATTGTGGAACCATTTGTTCAAGCATTATGTCATTCTTTTGTATATAGCTTCCAGCTACGCAAATGGAGTTGAAGTTGATGTACATGTAGCTGTACAGGCTGTTCTTTAACTTTATCCACGTTAGCTCTTGATTCGTTGTGTTCTTGATCCACAATTAAATCCCAGATATTGAGTACTGTATTTTTGGAAACAATGTTTACTCAATTCCAATTCACAAGTCAAGGCAGTGTATTTATTTGATTCTGTTTCCCAAGTTGTGCTGTAGCTGATGCACTATGTTATTCTGATCTTACGGTACAGTCAATGTTTTGCTCCTGGTACTTTAAATACCTTGAATTGAGGACAAGGACAAATCTCTGTCTAGCCAAACAGTGTTATGTAACCTGTCACATTCCATCTATTGAGCACCAGCTGATGTACTGTTTATAGTGTTTTGGTTACCAGTACTATGACCTTTGAACTGTGTGTTGTTGTCTATTGTACAATGACTGTAGTAGTATTTTAACCCATGTTTTGAATTATTTCTTAATGTATCCTCGAGAGACCAGTTTTCGCAGGTATAGGGCTTTTTCTTTGTTTTGAAAAAAATTAAAGTGCAAGATACCAATTGATGTCCTATTTACCTTCCTTAGTTCATGGGCAATATGCAAACAACAATAAAAACTGGACGACCTTCGCAGTTTTCACACAACGGAACGATCTCCGACGTCCTCGCGAAGCGCCTCCACGCGTCGAGCGTGACCTATTTCCGTGGGTTGCGGGGGTACGGTGTCCCGGTAAAGTCATACGTGGAATAAATGTATGTCATGACTCGGCGTGTCTCCATCAGGCTCCATTGTCGGTAGCTATCTTATATTTTTCCAAAAATCAACCTTCTATACTTCGAAACTATATCATATGGTATTAAAGCTATAAATTTCAAATGAAAAATAAATAAATGACATTTTACATATTTTTCTTTGCTTTTCTACTTTCAGGTTTTCTTGAGTGGTCGTGTTTTATTTTTAATTGTAGCCTATTTCTTATTAAACCTAAACCTCTGTAAATCATAGCTAACCTCATTTGACCTTCGACCTTTGACATGAAATATATCCTACATCATCTTTAGTACTTAATTAGGTCAATATTGTGGCTGTATCGATAACTTCGGCCCTGCTATATCCATAACCCAGTAGCGCCATCTTCTTCAGGTGGTCCACCAAGTTGTTCTCCTCTTCGAGGCTGAAAACAGGAGCTGGTCCCGATCTTGTTGCTTCGGGGTCAACCTTCCCCAGAACACGATCCCGTAATGTGGACTCAGGGACCCCGTACCTCCTCGCAGCACCCCCAACTGACCCATTCTCATCAATCACGAGACAAAATGCTTTTGACAAAGCTGTTGGTGAGTAGTTTCTGTAAGAAGTTGTTCTGGATTGCAACAGAGGGCTTGTGCACATGTTCTATAGGATAAGAACATTTAAAGATTTTGCTATTGGTGTCACATAATCAGTTGCTCATAAAACTAGTTAATATAATATTTTAATATAATATATTTTATTAATAATCTTCTTTTTATCAGATATAAATCAACCTTTATTGTGCATTATTGTTGAGTTTGGAGTAATTATTTAAGTATTTATTTAAGTAGGCCTATATCATTCATTTTACTCTGATAATGTATAGTCTTATTAAAGAAAGCACAATACACGCTCTTTTCATGAACAAATGTATATTTTAATATCTCACATGCACATTAATAACCGTCTTATACAAAATAAGCCTTTGCTGTATGTTAATTCATTCCTTCATTTTGAGGAAAATACCGATTTTTCTAGACAGTGAGAAAAATGATATAAGCCACATGTCTTTTATAGGCCTCCGTACTTTTTTCCCAGCATGCTCGGCACTCAAACCAGTCACGTGATTTTGATCATTACGAATTTTTTTTCGAAACTTTGTAAGCTGAAACTTTCCATGATTATGCAATAATTATTTATGGCTCTAGCAATATAACATGTTTTGTACCTTGCGAATTAGGCCTAAATAACCCAAATTTTGATATTTACAAGTACAACTTACCGGTAGAGCCTTTACTTTCCACATTTTTTGGTCAGCGGAGAGGAGAGGAGATTGTCAGCAACTAGAAAAGTTTATTTCGTCACGGGGAGTTGTTTACAGCGCGCCGCGTAACGCAGAAGGTAAGGACGCGGAAATAGGGCACCGCGAAAACAGGTCCTCCCACGATACAGGGGTCCGTTGAAGACCGTCTGTCATGGACCGGTTGTAAATTCCGTCAAGGACCGTCCATTAACCGTCTGTAGAGTCCGTTAGACTCTAGGTTCATCGAATAAAAGTCCATCAGAGAGACATCGCAGAACTGTGTCGTTGTCCGTTAGTTGTTGTATCTTGATCTCGAACCCTACGTTCTAACGAATGCTAAACTAAATCCGCTGCGAGGATTATACGACATTACTAAGATTTGTTTGCTGCCCCCAACGACGACTTTTACACAAATTGCAATTCGAGCCTAAACAGGACCTGAAAAACAGCTCTCAAAAGTACCTTTTGTATTAATTTCATGATAGAAACAATAGTCTTTTTTATATTTAATCACATCTATATAGGCTACATTTACCCGAAAAATTACGGAAATGTCTTCGAGCATTCCACAACCTCTTAAACAAAAGTTTCAGGGTCTTCGTCAATCCTTACTAGACTACATGTATGTGCAGTTAGAATCAACAATATCTTCAGTATCAAATACAGTGGTGCCACTATAACGAACAGCTAGGGATCCACAGAAAATGTTCATAATAGTGATTATTCGGTATAGCGATTTAGAACTGCCAGTACCTTCTTTTGAGCAATATTGATGAAATGGCATTTGTAACATCCCGCGGCGGCAAGTATAGATTCAGCCATCGGCAGTCACCAATGAACACCCTGCTTGATGTGAAAATGATAACTGCGCATTGACAGTGCTAATATAAGAAATCTTTCAACTTACATTGAGGTATTGGTGGCAAGACTCTCCTCTTTGAAGCCCATCTCTATAGCAAATTGCATAGCTGTACATGTAAACAAAATCAAATAATACATTTATATAGTGTAGCAAACCTCAAACAACTACAAGTTTTCCGTTTGTTTTTAGCAAACACAAGGAGATTTTGTTGTTGGGAGTATGATTTTCCTGTTTTTAACCAGGTCAGTAGCTAGATTTAGATTTTTTTATTTTCACACCAATCGTGGCCCTGAGGCCAAAATAAAAGTGTGGTACATGCAATAAACAACAAAAAATACAATTAACACTGGTAGCAAAACAAATTCGAATATATTAAATAAAACAGTGGATATTAAACATTTAAGACAAAAATGATAAAAACAATAACGCATTTATATTGTGACGCGCCGTGCCAGCTCTCCTGCGTCAGGCTGGTTTGAATGGTAGCGTGCCGTCCCGTTGGTGTCCTATCCCTGCAGTTGTTGGCCACAGCACCAGGCTATTATGGCTATCCCTTCTTCTGGGTTGACTGGATCAACTAGTCAACTGTAGACTGATAGTCAGGGCAGTGGAGCAGGGGAATGGAAGTGGGAATTGGAATCACAATGTGGAGTCGGAAGTGGGTTGAGTCCGAGTGTCGGTTGAGTCCGAGTGTCGGTTGAGTTGGAATGTCAGCAGAGTTGAAATGTCGTGGAGTCGGAATGTGGGCGGGGCCTGCAGGGTTGGAATGTGGGTGGAGCAGCTTATATCCCTTGGGAATTTGCCCTTGACTTAGTCCTAAGTAGACCCTACACTAAGATGGACTAGTAACTGGTGAACAGAAACAGTATATCAAGTACAGTGGTCAAGCCTTTAATCATCATCATCTGTCATGTCATTCCATCATAAGGCCAAAAAGAAGAAACTTCTGCTTCCGATTACATGCCTTTTTGAAATAGGGTCGGTCGGGTCGGTCAGAATTTTTTTTTTGGCCATTTTTTTTTATGATGATTGAATGGGTATTCAATTAATGCGAAGTTTTAGCCTGAACTATTTGCATTGCACTACAAAAGCTATACAAAAAATTGCCACAAAAAGCGAATAAA